>NC_090256.1:14351312-14461312 GCF_037325665.1 Littorina saxatilis | reverse complement strand
ACACACACACACACATACACACACACCCACACTCACACACGCCCTCACACACACACACAGACACACACATACACAGACACACACACACACACACACACACACACTTGCAAGCGCATATAATTATAATTATTATATCTTATAATCTGACTGGTTTCGATAAAAAAAAGTGGCTCTTGTCTCACCAGTAGAAAGAAGAGTGTGAAGAAGAGATTGAGAATTACTGGATGATTTGTGGTCAAACGGTCAACGCTGGCGTCGTTATCAACTCTTACGATTGTTTGCCTAGTCGCCAAATTGGTCCCATTACTAAATACCGCGGCGTTTAATAACCACCTGCCATTTGCGATGTCTCGCGGCGATAATTGCGCCGTTATTAAATGTGGCGTGGAAAGTGTTTTCTCGGTTTTATCGTTGCTGCATAGACAGAGAAAAATACAAAATTGTCGCATTAGTCACTCTCGCCGTATTTAGCATGTACGTGGACCATAATTATGCCGCTGAAATCACGAAAGAAAGAAAGCGCGATAAAGCTTGTAAGCTTTTCACCACCAGGGAGCAGATGGTCATTAGCATTTGTGGGATCAGCGACAAATCAGGACAACGTATGACTTGGGTGGAGAAAAAACCGATAAGGAGGAGGATTATTAAAGATACACACACACACACGCAGACAGACAGACAGACAGACAGACAGACACACACACACGCACTAACGCACGCACGCACATACGTACACACACACACAGTAGCAAGGCAATTTTGTCTTTAAAACTCAAAGCATACCGGCAGGTGTTGAGAGGGGGGAGGGGTTGGGAGGGGGGGGGGGGGGTGGGGAAGAGGGGTTGGGGGACTGACTTGACAGTTTAAGGGGACTGACCGACAGAATGACACAGAGAGGGTGACTGATAAATAATATGTAGCTTTATTGTTACCGTGTGCATGAAACCAGTTGAAGGTGACACTGCACAAAGCAGCCCTGGGCAGCAGTTCGGGTGGCGAACAGTGAACGCAACAAAACACTGGGTTAGATCAGACCACGGTGCAAAATACCATTCTCGCTCACAGCTGTCGTCACATTCTGCACCATTGTAGTAGTCCTAATCCGATTATGGGCACTGAGGTTATATCACGCTGAACGGGTGGAGTATAACAATAGCACCCCTCTCACCCCATTCCACTCCTCTCCCAGACACCGCACCGGTAACATTTCTTTTTAGGTAAAGTGCGAGGTTGTTCTTATTCATCATCGTTTTCCAAGTTTTTTTTTTTCGCTGTTTGTTCAGTGTGTATGTAAGCTAATGTTCATACGAATAACTTAAAGTCCCGTGGAAGTGACGTCACATACTGAAAGACAAGTGCACATTTTGAGATTCAATTCAGCGTGACGACGAAGCTCACACAGCTGGCTTTATTTGGACGAAAAAGCAAATAGTGATGTTTCTTCCAACCCCAACCCCCCTCCCCACCCAAACCCACACATCTTTTTGTATGAAAAAGGTCACCAAAGAGAACATAAAAAAAATTCAACAAGCAAGCTAACAAATCGGACGTACGACGATATCCCTCAAGCCACGTTTGACTGACTGATGGATGGGGACACGATCCAAGGTCTGTGGAAATTCAGTGTAATGTTAAAACAGCTTTCAAGACTGATCACATCACACACACGTACGTACGAGTATACCATACCTGGGTTGGATGGAATGTTAACATAAACAGACACACACACACAGACACACACACATACTGACACACAAACACTGACACACACACACACACACATACTGACACACATATACTGACACACACACACTTACACACACACACACTGACACACACACACACACTACACACCTAATGCTATGGATTGAAGGGGAGAATATATATATATATATATCAAAAGTAATGACAGACAAACATTCGGTTCAACTTTTAGTGCAATAAACGGCTTGACTGATCACATCACACACATAATGTTGAGGAGGAGGGGTGTATATATTATAAGTGATGAGGCAAAGAGTCGGTTCAACGATCTGGCTCCAGGCAAAACGCCATCTATCGGGACAAACTAGGTCACATCAAGCCAACGCGTTGAGCACTCCAGGCGTTTTCTCATAATTATATATATCTTTTAAACAACACACTCTACTGTTAAAGTGTCCTTCGTAAAATCGCTACTCAGAAGGGAAAACAGCGGTTGTCAAAACAAACAAAGACCAACACGAAGAGGCAAAACAAGACAAGACCAGACAAAATATTCATCAACGAGAATAGCACAGGTGAAGGAGACAAGATAGCTGGGAGCCGTACCTTGGTGTCACAACCTCCTGTCGCTGTAACAGCTGAGAGAAAGCCTGCCACCACCAGTGTATATTACATGTACATAGATCTAGTAGCACAGGTCACAGTATTAGCTGAGGAATTAAAGGCAAGCTGGTGGACAATGTGGGAACAATCCCTGTGATATTCGTCAATGAAGAGTCATCGAAGGCTGTTTTGCGTTTTGGGGAACGTCGAAATATACACATTCGCTGGTCCCAATGCGCGGGTGGGGGCATTGCACGTGTTCTACACACACACGCACACACGCACACACACACACACACGTACGCACGCACGCACGCACACACACACATACACACACGCACACACACACACACACACACACACACACACACACGCACGCACAAACAGGTCATCGCATCACTGTGACAACATGGAACCGCTTTCCTCCAGTGTTGCCTTGAGGCGTCCGATGGCGGAATGCTTGACGGTCAAACTAAACACACTGAAAACAACGACACTGACTGACACGCCGGTAATAGTACTTGTGAAAACTGTTCACTAACAACTTGTTTTCCTTCAGTTTAACTGTTTCCCTCCCTCCCCAATGTTGTTTTTGTTCCCTCCAGCCGTTTTGTCCTGATTTCATGGTGCTTGGTGTGGTGGGTGTGTTTGTCCCCTCCTCCCTGAATCCCGTTCTGGCCTAGAGTCTTCCTCAGGAACATAAAACACAAAACCAAGCGGATCAAAGAAGAAGACAGACGACAGAAGAGAAAGGAGAACTACAGAGGTCACGATTCACGATACATAATGATAATTGAAAGTTTTAAAGAAAAACAAGTATTTGCACTTACAAGATAAACTGGCACAGTGTGAATCATCACTTGCCAAACAACCGCTTGATGAAAATCTGCTTCGTAATCGCGAGGCACTGAAGTTTCAACTAGAAGTCTTTGAGCATGAACGCTTAAAAAGTGCCCAAACACGATCTAGAATGAAATGGATTGATGAAGGGGAAAAAAATACAAAGTACTTTTTAAACCTTGAAAAATCTCGAGCCAGTGCAAAATTGTTTCCCAGCATCAAGCTTGATAATGGCGATGTATTAGTCGATCAGTTTGACATACTGCAGGCTCAAAAACACTACTTTGAAAACAAATATGCGTACAGTGACAATAGCATCAACATTGATAACGATACAGATTCTTTTTTGCAAAATTGTGAAACCCCTCGTCTGACAGAGGAGGAGAAGAAAGTTTGTGAAGGTGAAATAAGTGTTGAAGAGGCCTCTAGGGCGCTAAGTAAGTTAAATAACGGCTCATTTCCTGGCACTGACGGTCTTACAACTGAATTTCTGAAATTTTTCTGGGTCAAGTTAAAGGGCCTTGTTGTTCACTCCTATAATGCGTCGTTTCAAAACGGTCACTTGTCGCACTCACAAACGGCGGCTGTGTTAACCCTTATTCATAAAGGGAAAAACCTCCCGAAAGACAAACTCTCTAACTGGAGGCCAATTTCACTGACAAATGCAGATTACAAAGTGTTAGCAAAATGTTTAGCGAATCGACTATGTACTGTTATAGATAGCGTTGTACACGAGGACCAGTTGGGTTATATAAAAGGTCGGAACGTTAGTACTCATTTAAGAACAATTGATGATGTAATTGAATATTTCAGACTTAAAGAAAAACCTGGTGTACTATTAGCACTCGATTTTCAGGCTGCTTTTGACTCTATTTCCAAAAAATACATGCTTAGTGCCTTTAGAAGGCTAGGCTTCGGTCTAGACTTTGTTCAGTGGGTCCAAGTTCTTTTTGCTAATACAAGAAGTTGTATTGGCTATAACGGGTGGCTTTCCGAAGACTTTGAAGTGAATTCCGGGATTCGTCAGGGGTGTCCTTTCTCACCTCTGGCCTTCGTGATCGGTGTAGAACTTCTAGCGATTCGTTTTAGACAGAGTGTAGAGCTAAAAGGGCTAAACGTAGCAGACAACATATTAAAAGTATTGTTATATGCTGATGACATCACCATGTTTCTAAGAGACGAAGAAGACATTAACTGTGTTTTAGAAATACTGGAGCAATTTACTTTAATATCATGTCTTAAGTTAAACATGCACAAGTCCGAAATGATGTTGAATGGTTCCAAAAGAAATGAAAACATGGATGATTTTGGCTTTAAACGCGTAAACCAGATAAAAATCTTAGGAGTTTACTTCTCAAACGCTAAAAGCGCATCCGAAATTGAGATGAACTGGCAAGAAAAAATCGCTAAAGTTAAAAGAATAATTCTAAACTGGGAAAAACGAAATCTGGGTATTCTCGGAAAAATCTGCGTAATTAAGAGTTTTTTGTTATCACAGTTTGTGTATGTGTTACAGTTCATCTGCTTGCCAGATAAGGTACTGAAAGAAATCAACACTCTACTGTATAGGTTTTTGTGGAGGAAACGGGACTGTAATAAGAAAGCATTTGAAAAGGTGAAAAGGGTAGTAGTCAACAGTAACACAGACCAGGGCGGGGTAAATATGATAGATATCAAGGTGATGCAAGACTCATTCCTGTGTCAATGGTTTATTAAACTGTCGAGTAAGGATGTGAATGGCACGTGGACATGGATACCAAGAGGAACATTTCAATCTTTTGGAAGGAACTTAGCTTGTTTTAGTACTACTATAGGAACAAAAAAATTCAAAGGCTTTCATCAGATTAAGTCTGTTTTTTGGCAACGTGTTGCCTCGACATGGCTAGATTATAGTAAAACTCCATGGCATGGATCCTTAAAAATGACGTGTCTTTGGAATAATAGTGGTATAGTCAACCAGAATCAGGTTATTTATTATCAGAAATGGGCTCAGAAAGGGTTTACATATGTGAATGATGTGTTGCACAACAATACTATTATGCCATTTGAAATGGTAAATGAAATTTTAGGGCCCTCGCCAAATCTCTATCTGGAATACTTGGTCGTTAGAGCCGCTGTCTCCAGATACTTGAGAAACAACCCAGAGTTTGTGACATCTGATATTAACGAACAACACTATTCAGCCTTTAACGGTACGAACCATATGACTGCAAACCTGATTAGGCAATTTATTGTAAAGACGAAGTATTCCACTCCCTGTTCTGTTTTATTTTGGAAAAATACATTTAATTTTGACGTCAATGAAACATGCTGGTCTATAGCAAAAAACGCAACAAAAGAATCAAGACTACGAGAATTGCACTGGAAAATTGTTCACAACATCTATCCTACAAACATTCTTCTACAAAAAATGGGACTGTCCGACAGTGAATATTGTCCATACTGCACACACGAAAGAGACTACATCGAACATTTTTTCTATGATTGTAGTAAAGTTAAGCCTTTATGGAAACACGTCGAAAACACTATACTAGATAAAACTGGTGTACGTGTTAAACTTAACGCAACATCTGTACTACTTGGGGTTGTTTGTGTTGAAAATGCAGGCAACGTATGTCTAGATATCATTAACCATTTAGTTCTTATTGCTAAAATGTGCATTAGCAAATTTAGATACGGTACTCCCGTAAATTTAACACTCATGTTTGAAAATGAAATGAAACTTCGTGTTTCACAATACCCTTTACACTATGCACTTTTTTCATAATTGCAAAATTTGAAAATAAAGGCGTTGTCCACAAAAAAAGAAAAAAAAAATAAAAACTCCATTATGACACCGCCACAAACAACACTTAAGTCAACCCAGGGACCTATATTCTAATATAGGTCTATGGTCAACCCAAACACAGACATATGTAAGACAATAACCAACATTAAAGATGCAAGATTTTGTCCATTGTAGAAAACCACACACACAAGAAAAAAAATAAATAAAAAAAAAATAAAAAATTGCATTTTGTAGAAAGGAATATATTTTATGCAGAAACGCTAAAAAAAAAAAAAAAAAAAAAAAAAAAAAAAAAACCCATTGTCTTGCTTCATACCATATACTCTGCAGCTATTGTACATTAAAACACATAAAACACAAAACAAAGCGGATCAAAGAAGAAGACAGACGACAGAAGAGAAAGGAGAACTACAGAGGTCACGATTCACGATACATAATGATAATTGAAAGTTTTGCTTGTTGTAAGGAATTTTATTTCATGCAATCTGCGTATTCGTAGTCTGTATCCTAATAAGGTTGTGCGTCTCATTATCAAAGAAGGTTGCAATCGAGACCACACGAAAGAGTCGGCAATGCCACTTGAAGAACAGAAGAAGGAAAGAGAACGTACATTCTTCACGGTACTGAAGTAGGGCAGTGACAGGGTGAAGGACTGTATAATCACTTGACCCTTGTTCTGTCATGCGGGGACAGGAGACGGGGTCGACTGTGGGTGTGGTGGTCTGCAAACATCATCCACCCGTTCATGTCTCATTTTCACGGTAGTGTGTGTGTGTTTGTGTGTGTGTGTGTGTGTGTGTGTGTGTGTGTGTGTGTGTGTGTGCGTGCTTGCGCGTGTGTGTATATGTGTGTGTGTTTCAGTGTCTGTGTATGTGCGTGTGTGTGTGTGTGTGTGTGTTATTAGGTGGGAATGAATATTGCAGAATTGGGGTCTGCAAGTTGCTTTTAAATTGTGATAGTTTGCTTTTGATTTCTGAGACGTTGAAAAGCTTCATCCGCCTCAATCTCGTCCAGAATCTATATCTATATATACGGCTTGTCTGTGTCTGTCTGTCTGTCTGTCTGTCGGTCACTTCGCGATGCACGGCCAAAGTTCTCGATGGATCTGCTTCAAATTTGGTGGGCATATTCAGGCAGACCCAAAACACAATCTGGTCGATGACAATTTTCAACACGTGCTCTCAGCGCGCAGCGCTGAACCGATTTTGGTTTTTCTGTACATCCATTCCCAGTAACTCTTTCTTATCTTCTCCAGTGTTTTGCGCGTTTATCTCCCTTCCTTCGTACGGAGCCGGGTCCCCGGCAAGGCCGGGTATTCGGCTCTACTTCTTGCCGGTGTAGGATCCGGTCCGGTCCCCCCTCTGAAATAGTCCCCCGGGGGACCAATTCGTGGCAAAAACTGCTCTATAATGGTCCCCCCTTAGACATCCAGCCTCGTTTTTCCTAGGCATTCAAGCCATTTTCAATCTATATCTTCGTCCGGTATTATGTAGTGCACAGACACCAATCTCTTTGTTTGACTATATTTTGCAGAAAATAAAATAGATCTGATTTATAATGCCGTTCAAAAGAAAAATGACATGAAATAAAATGAATAATAAATAAATACTGATAAGAAGAAATGAAACCAGTCTCTGATTCTTTCCTTTCTTTTCTCTAAAATTGCTGGTAACATTACTAACATTGTAACAAGAAAAACGAGGCTGGATGTCTAAGGGGGGACCATTATAGAGCAGTTTTTGCCACGAATTGGTCCCCCGGGGGACTACTTCAGAGGGGGGACCGGACCGGATCCTACACCGGGTACCCGGCGAAGCAGGTATTCATCTAGTAATATATATAGGAGAGGTAGGTACAGTGGCAGAGAAAGAGGGAAAAGAAGGAACAGGGAGAGGGAGAGGAAAAGAGAGAGAGAGAGAGAGAGAGAGAGAGAGAAAGAGAGAGAGGGAGAGAAAGAGAGAGAGCGGGAGAGAGAGAGAGAGAGAGAGAGAGAGAGAGAGAGAGAGAGAGAGAGAGAGGAGAGAAACAGAGAGAGAGAGAGAGAGAGAGAGCGAGAGAGAGAAACAGAGAGGTGTGAGAGAGAGTTTTGTTTGTTTGTTTGCTTAACGCCCAGCCGACCACGAAGGGCCATATCAGGGCGGTGCTGCTTTGACACTGATATAACGTGCGCCACACACAAGACAGAAAACGCAGCACAGGCTTCATGTCTCACCCAGTCACATTATTCTGACACCGGACCAACCAGTCCTAGCACTAACCCCATAATGCCAGACGCCAGGCGGAGCAGCCACTAGATTGCCAATTTTAAAGTCTTAGGTATGACCCGGCCGGGGTTCGAACCCACGACCTCCCGATCACGGGGCGGACTGTGAGAGAGAGAGAGAGAGAGAGAGAGAGAGAGAGAGAGAGAGAGAGAGAGAGAGAGAGAGAAAGAGAGAGAGAGAAAGAGAGAGAGAGGTGAGAGAGACAGAGGGAGAGAGAGCGAGAGAGAGAGGCGAGACAGAGAGAGAGAGAGCGAGAGAGAGAGGCAAGACAGAGACAGAGAGAGAGAGAGAGAGAGAGAGAGAGAGAGAGAGAGAGAGAGAGAGAGAGAGAGAAAGAGACAGAGAGAGAGAGAAATGAGACAGAGAGAGAGAGAGAAATGAGAAAGAGAGACGAAAGAGAAAGAGACAGAGAGAGATGAGAAAGAGAGAGAAGGGGGACCGGAGAGAGAGAGAGAGAGAGAGAGAGAGAGAGAGAGAGAGAGAGAGAGAGAGAGAGAGAGAGAGAGAGAGAGAGAGAGAGAGAGAGAGAGAGAGAGAGAAAGGACATGGGTCAAGCAAGGTATCGTGTTCCACTCCATTATACAAAATGAACAGGAATGCAACCTGAGATGGCATAGCACGTCACAACCAGCCTTGGTTCTCATAGCACGTCACAACCAGCCTTGGTTCTCATAGCACGTCACAACCAGCCTTGGTTCTTCCTGGGCCCTGTAATCTGATGATCAGCACTTATGCCTCCAGGATACTGTGTGTGTATGTACGCGTGTGTGTGTGTGTATGTGTGTGTGTATGTGTGTGTGTGTGTGTGTGTGTGTGTGTGTGTGTGTGTGTGTGTGTGTGTGTGTGTGTGTTAGTGTTAGTGTGTATGTGAGTGCTAATGTGTGCCATTCGAGAGAGACAATGACAATGACAATTCTTTATTTTACGAGGGTAACAGAATAAGCATAGGTATAATTTTTTGCATCTGGCCCTCGCCCTAAAGAGGGACTAAATCTACAATAACTACTACTACATAAATTACATAATTAGTGAAAAAGTATAAGTTTATGTACATAAGCGCATTATATCGAAACATTGTAGTTTATACATGTTTGGAGAGAAAAGATGATGGGACTTTATTTTTGCAAGCGGAGGTTTAAGGCCACGCCTTTTCTAATAACTGAGAGAGAATAAAGAGAGAGAGAGAAAGAGAGAGAAAGAGAGAGAGAAAGAGAGAGAGAACGGAGAGAGAGAAAGAGAGAGAAAGAGAGAGAGAGAGGTGGGGTGAAGGAGAGAGAGAGAGAGATATAGAGAGAGAGAAAGAGAGAGACAGAGACAGAGAGAAAGCGCATCATAACTGTGACCTGAAGACATGTTCTAAAAGCCTACTCACCAACGGCACCGAATCCAGCAGCACAGATCACAACGAAGATGAGAATCACAGACACAGGTACACCGTCCCGAGTCGAGTCACTCTGCCGTGTCCCCATAGTCCTGTCTCTCCCGTCCGTCCTGTCGCCAGCACCAAAACACACTGCACTACTCCACGATACTTGCACAACTTTGTCTCCGCACACACAAATACGAAGCAAAATCACTCTTCCCTCTACACGCTGAAGTTCTTACCTCTGGCACCGAGTGCTGTATACTGCAGAGGGGGGAGCAGAACCTGCTCAAAACATCACGGACTCTGAAGGCCAAGTCTGAAACTGCGCCAGGCGTAATCAGTCGCCAATGAACTAGCAGAAAACTTTGTGCAAATCATTCAACGCTGCCGATATGAAGTGAAACTTGGGAAACCCGTACACAACAGGCACAGGAGGTTTGTACAGCCGAATGGCACAGAGATACAGCTCGGAGCGGTTCGATCACACGACTCATGGTGCGTGCCTGCTCATTACAGCCCAAAACATGACCTTTGTTTAGGCGCACGGCACACGGCATCACCGCCCGCGTCGCGCGCTCTCCGGAATCAGCAGTAGTGCCTGTTGCCCGTTGCACACAATGGAAGCGGACAGGAGAAATTCCTGACAACGTCAGTGATAGAGGAATACCATTGATAACGGCACTTGGGAACCCTTCCCTCAGTTCCTTTCTCCTGTCGTGTCTCCACGCGCACACACACGAACACACACTCCCCCTCCAGGAGGCTTTCAAGTCAGCGCGCTGTGTACACGGGCCGACTGGCGCTCTCTTTACCAAACAAACCACAGCTGACACGCTACAACAGCGACGGACGGAAGGCACGCTTCGCTTTTTGCTCGCATGGAAGCGTCCCTTGCTCCCTTTCTCTCTATCAATGTTTCTCTTCACTGACTTAGCAGACGACAGTCCGACAAAGGCACCCTTTAGCTTACTCCTGCGACTAGCGTTTTCATTGGGAGTTCTTGTATTATTGGCCAGTTAGTGAATATTGCACAAACGACCAGACTAAACCACGCGCTGAGGGCAGCTTGCTGGCAGTGACAACTCATTTACACAAGGAAGTGTCCAGAACTTCTTGGCGGCCCGTTCAGACAGAGCAAGGTTTTCTTCCCTACTTTCTTTATATGGTTGATTTTGAGACGAGCATTTAGCTTTGCCTTTGCCACTAGGGTCGGTGTAACTTACATCTCTTCGTCTCTTCGTATCAGTCTGCCAAAGGAGGTGAGGACTGACTGACAACATTCTCCAGCTGACAGCGTGGTGCAGTTTCCCTGGAATGAAAGTGCAGTGACCAGTGTTCTGTCTGGAACTGAGGCGAGTCAACCGCGACGGTGCCTATATTCTATAAGCTCAACATTGGCGGGTACTGCTCACTGAGCCCCACAAACGGCACTGTAACACACCCCCCCCTCCCTTCATCTCTCTCGCCACCATCCATCCTATCCTTGGTCTCACTATGATATACATGTACATATCAGTCTGTGTACCGTGAGTAGGACTGAGTGAGAAAGAGCGGGGGGCACATGTTGAGCGAGTTATTATTCATGAAAGTATCGATTGAGGGGGACAACGGGTCGAGGGGTAGAATGAGTGGCATCGTACATCATGGCGATTGTGACATCTTGCGGCCACCCAGTCAGTCACGAACGGCGGCAAACAAACCGCGGATGCTGAAATGACTCGCCACAATCGATCATCACGCCACGATGAAATGGAGCTGCATTTCTACCATTCATACTGCTGCTGCTGCACGGATGAACTTGGTACCACCTGCATTGCCATTGAGGTCCCACGCACACCACACTCCTTCCCCCGGCCGCCCCCTCCTTAGTTACCCTCCGGAACACGCCGCCACTCTCGGAAAAAAGATTGATATTGGTGCAGGCATTGTTGTGTGTGATAGTATTGAATGAATAAGTACTGAGATAAATGTATTTGAAAACGGATTTGGTCTGACGATATTTTGTAGAAAACAAATCACGCACACATACTCCCTCTCCGGTCTATGACTAGGAGATTACCATACATACCACAGGATTTGACTAGGAGATTACCATACCACAGGATTTGACAATCATTGAGTCAATCTATGTCTCTGTTATTATCGTGGCATTGAATGTGCAGTTTGCACACACATGTAAGCAAGTGAACGAAATACTTAAATTTCTGTTGGAGGCAAAACTTGTCAAACGGCAGTTATGAGTGAGTTTGAAATAAATGGATAGCCTTGAAAATCGGCTTAGATGAACACAAAAGTTTGCAAGAGCATACCCGGAGACAACAGCAAAGGGACCTTACCTTCTTCTTCTGCGTTCGTGGGCTGAAACTCCCACGTACACTCGTGTTTTTGCACCAGTGGATTTGTACGTGTATGACCGTTTTTACCCCACCATTTAGGCAGCCATACTCCGCTTTCGGAGGAAGCATGCTGGATATTTTCGTGTTTTTATAACCCACCGAACTCTGACATGGATTACAGGATCTTTATCTTTTCCGTGCGCACTTGGTCTTTTGCTTGCGTGTACACACGAAGGGGGATAAGGCACTAGCAGGTCTGCACATAAGTTGACCTGGAAATCGGGAAAATCTCCACCTTAACCCACCAGGCGCGGCCGGGATTCGAACCCACAACCTTCCGCTTTGGAGGCCGGCGTCTTACCACCAAGCCATTGCACCCGTCTAAAGGGACCTTACCACAAACAGCTGTCTAAAACCCACAGGTGTCTCACCTGCAGCCATTCAAAGTTGGAGCTGTAAATAGCTCAGTGCTAAAGGCTGGCAGACAACTCTTCAGAGCAGCTGCTGTGACAAAGTGTGAGAACTGCCACCCTGTCACACACACACACACACACACACACAATTTGACTCATGTCAAAGCGCAAGAAAGGCTCTGCGTATTTCATGTTTTTATTTTCATTGACAGAAAATAAATAAGTTAATAAATAAATTAGCATCGTAAATTAAAAAGGAATGTCTCCACCAATGAACAGTTCTACAGTAAGTTGAAGAGATTGCCAGAAAGTAATACTGTTCTTCTCATCTCTCCTCCCTTAAATTTAATCCACTCATTCCTCACAATCAGCAACATTTAAAACCCATTGGCTTAAAGGCTTTTTTTCTTTTCTTTATTTGGTGTTTAACGTTGTTTTCAACCACGAAGGTTATATCGCGACGGGGGAAGGGGGGAGATGGGATAGAGCCACTTGTCAATTGTTTCTTGTTCACAAAAGATCATCACTGCACTTAGTCACATACCAAATATAACACCTTGGCTGCTTGCTGTGCTGAGTTGGAATTTTTTAAAGGTCCTTGCCTACATTTTTATACCAAAATCGCCATTTGACCATTAAAATGAGAGTCTATTATCTACAAATATCAACAATACACCCCCTTTCGATCAGGAAAGACGAAGCCAGTGTAGCCGTTTGAAAATTCATTGTAGTATTCCAGCGTAGTACTCATAGTAGGATATCCTTATTTGGAAAATGCCAAGCGCAAAACTCCTCTCAAATCACGTGCATTTTGTGCGTTTAAAAAAAAGCTTGGACAGCGCTCCAGTGTCAAACTGTAGCTGCACTTGTTTGGGCGTGGCTATAAGCATACTGACATGAATTTGATTGGTCAGTATTTTTAGGCAAAGCACATGTTCTCAGCAAACAGAAAACAAAATATTGGAAGCGTGAGTCACGCTACCCCAAAATAAAATCTTTTTTTACATATATTTTTTTTTTCTATAACTTTTTTCCCCATGGTTCATTCATCATCTGACATAACTTTTTAGCGAAATCTAACCATAAGATTATTGAAAAAAAGCAAAAATGTAGACGACCACCTTTAAAATGCTATAATTAAATTAATTCTTAAAAAAAATTCTACTGTGCATAGAGAGCACCCAGGCTGTTGAGGCAGGTCCACCTCCTGTCATTGTTTGACGCACTGTCTAGGGTCCACCTCCTGTCATTGTTTGGCGCACTGTCTAGGGTCCACCTCCTGTCATTGTCTGACGCACTGTCTAGGGTCCACCTCCTGTCATTGTCTGACGCACTGTCTAGGGTCCACCTCCTGTCATTGTTTGGCGCACTGTCTAGGGTCCACCTCCTGTCATTGTCTGACGCACTGTCTAGGGTCCACCTCCTGTCATTGTTTGGCGCACTGTCTAGGGTCCACCTCCTGTCATTGTCTGACGCACTGTCTAGGGTCCACCTCCTGTCATTGTTTGGCGCACTGTCTAGGGTCCACCTCCTGTCATTGTTTGGCGCACTGTCTAGGGTCCACCTCCTGTCATTGTTTGGCGCACTGTCTAGGGTCCACCTCCTGTCATTGTCTGACGCACTGTCTAGGGTCCACCTCCTGTCATTGTCTGACGCACTGTCTAGGGTCCACCTCCTGTCATTGTTTGACACACTGTCTAGGGTCCACCTCCTGTCATTGTTTGACGCACTGTCTAGGGTCCACCTCCTGTCATTGTTTGACGCACTGTCTAGGGTCCACCTCCTGTCATTGTCTGACGCACTGTCTAGGGTCCACCTCCTGTCATTGTCTGACGCACTGTCTAGGGTCCACCTCATGTCATTGTTTGACGCACTGTCTAGGGTCCACCTCCTGTCATTGTTTGACACACTGTCTAGGGTCCACCTCCTGTCATTGTTTGACGCACTGTCTAGGGTCCACCTCCTGTCATTGTCTGACGCACTGTCTAGGGTCCACCTCCTGTCATTGTTTGGCGCACTGTCTAGGGTCCACCTCCTGTCATTGTTTGGCGCACTGTCTAGGGTCCACCTCCTGTCATTGTCTGACGCACTGTCTAGGGTCCACCTCCTGTCATTGTTTGGCGCACTGTCTAGGGTCCACCTCCTGTCATTGTTTGACACACTGTCTAGGGTCCACCTCCTGTCATTGTCTGGCGCACTGTCTAGGGTCCACCTCCTGTCATTGTTTGGCGCACTGTCTAGGGTCCACCTCCTGTCATTGTTTGGCGCACTGTCTAGGGTCCACCTCCTGTCATTGTTTGGCGCACTGTCTAGGGGGCAGCTCTTCTACAACGCTGGGAAAACCTGACAAGTTATTTCCGAACATTGTCTATTGGCAAATGCTGACTCAGAATCTGCAGTCAATCAGTACCTGATTACATAATATGGGCGAATCCTTTGCCCTTTTTCCGAATTTGGCACAACACATACAACCAACGCTTTTAACACTGACAAGAAAAGTCAGTGTAACAACACACGTACAAATCACCCGTCTTCAACATTATAAATCAGTGAATAACTAAGACCGGCTAACTAATGTCCCCACGGCAGGGAGGCAACCATACCATTTCTCACTCACTGGAGAAAAAAATAATGATCAGCTCCCTTCTCCTTCAAGACGGAACACATGAAATATATCATGACATTATGCAAGGAACATGAAAATACAGGAGCAGAAGACTTGAATTTAGTGTGCCCGTGGATGGTTATTACCCATAGCTTCTTTTCATCCAAGTCACATCTTGCTCTATTATATGATTCTGACAAGAACATTATTGTCTCTTCAATGTAAAATTAAAGCCTGTCCACATCCAAGATGGCGAGTCCATTCATTTACATAGGAAGGACTCTGCCTGTAATGCCCGTGATATTGTTTACCAGGGCAACATCTTGATAAGCACACAGGCGGAAGGTATCGTCCACTGGACTACTACTATCACAGTAGTCTTTCTGTGATAGTAGTAGTCCAGTGGACGATACCTTCCGCCTGTGATAGGCACCGGATTCCACCCTGTCCCCCCCACCACCCTCTACACACCAAACTTACATTTTGTTTCTTTATGATTCTATATTTCTTGTCTGAAGTTCAACACTACAAAAACACAACTGGCACTTTTCCATCACTGTTTCATCTGACACAAACTGTTCCATGTGGATGCATTCTTCCTTGTGAACAACACGCCATCAGCGCAAAACATAAATACCGGACAAAGGCAAATCACTGGTCTCTATTCACGCATTCACTATCATTTTCTCTTCTTCTTTTGCGTTCACGGGCTAAAACTCTCACATACACTCGTGTTTTTTGTACAAGGGGATTTCTACGTTTTTACCCTGCCATACACCGCTTTCAGGGGAAACATACTGGGTATTCCAACTGAACTTTGACATGGATTACAGGATCTTTTCCGTGCACTCTTGGTCTTGTGCTTGCGTGTACACACAAAGGGGGATAAGGCACTAGCAGGTCTGCACATAAATCGACCAGATCGGAAAAATCTCCATCCTTTACCCACCAGGTGCGGCTGGGATTCGAACCCACGACCTTCTTCTTGGGAGGCCAGGGTCTTATCCGCTTGGCCAATGCGCCCGTCACTACTATTTCACTTTCAAGACACTGTTTGTTATGTTGGCACACTTCTTGCAATGACTGTTTCACCACACACTGCATGTGTTCTACACATCCGCTACCGTTTAACTTTCAAAGCACTGTTCGTTTTGTTCACCGACTTCTTGCAGCGACCGTTCTTTTGCTGGTCCATCATGCGCTGCACATACTGGTCTTGCTGTTTCTCGATCTCTTTCTCCTCCATCTTATGCTCGCACTCTTTCTGCTGCTCGGCCAGTCGCTGTTCTAGGGCCTCAATCGTCGCCTCCCTGCTGGCCAGTCGCCCCTCCAGCTCTTGACATTGACGCTGACACGCTGGAATGGTGATGGAAAATGAATGGTTTTATTCTGGATCTTTCATTTCATTTCATTTATTATCCCAAAGCTGGGAAATTCAGGAACCTTCTGTTCAGTGCGTTAATATAGGTACAGCCCTTCCCATGTGAGCAATTTGACTCCCCATTTGAGATGTGGCCAGGTTTGACATGGGATTAGGCCATCTCCCCTTGCACACATACCAACAATCACCAGCCTGAGTGCTCTCTGTGCAGTTCCCACTTTCTGTCACCTTATCAAATTGCATATGGCAGTGATGTGTGAGTGTGTGTGTGTGCGTGTATGTGTGACTTGAGGCGAGGAAGCTTTGAGTGTATACTGCTAGTTTTAGTGAATGTATTTTTAAATCTATGGTGTCCAGTGTTGTTTTTAAATTAATGTTGTTGATCAGTTTGTATAAATGATGCGTGCGTTGGTGTATATATGGCTGGACTAAAATGTTTCTTAACCGCAATGTCATCACAAATTCCCAACCTTGGGCAATTAAAGATTCTGTATTCTGTATAGTTGGATTTTCTTGATGAATTAATTTCTAAACAGACAGTAGTGGCTTCTTGTTTAATAAGTTCCTTAACAGATTCTCACTCTGCACAGGAAGCACTGAGAATGTTGATTCTTGGCATGTGTCCAAGGGAAGGGATGTTCATATCCCATGTAAAAGCCTGGTCACATCTCAGTTAGTTTTGACATTGAAACTGTGCTGTATTTGTCTTGGTGAGTAGAGATCTCTTCTGGTTTTTAATTTAGTCCCAATTAGTTTGAACTACAACAAAGGTGCATTTAGATGTATGCTTTTTTCCCAGCATGCTTTAAGTACTTGTCTCCATGTGTGCATCACACTGTGCTGTTCATAGAAGACGCCAAGCTGTCTTACCTGCATATTTCCCGTCCAGCTCTTGGTTCCAGCTGTTTCCCTTAGCAACCTGACTCCTCAGACTGTCCACACTGCACACAGAAAACAGCACTATACAAATCATGATTCAGTGTGCACATGCATAAAACTGATTATATAAGTACAAATGATTTAAAATTGGCCTGAAAAATAGTGTACAATTTTTAAGACTGAACGTTTAATCATTTTCAAAATATTTTAGTCTTACTGCACAGTGTCAGTGAGTAACGAAATTTCTACAGCGTGTGTTGCTTTGTGGGAATCCTTACTACAAAGTTATACAAGGTCAAATACATAACTACATTTGCTGTAAGCCATTCTCCTCCTTGCCCGATTGCTAGCTGTTGTTACCCACCTCACTCAACTACTCCTGTTGTAACTACACAGCACATGTAGTATCTCTGAGCACTCACATGTGCTGGAAGGTGTCCTTCTCCTTGCTGAGCTGCTTGCTGAGTATGTCGACCTCGCTGAGCGTGAAGTCCAGTTTGTCTGTCACTTCCATTAGCCGCAACTTGGTCTGTGCGTGGCTATGCTGCTCGTGCTGTAATGCACGTTGATCACATCAAATATGTTCTAGTGTTGTTTCCGGGCATGCTTCTAATGGTTTAATCGTGAGGGTGTTAACACTTTCTACCCCACCTATGTTAACCAAGTTTTTTTTAACCGAGACCAGCTGTGCTGCAGCAGGTCACTCAGAATTGTAGTAACTGTGTATCAACACGCTGGAATGCAGGCGTTAGATCAACGTTACAGGAAGCGACTGAAGCTAACAGTCTGAGTGGATATATCCGCACCTGGTCAGATAGAGCCATATGAGTGGGTACGGATATATCCGTACCTGGGAGACAATGAGTTAAACAACATTTATCATCATTCCCAGACACAGAGGACAATGTATGTCAGTTTTCATTTACATTTTCATTTCATTTACTCCATTATCCCATCGCTCAACAAAACCAAACTCTTCATTTTCAATTTTTCTTTTGCAGAGTATTATTATTAAATACAAGTGTCATGAGTTATTCCAAGATCATACTTGTTGATATCTTTTATAAATGTTCTTAGGCCAACAACAAAAAATTGTCTGTTTCTGGTCACCCGACCGACCCTAAATTTCGGCGCCGACCCTAAACTTTTTTTTTCCAAACTGAAATTTTTTTTTTTTTTTTGGGTGGTAAAGGACAGGGTGAGAAAATGAACAACAAAAACGTGTGAAAACGAAAGTCCGCTGACGATTTGTAAATGTGTTGAGTGTCTTGTCTCTATGTATGATGAATCCAGTCTCTTTGCGCGATTTTTAAAGTTAGTTTTATTGGTCTACATTTGGGGTAAAAAAAAAAAAATAAAAAAAAAAAAAATCCCGACCTACCGACCGTATTTTTTTTAGCCATGTTACCAGAAACAGACAATTTTTTTTTTTTGGCCTTACCTCCAGCTTTGCTGTCAGTTCATCATACTCCTCTCTCGTAACATAACTTTGCTGAAGAGTTTGCTGGGGGAAAAAGCAACAAAAAGTAAATCACAATGCAATGCAAAAACGCCAGTTTGCTGACTCAATTGATATACATGTACTGTAAAACTAAAACCCATTCACTCAAAGATTTCTGCTCACCTTCTATCGTAAAAATAACAATTTTGTGTCTGGAAACTCAACCTTGAGGGTGCTTGCTATATATTTCTTATATGAACCTGTATATGTAATACATATTTAGATAATACTCATTTAAAAGATTCTTTTTAACTAAATCCATTTACTTAGCCAAGGTGTTTCAGTATGTACAATCTCAGCTTCACTCAATCACTGACAGTTCAAAAGTTCCACACATCACTGAGTAAGAAATGCTTTGGTCTTTCCAATGTCTGGTTTAGCATTTCCAATGCATCCTCTTAGATCGTCTGTACTAACAAAAATAATTTCAATTCATACCTCTACTTCCTTCAGTTTTGTAAAATGCTCCTCTCTTGGCACAAGGTGATCTCGTATGAAAGTTTCCTGGCCTGTCATCTGGAGCAAATAACAGTCATTTTCAGATCAACATGTACACATATAATACAAAATACCTATATGTGATCAGTACAAATGCAACAAAATATGTAAAACCTGCTTGAACTTACTGAGGATGAGCCACGTACATTGGCTGAGAGAATGTAGTAAGGGATGGGATGGGAATATGGAATTAATGATACGCGTTGACTGAATGTATCCTAATACTTATGTTTATATTTCTGTTTGCATGCATGTGATGTCTGTTTCATAGTTTTTATGATGGTGTAAATAGTGAACATTAATTAAAAAGCAGGTGTTGCAAAACTATTACAGAATTAGGCTGCACATTGCCTGGTTGCAGTGCATCATATACAGTGGTTCATTGCATACATGTATAATAACAAAAACACACTCACCTTAAAGTATATCATATATGTACTATTTTTAACAGACTTTAAATGTAAATGTAAGTGTTACCGTTTATTGTCAACTGTTTATTGTGTATTTATTAGCAGATGAATACTAGCTGCATACTGGCGCCCATCCTTGTTCGGCTGTTCCAGCTCTCGTTGGATACTGGGGAGGTCCCGCTTGACTGGCGCCAGGCCTGGGTGGTGCCTATCTTCAAGAAAGGGGAACGACACCTTGCAGCCAACTACCGCCCTGTCTCGCTCATCTCCATCACCTGCAAGATACTCGAGCACGTGGTGCACAGCTCCATCATGAAGCACTTTGACCACCATGCCATCCTTACCAACTGTCAACATGGCTTTCGGCGTAAACGCTCATGCGAAACCCAGCTCATCGTCACAGTCCATGAAATTGCCCGGCAGCTAGCAGAGGGAGCCCAGGTCGACGCCATCCTGTTGGACTTCTCCAAAGCCTTCGACAAGGTGCCCCACGCCCGCCTGCTCACGAAACTGGCTTACTACGGAGTGAGAAACGACACCCTCAAGTGGATCTCTGCCTTCCTCAGTCAGCGTCAACAGCAGGTGGCCTTGGAGGGCGTCCTATCGTCTCCAGTCGGAGTTCCGCAGGGGACCGTCCTGGGTCCTCTCCTGTTTTTAGCCTTCATCAACGACCTCCCTGAATCCGTTCAGTTCAGCAGCGTCAAACTCTTTGCAGACGACTCCCTACTCTTCAAACGTATATCCTCTCCAGCGGACAGTCTGCAGCTCCAACAGGACCTATCCAGCCTCGAACAGTGGGAATCAACATGGCAGATGGAGTTCAACCCCAGCAAGTGCACCGTCATCCGCATTGCCCCGAACAAGAAGAAGCCCATCCTGCCAACTTCCTACAGCCTCCATGGACAGACTCTGGAAGCAACACCATCCAGCAAGTACCTAGGGGTCTTAATCTCCGATGACCTGTCCTGGAGCAGCCATGTGCAAGCGACTGTCAAAAAGGGCAACAGAACTGTGGGCTTCTTGCGGCGGAACTTCCGGGAGTGCACCACCACCGTCAGAGCTGCTACGTACAAGGCCATGGTCAGACCGGTCCTTGACTACGCCTCGCCAGTCTGGGACCCGATCTCTCAGAAAGACGTCACGGAGCTTGAAAAAGTCCAACGCAGAGCAGCCCGTTACGTCCACAACAACTACAGCGATCGGACCCCAGGCTGTGTGACCAGCATGCTGAAGACCCTCCAATGGGAACCACTCGCCGACAGAAGACTCGCCAACCGCCTCACTATGCTCTACAAGATCAACAACGGCATAGTCGACATCAACAAGGCCGAGTTCTACACATCTGGCGACAGCCGCACCAGAGGAGCCCAGAGACTGTTCCAGGAGAGGGCATCCCATCCTGTTCTCTTCAACTCCTTTTTCCCCCGAACACTGCGTCAGTGGAACAAGCTCGACCCTAAGACCACAGTTGCTCCTTCACTGGAGTCCTTCCAAACTGGTCTGGGTCGTACCCACGGACTTGCCTCGCTGACACAGTAACCCTGCAGCTCTTCGTGTAAATAGTTTTATACTTTTAACCATCTTCTCGGAGTTATTGGGTCACCCACCACCAGTAACCAATTACTCAGTACTCCGCCGCTGGACTACAGACGTTCGGATGAACCCAGTCCATACCAAGAAAGAAGAAGAAGAAGAATTAGGACATGGTTACTGGATTATCTGACACTCCTGTTACATACTCTTCACAAGCTCCACGTACTCGGTATTATCCGATCAGATCTTCTCCTCTTTATACACTGTATTTACAACTCCAAGCAAAACCCACTACCCACTACATCTCTGCTCTAGTCTACCACTGTGTCAGTGTGTCAATGGACGCTTGTCTTAATCTTACGCTTTCGTGTAGATGCTCAACAGCAGCATTCTGGAGGAGAAGAACTTCCCTGATCTGTCTTTGAACAATAACATGGACTGGGGTCACGGGCTCTACGATACTTGACAGGTCTTCCATGTCATCTGCACTGTTCTCCATGCTGATTTCATCGTCAATTTTGTCAACGACAACATGTGCACACTCGCTGGCAGCCATCATCTCTAAGGTGAAAGGTGAAGGTCGTAGACTGGTTCCCATTCTACCGTTGTCAAATTTTAATTCGAATCTTAACTCTCTGAGATGATTTCAACATCTGTTTGTTTAAAACATTAACATTTTTGTTTTCGGAAAATGTTTTTTTCTGGGACATCAACATGTGTTTATGCAATATTAATTGACAAATTTAGTCTTAAAGTTATTGCAGATTAGCTTGTGAGTAGCCGGATGTTGTTTCCTGGTTGATGCTGATTGGTCGAATTAGACAGTTGGGGGAAATTCAATGTCAATGAGGATACAATCCGAACGAAGATTTGTTGTTTCGAGGAGTGTTGCCGTTACTTGTCTTTAATAACAGTCGATCGGTAAGTTTTATTATCCTAATGATGTTTTCCTGTCATCCATTGGTAGTACGTATACAACTGTGCCGAATACAGTACGAGTGGAAGCGTGCTATACAGCGATTACTGTGTGAATTTGTCTGAACAGTAGCAGTAGCACCCAGTGGAAGTCTAAGTGCACTGCCACTTATCAAATGGCATGTGGGTCTTTTCTGTTTTCAGACGTAACACATAGCCGTCTGCACACAAAGTAGATCTATCTGACTGCAATGATTGTTCACGTATGGTAGGATTAAACAATTCGGAAAAAATGCAAATCAAACATTTTGAGTGACTGACACTGCCCGGACACTGATAAAAAGTGATATATAGCCTAATCTACGACTAGTGTCTGTCTGTCTGTGACTCTGTCTGTCTGTCTGTCTGTCTGTGCGCTATGCGGGGCCAAGGTTCTCGATGGATCTGTTTCAAATTTGGTGATCATATTCAGGTACACCCTTGACACAACCTGGTCGATGAGATATATTTCAACACGTGCTCTCAGCGCGCAGCGCTGTGCGCGCTGAACCGATTTTGTTTTTTTTGGTCTGGATCCACTACCAGTAACTCTTCCTTATCTTCTCCAGTGTTTTCAGCCGCGATTATCTCCCTTCCTCCGTGTGTCGTCAATCCATATTCCCGTTACTACGTTACTATTTTTAGAAGGTCACTGCACGTTACTATTTTTAGAAGGTCTCCAGTGTTTTGCGCGTTTATCTCCTTTCCTTTTGCCGGCGCACACCCGGCAAAGCCGGGTCCCAGGCGCAGCCTGGTATTCGGCTCTACTTCTTCCCGCCGAAGCCGGTACCCGGCGAAGTAGGTAATCATCTGGTATATTTGGCCTTACATGTTAATTGTTATCGGGCCTTATCCTTTAAAATGGCGTTCTTGTTTTTCAGGTTCACTATGGATATTGCTGCAAGGAGAGACTTAGAAGGTCAACATGAAAACTCAACGCAGAGACATCCAAAGAAAAAAAGGTGAATGTAAATATTCACTGTAATTTGTATTGATCAAATGTCATTTGCTTACAATAACTAAGTGTTCTCTTTCTTTCTCATTATGTTGTTCCCCCCCCCCCCCCTTTTTTTTTTTTTAACTCACCTCAGACCTGAATAATCAGTAGTCAAAAGTGTTGGGATCGATGGATCCGGCCGGCCGGCCTTCTGTGGAAGAATTTACTACATACTTATTGTTGAGGGTTTCGATCTCCGTTGTTAAAGTTCTAATCTGAAATTTTGCAAACGGCAACCTCCTGACATGACCAGACCTGTGCACATAGATCTACGGTTTCTCCGTAATTTCTCTGATTTTTATATGTAGAATACGGTGCTACGGATTTTTAATTGAAATTCCGAAATTCCGATATTTTACTCACACAAACAAAATGTTGTACTTTTTTTCTTCTTCTTCTACGTTCATGGGGTGAAACTCCCACGTACACTCGTGTGTTTTTTTGCACAAGTGGAATTTTTATGTGTATGACCGTTTTTACCCCGCCATTTAGGCAGCCATACGCCGCTTTCGGAGGAAGCATGCTGGGTATTTTCGTGTTTCTATAACCCACCGAACTCTGACATGGATTACAGGATCTTTTTCGTGCGCACTTGGTCTTGTGCTTGCGTGTACACACGAAGGGAGATAAGCCACTAGCAGGTCTGCACATAAGTTGACCTGGGAGATTGGAAAAATCTCCATGTGCACTTAACCCACCAGGCGGCCGGGATTCGAACCCTCGACCTTCCGATTAAGAGGCCGACGTCTTACCACCCCGCCACAGCGCCCGCCACTTTTTTTATATTTAGTCAAGTTTTGACTAAATATTTTAACATCGAGGGGGAATCGAAACGAGGGTCGTGGTGTATGTGCGTGTGTGCGTGTGTGTGTGTGTCTGTGTGTGTGTCTGTGTGTGTGTGTGTGTGTGTAGAGCGATTCAGACTAAACTACTGGACCGATCTTTATGAAATTTGACATGAGAGTTCCTGGGTATGAAATCTCGGAACGTTTTTTTCATTTTTTTGATAAATGTCTTTGATGACGTCATATCCGGCTTTTCGTGAAAGTTGAGGCGGCACTGTCACGCCCTCATTTTTCAACCAAATTGGTTGAAATTTTGGTCAAGTAATCTTCGACGAAGCCCGGGGTTCGGTATTGCATTTCAGCTTGGTGGCTTAAAAATTAATTAATGACTTTGGTCATTAAAAATCTGAAAATTGTAAAAAAAAATAAAAATTTATAAAACGATCCAAATTTACGTTTATCTTATTCTCCATCATTTGCTGATTCCAAAAACATATAAATATGTTATATTCGGATTAAAAACAAGCTCTGAAAATTAAATATATAAAAATTATTATCAAAATTTTTTTTTCGAAATCGTTTTAAAAACACTTTCATCTTATTCCTTGTCGGTTCCTGATTCCAAAAACATATAGATATGATATGTTTGGATTAAAAACACGCTCAGAAAGTTAAAACGAAGAGAGGTACAGAAAAGCGTGCTATGCAGCATAGCGTAACCACTACCCCGCTCTTCTTGTCAATTTCACTGCCTATGCCGTGAGCGGTGGACCACGAGTATACGGTCTTGCTGCGTTGCATTGCGTTCAGTTTCATTCTGTGAGTTCGACAGCTACTTGACTAAATATTGTATTTTCGCCTTACGCGACTTGTTTCTGTTTTAAGATGTTTTGACCAATTAGTTGGCCGTTGCGCTGAAAAGACGTTTTCCGATTTACCGGAAGCGCGCGTGTTCTCAGCATTGAGTCTTTGTTTTTAGACTTAGTTCGTCCAGTGTCTGCGTGGCAACTTGTGATTGAAGTGAAACATGGAAAAGAAAAAAAGAGTGCGAGATTCAGATAGTGAAGAGGAGACACCAGCTCTGTCACCAAAGAAGACAACAGTGTTGATGTTTCACCTTGGCTTGTTAATAAATAGTAATTCCCATTCTACTGCGTCATAGTGTTTCAGTTTGTGTGCTTTGTGAGCAGAATTATGTCTTGATCTGTCATTGCAGCTTACTACTGAAACATTTTAAAAACGACTGAAATTTGGTTTGTTTACTACTGATGAGCGTTTTGAGTGTGCACAGGTCTGCATAACCCAAGTTTGGTTGACCCTCGACTAATTTCAAGGTCTATAAGTGATTAACTTATTAAGTATAAAGTTTAGATTTTTTAGACAGTTGATTATTACTTTTTATTGTAGTAAAACTACTAAAATGGGAAATCGTTAAAGTTCTCTGAGTGTTTTTAGCAATGTCAGTTGTAGTTGCTCAATCGTAATTATTGGAGCTGCATTAAAATTAAAATAGCTTTTGTGTCGACAGGATGACTAAGTTGTGCATTGTGCTGTCTGCAGTGCCTTGCCAGTGCCTGTGAGGAAAGTCGCTCACAATTTGAGTCACAGAGAGGCTCTCGGAGCCATACCTGTCCCACAGCGGAAAGTGCAAAACTTGGGCCTTGGCAGACTAGGCATAACCACCCCGCATCAGCCAGTAACAGACTGGACAGTCTGCAGTAAGCCTGGCGGACAACCGGTGTCCACCCCAAAATCAAGCATGATGAGTGGTCTCAAAAATACCACAGGTTTTGCTGCTGGAAAACAGCTGCCTCAGAGAACGCCGAAGTCTGTCAACGTCAACCCAAAGCGCCAGTTCCCTTCACAAGGACAAGGGTTTGAAGAGCAGGAAGCAGGTTCAGTGTCTCTTGCAGAGGAGCAGCAACGTAGTGGTAAGAAAGCAATTTAAGTGACTGGCTTATAGTATAACGTATAGCTTCCAGAAAGCCTGCCAGTGCAAGGATGTGGATGCAATTTGTATTTTTTTCCGCTGTTCTCTTCAAACCCTCGTGGGAGCGCCCAAGACGTTGATATTACTATTACTATTAGTGGAGATCTCAGCTAGGCAAGCATACTTGCTGAAGTTTGTAGCCCAACTGCTGCCATCCCCTTCCCTCTACTCCTCCACCTCCCCCTCGCCACCTTCTGCCCCTGTTCTGCCCTGGAATTAGTACATGTAAACACTTCCGGGACAACCTGTGTCTGGCCTGTCTGAAACACCTCCGTGTGAGGGATTTTGCAGCCAGCGCAGTGAAGATAAAGAGGGAACAATTTTCTCTGCACGCACGGCAGCAAGCAAGATGTCTCTGAACAGTAAATGGCTGCTTTCCTCTGAGTATGAGCAGTGTCTGTTTAAGCGGAAGTTAGGTATGTAAAGAATTTCAAGCCACTGGTCAGATCACAGCAGTTTCAACCAGTTACAATTGCAAACCAAGGAGCACCAGTTTGCTTCAGTCCAAGGGAGACAACACACCTGCATCAGAAGCATTCAGATTCAAAGCTGCTTCTCTTCCTTGCACTTGGTTATTCACTGGTACTGTTGTGAAAGAGGTATATTATTATTAATAGTCTATACTATCATCTGCTTCTTCTTCTACTTCTTCTTCATAAATCTGTGTATTACTATGAAGAAGATAAAATGTACAAAAAGCAAATTCAAAAGTTAGTGCCGTAAGTTAAGTCATTCTGCTTTAAAATTAAATTGGACAATGGTTTGTTAAGTTACTTGAAGGACATTGATTTCACTAACTACCCTTGCATCATCTTGCAGGGCTACAGTTCCAACCAGACACCAATGCCCTGAGGAGCATCATATCAATGAAGGGCATCAGTATGGCTTCTTCAGGTACCGTCAATGAAATGTACAAACCTCAGCGCATAACCGAGGGCCAGGGAAGACCCGTGTACACTCCTCACAAGGTACAGTCGTTTACGTCATGTGTTTGTTTGTGTCATGGTTGATTCCCCATTTCACATTTTCACACAATCTGAACTTCTCAGATCACTGTTGCTTATGTTAACCAATTCTAGTTTCTACCGGCACGGTTGGCCTAGTGGTAAGGCGTCCACCCTGTGATCGGGAGGTCGTGGGTTCGAACCCTGGCCGGGTCATACCTAAGATTTTAAAGGCACAGTAAGCCTCCCGTAAACCATCACTGAGCTCCCCGAGCGTCTACATACAGTACAAGCATACTTCCATTTAAACGCTCACCGAACGGGAACATCCTGGCTGCTTTCTGTCGAGCGTGAGAAATTTTCAAAGAATTTATTTTCGTGGACTTAGCGCTTTACAACAATGGCGCCACGTTTTGGTGCTGGACGGCTGTTATGAATATCCCGGAAATCACGCCCGGACAGTAAGCCTCCCGTAAACCATCACAGATACTGTCAGGCTTTTACACACAGTACAAACACCCTTCCATTTGAACGCTCACCAAACGGGAACATCCTAGGTGCCCTACGTAAAGAGCGAGCAATTTTTAAAGAATTAATTTTGCAGATTGTCTCGAACACTTTTTGGACCCATCCTGAACTCAGGTCAAAAATGAGTTACTTCCCTTAAACTGGCGATAGCCGTGGATCGATGATTATCAGAATGTTTTTGGACCGTGGTGTGTTTTTGCGCTTGACCTAACTTTTAAAATCTAAAGAATAAATTGACAGCTTGTTACACAAACATTCTTTAATCATAAAAGAATTCTTTTTTCATCAAGACAAGATCAGTGCAATTCGAAGTTGTGAAAGTTTGAAAAAAGAAAAGCCCGGAAGCAGGGTCACGCAAGGGTCGTAGCAGACGACGGTTTATGCGGCATCAACAGTCAAAAGCCATCGCTAGAGTTCTTGTGAACCACAGCCGTTTGTTTCGTGCATAAAAACCGTTAAACGTGCTATTGTAGATAAGCTCACATCGAGTCGCATTCAAATGACTAACTGACGACTACATTGTGAAAAAGAGAAACTGGATCACACGGGTTCACGATGGCTCAGGGGTAAGATAAACCACGCATAAATAAATTCTTTGAAAATTGTTCGCTCTTTACGGAGGGCACCTAGGATGTTCTCAATCGGTGAGTGTTTTAAATTAAAGGGTGTTTGTACTGTGTGTAAAAGCCTGACCGTATCTGTGATGGTTTACAGGAGGCTTACTGTGTCTTTAAAATTGGCAATCTAGTGGCTGCTCCGCCTGGCGTCTGGCATTATGGGGTTAGTGCTAGGACTGGTTGGTCCGGTGTCAGAATAATGTGACTGGGTGAGACATGAAGCCTGTGCTGCGACTTCTGTCTTGTGTGTGGCGCACGTTATATGTCAAACAGCACCGCCCTGATATGGCCCTTCGTGGCCGGCTGGACGTTAAGCAAAAAAACACCAAAACACCAATTCTAGTTTCTACTCTCATTGTTCATGCACAACATGATAATGGGGAGGGGACACAATCCTAGAACCTGTATAGGTTACTATATTTTGTAGATCTCCTGTTTTCAGTTATTCGTTTTAACCTACTTCATAAAATTAAATCCTTTACGGCTTTGTCAGTGTCACTTATAAATCAGTAAATGATAAAGTTGTCTTAATACATGCATGGGAATGTCTTATATTCCATATTTGTGCAGATGCGGCACTCTGTGTACAGCCAGGAGCCCAGGATGTCCCTAATGGATTCCTGCAAACAGTACCGTGATTTCCGCCGGCAGGAGAGGGGCTTGGATGAGGTGTCAGGTAACATGGTGTAGCTGCTACAGTGGAACCCCCCTTTTAAGACCTCCAAACATCCGAGAAAATCAGGTCTTAAAAAGGAGGGAGTCTCAAACTAGGGGTAAATTCACAAAAGTTTAGAGCAGAAAATCTGATCAAACTGGGTCTTAAAAAGGAGGGAGTCTCAAAATAGGGGTAAATTCACAAAAGTTTAGAGCAGAAAATCTGATCAAACTGGGTCTTAAAAAGGAGGGAGTCTCAAAATAGGGGTAAATTCACAAAAGTTTAGAGCAGAAAATCTGATCAAACTGGGTCTTAAAAAGGAGGGAGTCTCAAAATAGGGGTAAATTCACAAAAGTTTAGAGCAGAAAATCTGATCAAACAGGGTCTTAAAAGGGAGGGAGTCCGAAATTGCGGATGTCTTGAAAGGGGGGTTCCACTGTATCAGACCGGTGAATGAAAAAGGCATGCGTGATTTGAAGGAGGGGGTGTTTCTTGGTGTTATTACTTGAGATTTTGTTGAGGTCCTGGGTCAGGGTCAAGCAATGCAGGCTGTCTTTCATATACGTGGAAAAACATACTCTTGCAAAATTCCGCAACACCACTTCAACAAGAGGCTGTAATTTGTCTGTTGGAACAAAAGATAGACTATCCAGAGCCGACAAACTTTGACTGTAATTTATCTTTTTAAAAGCATGGGTGCAACTCTGCCGGCTACACGCCGGCAGCCGGTTTTTGGTTTCATCGGCTGCCGATGTTTTTGTTCCAGGAGAGGTTTTTTTTGGCATTTTAAATACTAAAAAAGCTTGGACCCCAACTTTTGCCGGTTTTTGGAATTTTCCAGGTTGCACCCATGTAAAAGAGAGATAAAATGCACAGAGCACACAAGGACACATACTTTGATATGTGCTTCATTCAAAGCAACTGGTTGCAGTTCAAGCACTAAAGTAGTTAGTACTTTTCTCTTGCATTTGTTTTCATGCATATTGCATGGCTTTTCTGGTTATTTTTACTGGAGAAAAAAGCAACAACAAATGTATAGTTTCATAGAACGGTGTGTGCACAAGATACTGGAGTAAATTTAAACAAATGATTTGTGTCTGTAGAAAAATTTGAGACAACAAAAGCCAATCATTCTCTGCAGTTGCAGTATTACACTAACAGCCAATAAGTGCTCAGTGCTTTGCTGCAGTTGTCAAATATTTGTGTAAAAGGTTAGTTAACAGACAGTAAAATCGTTCTACAACTTAAAAGTTAGAAACATGTAATAAGCAGAGAAATTCAGTCAGTATATATCTCATGATTGGTTTCCTCCACAGAATCAGCCTCCCCCTCACTGTCAAGACCAGCACCCAGGCCTGCGGTCAGTGAATCCCCCTTGTTGAGAGGCATGAAGTCGCGGCGAGTGCCCGGGTCGGTGTATCCACAGTACACTCTCCGCAGCCTGGTCAGCCCCAGGGGCCAGCGCCACGTCGCTGTCTCCCCAGCGGAAAAAGAGAATGAAACCCCAAAGCCTGCCGAAAGACACGACCCAACAGTGGTGGTCAAGGACAAGAGTGGACATGTCACAGGGACGCCTGTCACGCCGATGCTGGCCTTCGGGCGCGTGACTCAGACTGCTACGCCCTCTGCTGTCACTCCTGTAAGCTCACTGAAGGCTCCGGTTATTATAAAAGTGGAGCTCCGAATTGTGTTTGTGTATGTGAGGGCGTGTGTGATTGTGAGGAGCATGTAATGTCGTCGTGATTGGCCGTCTCGTACCAGAGACTATGATCATCCGGGCTAAAAACTCTGGTCAGAGGAAAGACATAGACTGTGTGTGTGCTGGTAACTCATGCAGGCACTTGTAAGTGTGTGTGTTTTGGATATATATAAGTAATTTTGAACCAATTGTTTCAGAGCATATCATGTTTAGCCAGTCTGCTGTTGTTGCTGATTAGTTTGTGTGTGTGTTTCAGGCGCGTCGCGTTCTTGTGTATACTGGCAGTTCTACAGGGCAGAGAAGCGTCAGTAAGGTGAGCGGAACAGAAACACAATTTGAATGTGCCGGAGTCAAAAATCTCTCTTTTTGTTCACCAACCTGTTTGGCACCATCTCCACAAGCAATCGCAGTATTCCAACCAACAATGTTTGGCACCATCTCCACAAGCAATCACAGTATTCCAACCAACAATGTTTGACACCATCTCCACAAGCAATCACAGTATTCCAACCAACAATGTTTGACTCCATCTCCACAAGCAATCACAGTATTCCAACCAACAATGTTTGACACCATCTCCACAAGCAATCACAGTATTCCAACCAACAATGTTTGACACCATCTCCACAAGCAATCACAGTATTCCAACCAACAATGTTTGACACCATCTCCACAAGCAATCACAGTATTCCAACCAACAATGTTTGACTCCATCTCCACAAGCAATCACAGTATTCCAACCAACAATGTTTGACACCATCTCCACAAGCAATCACAGTATTCCAACCAACAATGTTTGACACCATCTCCACAAGCAATCACAGTATTCCAACCAACAATGTTTGACACCATCTCCACAAGCAATCACAGTATTCCAACCAACAATGTTTGACACCATCTCCACAAGCAATCACAGTATTCCAACCAACAATGTTTGACTCCATCTCCACAAGCAATCACAGTATTCCAACCAACAATGTTTGACACCATCTCCACAAGCAATCACAGTATTCCAACCAACAATGTTTGACTCCATCTCCACAAGCAATCACAGTATTCCAACCAACAATGTTTGACACCATCTCCACAAGCAATCACAGTATTCCAACCAACAATGTTTGACACCATCTCCACAAGCAATCACAGTATTCCAACCAACAATGTTTGACACCATCTCCACAAGCAATCACAGTATTCCAACCAACAATGTTTGACACCATCTCCACAAGCAATCACAGTATTCCAACCAACAATGTTTGACACCATCTCCACAAGCAATCACAGTATTCCAACCAACAATGTTTGACACCATCTCCACAAGCAATCACAGTATTCCAACCAACAATGTTTGACACCATCTCCACAAGCAATCACAGTATTCCAACCAACAATGTTTGACACCATCTCCACAAGCAATCACAGTATTCCAACCAACAATGTTTGACACCATCTCCACAAGCAATCACAGTATTCCAACCAACAATGTTTGACACCATCTCCACAAGCAATCACAGTATTCCAACCAACAATGTTTGACACCATCTCCACAAGCAATCACAGTATTCCAACCAACAATGTTTGACACCATCTCCACAAGCAATCACAGTATTCCAACCAACAATGTTTGACACCATCTCCACAAGCAATCACAGTATTCCAACCAACAATGTTTGACACCATCTCCACAAGCAATCACAGTATTCCAACCAACAATGTTTGACACCATCTCCACAAGCAATCACAGTATTCCAACCAACAATGTTTGACACCATCTCCACAAGCAATCACAGTATTCCAACCAACAATGTTTGACACCATCTCCACAAGCAATCACAGTATTCCAACCAACAATGTTTGACACCATCTCCACAAGCAATCACAGTATTCCAACCAACAATGTTTGACACCATCTCCACAAGCAATCACAGTATTCCAACCAACAATGTTTGACACCATCTCCACAAGCAATCACAGTATTCCAACCAACAATGTTTGACACCATCTCCACAAGCAATCACAGTATTCCAACCAACAATGTTTGACACCATCTCCACAAGCAATCACAGTATTCCAACCAACAATGTTTGACACCATCTCCACAAGCAATCACAGTATTCCAACCAACAATGTTTGACACCATCTCCACAAGCAATCACAGTATTCCAACCAACAATGTTTGACACCATCTCCACAAGCAATCACAGTATTCCAACCAACAATGTTTGACACCATCTCCACAAGCAATCACAGTATTCCAACCAACAATGTTTGACACCATCTCCACAAGCAATCACAGTATTCCAACCAACAATGTTTGACACCATCTCCACAAGCAATCACAGTATTCCAACCAACAATGTTTGACACCATCTCCACAAGCAATCACAGTATTCCAACCAACAATGTTTGACACCATCTCCACAAGCAATCACAGTATTCCAACCAACAATGTTTGACACCATCTCCACAAGCAATCACAGTATTCCAACCAACAATGTTTGACACCATCTCCACAAGCAATCACAGTATTCCAACCAACAATGTTTGACACCATCTCCACAAGCAATCACAGTATTCCAACCAACAATGTTTGACACCATCTCCACAAGCAATCACAGTATTCCAACCAACAATGTTTGACACCATCTCCACAAGCAATCACAGTATTCCAACCAACAATGTTTGACACCATCTCCACAAGCAATCGCAGTATTCCAACCAACAATGTTTGACACCATCTCCACAAGCAATCACAGTATTCCAACCAACAATGTTTGACACCATCTCCACAAGCAATCACAGTATTCCAACCAACAATGTTGGACTCCCCTGAGTAATCAGTGGGGATGGGGCAAGTTTGTTTCTGGGATATTCTTAGGAATAGGATAGAATAACTCAATGAATTGATTTGTCGGGTCGCATGAGGATCAAGTTTTGGGAAATTATAGAAGGAAAAATTCAACGTTATCTTGCATATTATTTTATGAGGGTAGAACAGGAAATACTTTGAATCATATACAGTGGAACTCTCCTTTTGAGACCGGAGAAAATCATGGGTGTCCATGACGAAGGGGTGTCATATAAAGCATTTGCTTTTCTTGTATAATTGTTATTTCTTTGCTTCCTCTTAAAGTTTGTACATGTTGCAGTGCCCTGAGAGCAGCAAGAAGAGGCTGAGATGGGCCGACATCCTCGATACGTGCAGTCCTCAGCTTACTCACACAGCTGCGGCACAGCAGGTAAGTCGCTTGTCTTGCGCAGAATCCACTCTTGTGACCTGATTATATCATAAAGCAACATTGTACCATTAATACCCTTACTCAGGTCACTAACTTCCTCCCCATGGAAAGCTAGCAGCAGACCTGGGAATCCATGCGATTTCGCCATATTTTGTACACATGATTGTCTAGAATACAATCAATACGGTCAGTGAAAACAAATACAACCAAAAAAATTCCTAGACAACTTTTCTTCACAAGCCCATCCCGAAGCCGATCCAATATTTTGACACATGATTACAGTTTTCGTCAGTAAACATTGAAAGAACCATTTGTTTTAAATGTATTGGTAAACTTAATTAACGGTGCGACGGATGAGTGTGAAGCATGTTTGGATTATGGATGTTCAAATGCTGTGTGGAGTACCCTCATTTTTCTGAAAATACACCAAGTTTGTTTGAGAATACATGTACTACAAGTACAACAAGAGGCGAAGCCTTCAAGGCTCACGTAAGAAATCGACAAACAGTAACACAAACTCAATCACTCCGTCACACATACATACACACAGTAAGCATAGGTGACACGGTGCAAGAGTGCGAGACACTAGATCTAGATCTGTCTGTCTGTAGCCTACTTACGGGGACACGACTGCCAGATGGCCAGATCGACACTGCGCTTTCGACAGCGCTTCCTCGCACAGACACTGGAAACACGCTGTGCAGATTAACCTGTAGGAAATCTCCTTTGGTATCTTCTTTATCTATTTTTCTGGAGCTACAAAACCGAACAATGTGAAATCATGAGTCGTCTTCTCCGAATCGGCGAATTGCAGCTCGGTGATAACTGTGTGACAGGGGAGGCTACCGCTCCTTTCACAGCAGACTCTGCACCCAAGTTGTTGGCCTTTAAGTCAACACCGGTGAATTGTGGAATTCTGTTTGTGATGGGGTCTGGTGGTTTCCGATTGTCTGTATGTTCATGGAAACCTTCGGGTTTGCATAACAGTATTTATAGAGCTAAGAAATTAGCCCTAACATTTTCAATCCTGTTTGATTGCACTTCGCCTCCCGAGGTGATCGTGGTGTTACGGCACTCGGTTACAACTGTATCAATACCACAATCCTTCACGCGATCTGACCTAACCTTGACCCCTGACCTGGTCTACATACCACACACGACACAAACCAGTCAGCTGTTTTTACCCCCCCAAAACCCCCCACCACCCGTTTTCTTTGGATACACACTTTAACAACATACGTGCCGACGAAATGTTGATCATTGCTTCAATACTTTGAAGCTGTTGCTTAAATAATAACCAGGTAAAATTAGTATTTCGGTGTTCAGTCAAATGTTAAAGTTTCTACCACAGACATACATACATACACACGCACGCACAGACAGACAAAAGTTAGCATCGCATAGGCTACACTTACGTGAGCCAACCAGGCCTGCAGCAGCAATAAAAGTTGTGCTACCCAGGTGTGTGCGTGTTTAGGTGTAATATACCACCTGCACTTCTGGCAGACTGACAAAGATCTTTTACATGCCACAGTGGTGACATGTGGATGGGACATGGATACCATCTCTGAGTCTGCACAGTTGACACGTGTCCGGAGGATCACAAGTCTAGTACTCTATCAACTGAGCTACCAGGGCCCCGTCTAGAGCTTGGTTGGTAGATTACAAATAAAACTCACAGATCAGATCTTAAAGTTAAGGTGTTCATATGTGTCCATGTGTTTCATCAAATGTATCATCTAATAAACACAGATCTGTTAGTCAAGTATGGTATGTGCTGCAAGCATAACAACTTTCACACAATATTTTGTAAAATTAATTAAAAAGTTTAAAATCTCACCCAATCTTTTGGCCCAGACAAATGTGTCTACAGCTGAGATGGCTCAGAACTTGGCTCAGCAGTGACTAACAAAAAAGATCTACTTCTTCAGCTTATGCTACAACTACATGTACAAGGGCAAGGCCACAGTTTGCAAAATACAGGAGAGATCAGCGCTGACAGTCCACAAAATGGTGCACTGGCCTTTGGCTAGTACTTCTCATAATTTTACTAGCCAGAGAGCAAAGTTTAGTATTTTTTCTCGCCAAACCAACCATTTGTTTCCGAAATTTTACTCGCTTTTGGCGAGTAGATTAACATTTCTACTCGCCATTTACATGTTCCTACTCGCCATGGCGAGTAAATTACTCGCCACCTTCAGGCCTGGAGATTTTTTTTCTTCTGAGTTCTGCTAGCTTCGCACCCAGATGGGCAGGGGAGGGGGGGGGGGGGGGGGTGGGTGAGAGAAAAGTAGGCGTGTTGGAAACTGCTTTCTGAATCAATGTTGTAAGTTGTAACACTTTGTTGCATTTGTTATGTTTACAACAGTTAACATCACTTCTTCCTTTCCCACATCTACGTTGTGACACAGATTTTGTTGTCTTTTTTGTGTCCTTATTCAGACAGCAATATATATCGATAGCTTCCCTTCTCCCTACCAGTGTGCACTATTAGGCTTAGCCACAGAACAGAAGCAAGAATCAAGAAAACAGAAAAACTGCGGTAACAGAATAACTGTTACACAAATAGACCCTGCAAGTCTCAGAGAAAGTGGTTGTGTCTGTGTGTGTGTGTCTGTGTTTTTTACAATGCTTTATACTATATCTGCTTCATGTAGATGGCCCAAAGTCAGAATAGGTGTCCATTTTTGTGACATACAAAATCAATTTTAAAAATGAACATTTTCTTTGTTTTGAAAATAGAGATGTATTTTAGAGCATAAATACGCAAGGAACAACTATGATTTAAGAAAACTCATGTTTGATCACTTCACAGATTCAGGTTTAAAAGTTTGCAGGAGTTCATAACTTCACACCGTCACAAAATTTAGACTTGTTAAATCATTGTTGCTACATGTATTGGGTCTGTTTTAGACATCTGAGCAAATTGCTACAGCAAATTACTTTGCATTTCAAGCAAGTTAAACTTGTTTTGGCCACGCATGATGCAGATGTGAACTCCATTAATGGGAAGTTCATAACTTCACATAATTTACTTTTATTGGTATTTTTTTAATCTGAAAAAGGTGAGCTGGAACATGAAGGTAATTTTTGAAGATGAAGTGTGGAGAAGATTTTTTGGTTATCTGTATTATTTATAGAAATTAATATTGTCACAATTTTTTCACAGCAAATATTGGCATAAGTTATCATTAAATCTACAATTTTGCTGTTTTTGTGCAAAATGTGCTTGAAAAGTACCATCAAAAGGATTTCAATACACCAAAATGTTTGTCTGACTCAAAGAGTTGGCAGAAACTGAAAGTATTTTTAGAATGTCCTAGGAGTTCATAACTTCACACCGTGACATCACAAACTATGGCTAATTCAAACCAAAGTAAGAAAGTGCATATGTCATCTTATTTTCTCTCCAGCTACTCTTTGTAATCAACATACAACTAAGTAATAAAAGTAAAACATTTGTGAAAACAAACGATAACAAAAATCATAAAATGTGAGCGTGCGCATAACTTCACAAGAATTTTTGTTATGTTGGTCTCTAGTACAGTTACTGTATAATATATTTGCAAAACAATGACAAACTGAGAACACAGAGTTATAGTATAGGCTAAAGCTGCACTTATATTACAAAATCAGATTTTAATTGCCAAAATAAAACAAATTGTTTGAAACTTGTGAAAGTTCATAACTTCACATCAATCACACATTTATACTAAAATAACTAACTAAAGTCTCTTGCAAATAATTCTAAACAACTTAATGATTTACTTAACCAAACTCAGTCATGAAAACTGTTACCGAAATCATTATTTAGTTAGTGTTTATGTCAGCTGACTGTGTGTTCATAACTTCACATCATTTATTTAACTGAAAAGCTACGTACTAAAATCTGCTGGTAAATTAAAATAAAAATGACATCAAACTGTAACAGCCTACTCTGGAGAAGAGCAGCACATCATTTGAGGTAGTGATTTAGTGTAGTAAATTAATTATTGTGTATAAATCATACTCATGGCATGTGTTCATAACTTCACACCGTGGGGCTGAGGGTCAGTTGATGTGAAGTTATGTACACCGTGCAGTCAACCCAGATTCATGCTGGAATTATCAAAATGTAATTTTGAGGGTTGATGTTCAGAAAACTTCTTACAAAATGTCCAGATAAAGTCAAATGTACTCTTTTGCTATTAACAAGGCATTATTTTAAACACGCCCTTGAAAAATGAGCTTGAGTTATGTGAAGTTATGAACTTCATGACAAAACGGCTAAGTACTTCAGAAAGAAACAGTCAGCAGCCAGTAGATTCTTTTTGTGATGAAAATCATGGTACAGTGTAATTTGGAAACTGAAAATAGTCATTTTACATATATTTTGGGTTTTGACATGAGTTAGTAACTCTCACATAAAAATAGTGCGCAAGACACAGAGAAAATGGCTAACTAAAGCATACTGCTTGACTTTAGTGACAAAAATTGCTTAGTATCTAAATCTAATGTACTTTTATATGCAAAATTGCTGTTCCACTACAACCTTAACTTTCATGGCTAGCATTTAAGGACAAAAAACACTCTCAGTGGAGATAGTAGGAAAGTTCATAACTTTCTCACAAGAATTTTTTATTTCTCAATTACTCAAACACCAATGAATGAACTTGATGCAAACTTTCAGTGTGACTGCTGCTAGTGGATCCAAATGCATTACAAAGCTAGGTGTTCCCCAACCAGTCAATTTACTCTTTTTATAAGGCAAAAGGTTGGAAAGTTCATAACTCTTTTTTCACAAGAAAATCTGCACGTAAACTTCAAACTACTTTTGAACATGCAAAAACAAGTCAAACAACCCTTTTTATGTTTTATACCTCTGCAAAACATACTGTAAAATACTTTTTTACAAAAATATATCAGGTTTCAATCTTTAATTATTATTTAGAGCTGATCAGTGAACAAAATTGAAGTCTTACGGAAATAGTTATGAACTTTCTGTGAAATTTTGTCTCCCCATTTTCTGCAGGTTCACTGACAAAATTCAAAAACTTTGCTTTGTCAAAGGTACATTTGAGTTTTACTGGCTCAGTGAAAAGTCATTCATGACATTCTGTCCCATAAATATGACAGAGTAGACCATGTTTCAATATGCTGTAAGGTCATGTCACAAAAAATGGCCAAAATGTAGTGCTGCTGACTTCAGATAATGGCGACATTTTCATTAAAAACAACAACTGAGCACACAATGTTTCTCTAGGTGTGTACTTCATACTTTTTTTTACAAGTCTCATTAATCTTTACAAGGATTTTATTTTTCTTTGATGTACAAATCAGGTTAGAGCCAAGGTTGCACAGCTATTTCAGCTGTGGACACCATTTCAGACTTAAGGCCAGATATGTATAAGAGGGTGTCAGTCAGAGATCAGTGTCACTGTATGCACCAGTGTCTGTTACATCTCAGCAGATGAGTGATGGCACTGATGTCATATTTCATTTAGCAGCAGCAGGAATGTCATCTAGCAAGGCTGTACAGCTAAGGACAGAATGAAGATGAACTCCTGGAATGATGACACTGATGAATGTTGCCTGGCATGGGTGTGCCAAAAACAACAGAATTACAGGCTGGGAGGAAGGGTGGGGGTTGTTGTTAGCCTAGCTTTTTTGCACCGTTGCATCATTTCTGACTTTGACAACTGTGTTGCCTTTTGTCTGCACAACTAACGAAACAAGGCAAGGCAAGGCAAGGCAAGGCAAAGAATTTATTTCAGGAACCCCATATGGGGTACATGAAAAAACAAAGCAAGAATAAAATAAAAAGAAAGAAACTAACATACACATAAGCTTATTCCAAGGATTTCATAACTCAAAAATAGAAATTCACGGATTATGCATATGTGTCGAACGGTGTTCGGAATGCGAAGAAAGGTTGTGAAGTTTGCTGAGTTTTCACTGACACTAGCTCAGTGAAGCAGCGGAGAGATGTCGCGCAATCTATAGATACAAGTAAGTGTATAATAATGAATTGCCTTGATTTGGTATTTTGTTTGTGTGTGTGTGCCAAAGGTAAACAACTTTAAGAAACCTTGCAATGTTCAATTTCTGTTTGAATCTTCATTCTTTCTCCCTGTCATTGTCATGACAAAATATCTGCGTGTTGTCGGCTCCTCAGTCATAATTTATTGACGCCTTGCTTTCGTTTGCCGGCATAAGTTACAGGAAACTGTTGGTGACTGAAAACTTGAGGTTGGAGTATATTACAGTGATGGCGTTAGTATTTGTTCAAACCGGCACGCAAACTTTGAAAATGCAAACAGTAAAGAACAAGTCGCGTAAGGCGAAAATACAACATTTAGTCAAGTAGCTGTCGAACTCACAGAATGAAACTGAACGCAATGCAACGCAGCAAGACCGTATTAACTCGTAGCATCGTCAGTCCACCGCTCACGGCATAGGCAGTGAAATTGACAAGAAGAGCGGGGTAGTAGTTGCGCTGGGAAGGATAGCACGCTTTTCTGTACCTCTCTTCGTTTTAACTTTCTGAGCGTGTTTTTAATCCAAACATATCATATCTATATGTTTTTGGAATCAGGAACCGACAAGGAATAAGATGAAAGTGTTTTTAAATTGATTTGGAAAATTTAATTTTGATAATAATTTTTATATATTTAATTTTCAGAGCTTGTTTTTAATCCAAATATAACATATTTATATGTTTTTGGAATCAGCAAATGATGGAAAATAAGATAAACGTAAATTTGGATCGTTTTATAAAAAAATTTTTTTTTTTACAATTTTCAGATTTTTAATGACCAAAGTCATTAATTAATTTTTAAGCCACCACGCTGAAATGCAATACCGAAGTCCGGGCTTCGTCGAACATTACTTGACCAAAATTTCAACCAATTTGGTTGAAAAATGAGGGCGTGACAGTGCCGCCTCAACTTTCACGAAAACCCGGATATGACGTCATCAAGGACATTTATAAAAAAAATGAAAAAAATATTCGGGGATATCATACCCAGGAACTCTCATGTCAAATTTCATAAAGATCGGTCCAGTAGTTTAGTCTGAATCGCTCTACACACACACACACACACAGACAGACACACACACACACACACGCACATACACCACGACCCTCGTCTCGATTCCCCCCTCTACGTTAAAACATTTAGTCAAAACTTGACTAAATGTAAAAACACGGTAGGCTGGTTATTTGAACTAGTAATAGTCCAACTCAGAGTACTGGTTCTGTTGTTTTACCAGCGAAAAAAACCGGTAGTTCTAAAAATCAACCGGTAAGTCATACCGGCAGCAATTTTTGTTCCAGTATTTTCTCATTTCAACCGGTAAAATACCGGTAATTACCGGTTAACGCCAATACTAATATTACATATGTACAAAACAGACCCTTCCAATTCTATTTATGCCTGTCAGTAAAAGGACACTCTTTACCAACTGCATCCTTCGGCCTACCCCCCGCGGGTTAGGGGGAGTCCCATATTGGTTGGGACGAGAAAGAATTTACCCGATGCTACCCAACATGTCGTAAGAGGCGACTAACAGTTCTGTTTCTCCTTTTACCCATTGTTAAGTGTTTCTTGTATAGAATATAGTCAATGTTTGTAAAGATTTTAGTCAAGCAGTATGTAAGAAATGTTAAGTCCTTTGTACTGGAAACTTGCATTCTCCGAGTAAGGTCATATATTGTACTACGTTGCAAGCCCCTGGAGCAATTTTTTGATTAGTGCTTTTGTGAACAAGAAACAATTAACAAGTGACTCTATCCCATCTCCCCCCTTTCCCCGTCACGATATAACCTTGAATGGTTGAAAACGACGTTAAACACCAAATAAATAAAGAAAGAATCCTTCGGCCTTGGTAGATAAAGATGAAACAGAAGATGATAGAAAATTAATGCTCCCCTCGGACCGACAAAAAAGCTGATCTGTCAACAACCCTTTCAACATCTTAATATATTGTTCCACTAGGGCGGGGATGTAGCTCAGTCGGTAGCGCGCTGGATTTGTATCCAGTTGGCCGCTGTCAGCGTGAGTTCGTCCCCACGTTCGGCGAGAGATTTATTTCTCAGAGTCAACTTTGTGTGCAGACTCTCCTCGGTGTCCGAACACCCCCCCCCCCCCCCCCCCCCGTGTGTACACGCAAGCACAAGACCAAGTGCGCACGAAAAAGATCCTGTAATCCATGTCAGAGTTCGGTGGGTTATAGAAACACGAAAATACCCAGCATGCTTCCTCCGAAAACGGCGTATGGCTGCCTAAATGGCGGGGTAAAAAACGGTCATACACGTAAAATTCCACTCGTTCAAAAAACACGAGTGTACGTGGGAGTTTCAGCCCACGAACGCAGAAGAAGAAGAAGAAGTTCCACTGTTTCTTGACTTGACTTGGTGAAATGTGAAGGATGCCCGAAAAATCTGAAAATTGTAATTAATCAAAACGATCCAAAATTACGTTCATCTTATTCTTCATCATTTTCTGATTTAAAAAACATATAAATATGTTATATTCGGATTTAAAATAAGCTCTGAAAATTAAAAATATAAAAATTATGATCAAAATAAAATGTCCGAAATCGATTTAAAAACAATTTCATCTTATTCCTTGTCGGTTTCTCATTCCCAAAACATATAGATATGATTTGTTTGGATTAAAAGCACGCTAAGAAAGTTAAAACAAAGATAGGTACAGAAAAGCGTGCTATCCCGCTCAGCGCGACCATTACCGCACTATTCTGGCTTGTCGATTTCACTGCCTTTGCCACGAGCGGTGGACTGACGAAACTACGAGTATGCGGTCTTGGTGAAAAAATGCAGTGCGTTCAGTTTTATTCTGTGAGTTCGACAGCTTGACTAAATGTAGTAATTTCGCCGCCTTACGCGACTTGTTGATTTATCTTGGGGTTTTTTGGCACATAAGTATCCCATATGCTTGTCCATGCATGTGGAATTAACTAGTAACAGACTGCCTGTTGTGCAAGAGGTTAGTGTGTACGTCTGACCCAAATTCCACGAAGACATGCGTTTTTGATGTAAATGTATGTACGGGTATACATGTACGACAGCCAGACAAGCAAGCAAAAATGTGTGTCATCTACTGACACTGTATCAGCCTTCGCCTTCACATCAGGCCTTCTGTCCTCCACGCTTGTCCCCCTCATTCACTCACACTGATACGCGCAGTGTCCCTCACTTTGTTGAATTTTTCATACTGGACGAATTCCGGAAATAAATCTGTCAGGTGTGTATGTGGTTTCAAAGAGGGAATACTCTTGCTTTTAGTGAGACAAGCTTTTTTATAGACGTGCTCCTTGTCCACGTGTTTCAGACACACCCCTCGCTAGTGATTGGCCTATCATGAATGTCACGTGGGTAAGTTTGACTCACCAAAAGCAAGAGTATTCAATCTTTCACAACCCATCCAAACACAGCAGAGTTATTTCCGAACATCGTCTGATCCCAGTCCTGAGGCCAAACCTTGACAACATCAACATGTTTTTCATGAAAACGGTTTGATCTTGATCTTGATCTTGATAAATAACGCCAACAGGTCCCAAACTTGGGAATGTTCGTTGGCGGAAAAATTGGGGAGAGCACTTGGTGTTTTAATCAGCGGTTGGCAGTTTTCCTCTGAATTCGTTGACCGTTGACGACTGGATCGTGTTGTCATCAAGGTTGTTTACCAAGACAGTGTGGAATGTGACGCAAGTTCTGATAGTGTCCTGGCGGAATTTTGTGTAGTATTGTTTGATTGTTTATACTTGCCTGACATAAAATGTTTATCTTGTCGTGCTTCATGAAGTTATCGCTGTTCCTGGCCAGGAATGGCCCAAAAATGTTAACTCGCCAGCCGGGCGAGTAACTTCAAGAAAGCCACTAGCCCGGCAGAAATTTCGCTGGCCCGGTACATACCACCGTTGATCTGCAATGTTTATATTGGTTAAAAACTCGATATTACAACCAAAAGAGTCACATTTGACCAGAATGTTCATGGGCCGGTCGGGCGAGTTGCCAGGCGGTTTCTACTAGCCCGGCGTATTTTTTACTCGCCCCTGGCGACCAGGCGGACGATTTGGCCATCCCTGCTGGCATACCGCTGTGGCTGGCTTTTTCTCGCTGAACCTACTGACTGACTATTAGGGTTTAACGTCCTCTTAGACCAACTGGTCTATATTGGGACAGGTATTGGTAATACGCTGAAGATATGGTGTGATACTTTGATTCGAACAAGCCCGCTGTGGCTGTCTTTTTCGACACACCAGCATTGGGTTTGTCTCGTCAAAGTATCGAAATACGATCATGATAATCAGAGACGAGAGATGATGCATGCATGTCTTCGTGTTTTCCAAGCCCTGAGACTTTCGCTGTGAACGGTCCCACTTTATCATCTCAGTAGGTTTGAAGTACATTTACTCAAGCGCAAGACAACTACATTATCCCCCCCCCCCCAAAAAAAAAAAAAAAGAAAAAAGAAAGAAAAGAAGATAAATAAAAATAAAAAAATAAAAAAATCATTTACGTTCGTAACATATCTTTTTCTGCACTGCTATATGGAGCCGTACATGAACCATCTGAAGATGCTCACGTGGACGTCAGAGACCACAATGTTTGCTGTGATGAAAGGTATAGGACTGAAGGACTCTCTCTCTCTCTTTTTATTTGTATAAAAAAAATATGAAATATTTTGAAAGAAAAGGGTTGAAGTTATTACTTGTTCGCCATGTCTTGTTATCAGAATGTGTATTGATTATCAGTTTTAGAACGTGTCCATAAACAGTCTGCTTGTTAACGTTCTTAATGTTGTTACTGTTTATAACGTGTATACAAGAAATTAATAAAAACACGCTTAAACCAAGGAAGGAGCGTTGCCAGTTATTGGTATCACCGTGGCGCGGAAGAGATAGTGAGGGTGCTGGTCCCATAACGGTAAAGAGATGTATAAGTTGTTTGCTGTGCTACCCGACAGTGCTGGGGAATGTTGTCTCAGGTGGTTACAGGCAAGAAGAATCGTATGTTTCCACTCTTTTCATCTCTGATTTCTTTGCCTCTCCACGCACCTTCAGCGGCGCCCCCCGCCTCTACCGCCCCCCTCCCATGCACACTTTTTTCTTTTTTTTTCTCACGTATAGGGCTTTTGGTCTTCCTGTATTTCTTATGTTTTGTGACTTAGAGCTAGCTTTCGAGAGGACTGGTACAGTACAAATGACTGTTTTAAACCGAGGCAGGATGAATAATTACTACGCGCATTAAAGGGAAATCTATTAAAACAAGAATACAGAGTTATCTCCCATATGTTTTTCGCTAATGTTTCTAATAACATACGAAAGACGAACGTGATTGTAGAATGGCCGACTTCGACAGTGATCTCCGTTCTGTTCTTCACAGTTATGATAAAGACATCGTTCTAAGGTCAAAACAAGTGGAAATTTTGAGACTGCTGTGGGAAGGAGACCGTGATATTGTTGCATCACTCCCAACTGGCTACGGGGAAAAAAAAATCGTCTGCTTCGTAGCCAAAGTTGATTATCACGTGACACTTTTGCCATATTTAGAGTTGTTTGCACAGTAAATACATCCGCGAAAGATAGCTCGCTTGAAAGTGTCTTACATAACAATTCCTTTCTAAATTTAAAAATTACACAACACCATGAAAAGTCATTATTGACGATCGCGAATCTGCTTATTTCAATAACACATTACGAAAAGCTCTAAATATGTAAAAATAAAAAAAATAAAAAAAGATTTCCTCTCCATAGAAGGAAAACAAAGGTATCCTGTCAGGGATAAATGAGACCCGAAGGGAAGTAACTCATTTTGATCTGAGTTCAGGATGGGTTCTGAGACCTAGCTCCAAACACACACCTTCCATTTGTGTTGCTGACCGAGTTTTTACTGTTGTTCGGACTGTTGTTGCCTATGGTGTGTGTTTAGTTTTCTTTAGATACAGCTAGGCCGAACAGAAAAAAAAAATTGCCAACGACTTCGTTGAAGGTGAAATTCTTGACTCTGCCGTGTATTAGTCTCTTCATCCACCATTGCGACAGCAAAGCCATCGGTCTTCAACAATCAGTCTAACTCATGAGCAGTGAACCTGTTCCCTCTTCTCCATTCGCTACTGTTTTCGCATCAGTGTTAAAAGGGGCACACAGTTCAGCTCGTAGACACATTGTTATGTCTCTAACTGTCTCAGTGCATAACATCAGGGCGCCTATGTGACGTCAGTCTGTAGCCGTGTGGCTGCTGACGTCACTCAACGCGTCACCCGTCCGTGACGTTGTGGATTTTCTAGCGGGGTGATGAAGTTGTGTCACGGGTGAACTGTTGTTAGGTCGATACTCTCGTGTGTCTAGATCTGGCGCAGTCCCCATGGTGAGTGCTGATACCCAGTTGAGGTGAAGGGTGCTAAAGGTACAAACACACGTGCCCCCGCACGTCAGTTTTGTTCCACGGTGTGAAGTACGGACCATTAGCAGCACTGTCATTTGCGCTCAGCTGAACACAATTCAAGGAGAGAGGAACAGCCACAGACCAGAACCATGGGTGGTCTGTGTTTTTACACCCACAGTTATTGGATTATTAAAGTCAGTCATAACTCACTCGGTTACCTGCTCAAGTACTTCTTGGTGTGTGTGTGTGTGGGTGGGTGCGTGCGTCCCACCTAATGCCGCAGACTTGCAAGGAACATTTATAATCTTGAAGGAGAATCTCCCTATGTGAGAAGTCTTTTTGACGAATAGTTTTGGACTGAAAGAAAAGAAGGGGGGGGGGGGGGGGTATTTGGCTAAGTTTTGCTTGATTACCTAAATATGATACGTTTAGTATCAAACGTTTGGTTCGTTCTTCTTCGCACGAGTCCTCAGTCACCGCTTCATCTGTCTCACGCAACTTCAGTGCTGTCCACGTGACCAACTTACAACCAACCTCCCAAAAACCAGAACCAGCTTCCCACCAACTGGTTGATGTGAACAATTCGGCGAAAAGTTTTGCAGATTGAATGGTACCAATGATCTTAATCCCCAAGACTTAGTTGCATGACTCCATGAGCGCTGCTCTCCTGCGGCAGCAACTCTCCCCCGATTCTCAAACGTGGTTTACCCCGACGCGCTCAATAGTCTAGCTTTTGTATGCCTCTCAGACGTATACCAATAAGGTGGGACAAATCTTCGACTGATGTCCCAAACTTAGACTGACCATTGCGATGTTCACGAGAGCAGTAATTTTCAACCATATTTGTTCAAAAAATTCGCTCGAAAGTTGGTTGTAAACCGGTCATGTGAACAGCGCTTGAGGTACACCCACCCTCACATTCTATTGCTGCCTGTTTGTGTTGCACTTTCTGACTTCTGTTCACAGACTTGGCCACAAGCTAGATCATAAATTGGAGCCAGGCTACTGCTTGTCCTTTCTTGTTCTGCTGGGGCAATATCCCGATTTAGGCCCGTGTGAGCTTCGTTGTCACACTGAATGAATCTCAAAATGTGCACTCATCTTTCAGTATAACTGTATGTGACGTCAATTTAACGGGGCTGTATCTGCAGAATGTCTCCAGGTTAGGTCCTTCTCAACCTTGGTAAAATCATTTGACAGCCGCTGGTCTGTCTTTACCTTCGTGGGTCTTATTGCCGGGTACCAAAATAAAAAAGAAAAAAAATTGAACCCAACACATTTTGGAATGATGGGGTGTCGCATCCAGGCGGTGTTTCTGAAATGAAATGTTGAATCAGCTTCCATTGCTCGACGTACCATGGCTTTTCTTGTTCAGCTCACTCGACGAACGTCACACACGCGAGGAGTTCTGCAACCCCCGTGACGTTCAGTCCACCTTCCCGGTACCGAAGGCAATGACTGCTTCCAGATTCGGCACCACTGCGCCACCGTGCTCCCGGTGTCTGTCTACCTGCCGCTTCTCCGCGGAGTTTACCTGTGGTTCCTGGACAGGTAGCAGCTGCCGCATCCACCCCCTCACCCCTCCGCCCTCCTGTGAAGTGGTGCGCGTGGCAAGTCGGGAGCGTGGGAAAGGCGCTCCGCCATAATTGATGGCTGTGCGGACATACATCATCTTCTTTCAGGCAGAAAGCGAGGCGGCCACGAGTTGGCACGCGACGCCACGCTACAGTCGTCTCTCTATCAACAGTCTGTGTAAACTGCTGGCTTTACCGCCTGATGCCGGCCTGATAAACCCTTCTCAAGGGGCCGCCGAGATGGGCGCACTCACTACGCATAAACTGAACAAGTGGAATTGCAGTTCTACCTTTTTTTTCTTTTTCTTTTTTATGCGTTTCGCTTTCTTTCCGTGTTTCTGGCAAGGTTTTGCTGCCTCGATTTCCCCAAACAGGTTTTTTAAAAATTAATTATATATTGACAAACAGATTCATGTATCTAAATCTTGTCGTTTGCCCTCTCAGTAACGGCCACCCTCTCTCTCTCTCTCTCTCTCTCTCTCTCTCTCTCTCTCTCTCTCTCTCTGTCTGTCTGTCTCTCTCTGTCTATCTGTTTTTGTCTCTGTCTGTCTCTCTCTCTCTCTCTCTCTCTCTCTCTCTCTCTCTCTCTCTCTCTCTCTCTCTGATGGAGAGGGAAAGGAACAAAATGAGAACAAAGTGAACTAATAACAACCATCATGTTGATGTTGGTGTCATGATGCTGAGGGTCGTGATGCTGAGGGCCGTGATGCTGAGGGTCATGATGCTGAGGGTCGTGATGCTGGGGGTCGTGATGCTGTGGGCCGTGATGCTGAGGGTCGTGATGCTGAGGGTCATGATGCTGAGGGTCGTGATGCTGAGGGTCGTGATGCTGAGGGTCATGATGCTGAGGGTCGTGATGTAATGATGCTGAGGGTCGTGATGCTGAGGGCCGTGATGCTGAGGGTCATGATGCTGAGGGTCGTGATGCTGAGGGTCGTGATGCTGAGGGTCATGATGCTGAGGGTCGTGATGCTGAGGGTCGTGTTGCTGAGGGTCGTGATGCTGAGGGTCATGATGCTGAGGGTCGTGATGCTGAGGGTCGTGATGCTGAGGGTCGTGATGCTGAGGGTCATGATGCTGAGGGTCATGATGCTGAGGGCCGTGATGCTGAGGGCCGTGATGCTGAGGGTCATGATGCTGAGGGTCATGATGCCGAGGGTCGTGATGCTGAGGGTCGTGACGCTGAGGGTCGTGATGCTGAGGGTCGTGATGCTGAGGGTCGTGATGCTGAGGGTCATGATGCTGAGGGTTATGATGCTGACGGTCGTGATGCTGAGGGTTATGATGCTGAGGGTCATGATGCTGTGGGCCGTTATGCTGAGGGTCGTGATGCTGATGGCCGTGGTGCTGGGGGCCGTGATGCTGAGGGCCGTGATGCTGAGGGCCGTGATGTCATGATGCTGGGGGCCGTGATGCTGATGGCCGTGATGTCATCATGCTGAGGGCCGTGATGTCATGATGCTGGGGGCCGTGATGCTGAGGGCCGTTATGTCATCATGCTGAGGGTCGTGATGCTGAGGGTCACGATGCTGAGGGTCGTGATGCTGAGGATCGTGATGCTGAGGGTCATGATGCTGAGGGTCATGTTGCTGATGGTCATGATACTGAGGGTCGTGATGCTGAGGGTCATGATGCTGAGGGTCGTGATGCTGAGGGTCATGATGCTGAGGGTCGTGATGCTGAGGGCCGTGATGCTGAGGGCCGTGATGCTGATGCTGAGGGTCGTGATGCTGAGGGTCGTGATGTAATGATGCTGAGGGCTGTGATGCTGAGGGTCGTGATGCTGAGGGTCGTGATGTAATTATGCTGAGGGTCGTGATGTAATGATGCTGAGGGTCGTGATGTCATGATGCTGAGGGTCGTAATGTAATGATGCTGAGGGTCATGATGCTGAGGGTCGTGATGTAATGATGCTGAGGGTCGTGATGTAATGATGCTGAGGGTCGTGATGTCATGATGCTGAGGGTCGTGATGCTGAGGGTCGTGATGTAATGATGCTGAGGGTCGTAATGTAATGATGCTGGGGGTCGTAATGTAATGATGCTGGGGGTCGTGATGTAATTATTCTGAGGGTCGTGATGCTGAGGGTCGTGATGTCATGATGCTGAGGGTCGTGATGTCATGATGCTGAGGGTCGTGATGTCATGATGCTGAGGGTCGTGATGTCATGCGTACTTTTATTGTGGTTCCGATAGCTCTTAGAGTTTCATAGTTCTCACCATGTCTGTATAGTGTATGTATTAGTTACTGTGATACCAAATTGTCTTACCCATGTATGTATGATGCTATGCGCCAGTGATGTATGAATGCTATTTATTTTTGTTTTTATCACACAGCAAGCTGCTTTCCTCGTGTATTTTTTTATGTTCATTCATGTATTGTACACTTGGCAATAAATTATCTATCTATCTATCTATCTGTCGTGATGCTGATGGCCGTGATGCTGAGGGCCGTGATGTCATGATGCTGGGGGCCGTGATGCTGAGGGTCGTGATGCTTAGGGTCAGGCTCAGCATTTACCAAGAGGGGAAGAGGGAGGGCAAACAAACATCTGCCCGTCCTCCCTGCCACGACAGAACCGATAAGGTGTTAACCCGGTGGTTCAGTTGATAACTCTCAGGCACCAGACATGTCCACGATAACTCTTGCGCTGTGATGGCTTGAGAACTGTCAGGTACGATGACACTTGTTGCTCGGCCTCTTCGCAGACATTTTTTGTTTTGTAAAAAAAAAAAAGGAAAATATTTGTTCTTGTTCTTATCTTTCCCTTGATGTTTAAATTGTATACTGCAGTAGATGGGTAGAGGGGTAATTCAAACTGTCTACCCGATTACCCTCCCCCTGAAGCTCTTTGGAAGGGAAGTCCTGTAAAGTTCGGAATATTGTGTGTGGAGCTACACTGATGACGTCCTGGAAGCGGCTCGGAATGTGTGTCAGAAGTGAGGTTTCTGATACAGCGTTGAACTTCTAATCAGCTGGCTTTTTATACAGTTTCAACATTTCAGGAGCGTTTTGAAGGCAGGTAGGGTTGGGCATTGTCGACGTGTTACGGACGACGGTGTCGAATCCGACATTGGAAGAGACCCAGACAGAACTGTTGTTCTGTGGGCGACCGGGAAGAGAATATGATTGGCTGTAACCCTGAGATGCCTGTAAAGTTACACTCACAGATGGTTTAAACAGTGTTTATTCAACAATTCAAAGGTAATTGAACATAATACATGTTAAGGATCAACAACAAGCTCAAGCTTATTATTGTGGTGACCCTAACAGGAGAATTTAACATACGGATTACAATATCTTGCGACGAGACTTTGACAAATATTAAATCTTCAAACCAAAGCAAACAAGAAACAAACAAAATATACATATTTGACAAAAAACAAAGGTATAATGGAGACAGGACACGACAATAGAATGGACAAAGAATATAAAAGGGAAAGAGAGAGAAGGAGAGTACATAAGTATACATCACAATTGCATTATATCATTAACAATCATATAACGTTTTGATTACATTTAGACTTAAATTATCTATAATGAATGGGGTATATCGTCGCGATATAACCTTGAACGGTTGAAAACACCAAATAAAGAAAGAATGGGGTATATTGCACTCAAATTCGTTGTTGTGTTGTCAGTAAGTCAGAAGTGTAACAGGATACACGATCTGCACGCAGTCAAGCCGCTGCTGGCGTCACTGCAAGAGACAATGATTATAGAGAGAGATATGTAGGTAGATATAAGTAAGAGAAGCACGGTTGTTTACAGGGTGTGTTACGAGCAGCAGCGGGAGTTTAGCGCCCGCCTCTGACAACATTGAGAGGGAGGGAGGACTGAGGAATGTAGATCTATACTGGCGCTCTGCCGGTGTACGAACGTAGATTACTCCTGAACTCAGTTTACTCACGGGCCTTGTTAATCTCGCATAAACCCCACACTGACTCTGCCCACTCCCTTCCCAAGTTGTGACGATCGATAAATCGTTTACGCACAAAAATGGTATTTTAAGTTACGTCATCGCACGTTTACAAAATAATCGTATTTTGGGGTAAAAGCTATCGGCGAATTTCACCACGAATATCTTTCACTTGCAAGAAACGGACATGCCTTTCTCCCTCAAATAAATGTACCGTTTTGGGAGGATAGTCAGTGTGGAGTTTATGCGAGATCAACAAAGCCGGTGAGAAAACTGAGTTCAGGAGTAATCTGAGTTCGTTACACCGGCCATACCTCTCAGCGTGCCAAAGAGGGTGAGCTGGTCTGGTGCTCTTGTCGCGACACATCAGTCGGTGCGGTGAAGACGTTACAAGACCTACGTGACAGGTGGGTTATGGAAGAAGCTCAGATATTCTAATGCCCGTAAGAAGCTCAGATATTCTAATGCCCGAAAGAAGCTCTGATATTCTAATGCGCGTAAGAAGTTCAGATATTCTAATGCCCGTAAGAAGCTCAGATTTTCTAATGTCCGTAAGAAGCTCAGATTTTCTAATGTCCGTAAGAAGCTCAGATTTTCTTATGCCCGTAAGAAGCTCAGATTTTCTTATGCCCGTAAGAAGCTCAGATATTCTAATGCCCGTAAGAAGCTCAGATTCTCTTATGCCCGTAAGAAGCTCAGGTTCTCTTATGCCCGTAAGAAGCTCAGATTTTCTTATGCCCGAAAGAAGCTCAGATATTCTAATGCCCATATGAAGCTCAGATTTTCTTATGCCCGTAAGAAGCTCAGATTTTCTTATGCCCATAAGGAGCTCAGATATTCTAATGCCCGTAAGAAGCTCAGATTTGTTTATGTCCGTAAGAAGCTCAGATATTCTAATGCCCGTAAGAAGCTCAGATATTCTAATAACCATATTTGTTTGTCCTGGCCTTCCCACGCCGGCTTTTACCTGCTGTTCAAGATGTCATCTGAAACGTGGGGTCTCAAGGCTGAGGTGCTCGAGAAAGTTACGTTGTGCTATAAATAATTCACATTTCAGATGCTTTTTCAAGAAAAATTAATCATTTAAAGTTAAGTATTTGCTAGTAGGTCGGTGTGCACGATTGAAATAACAGTTACGTTACTGGTCATTCAGTTAAACTTTAACTTAAAATTCAAAGAGTTTAGAAGGCGAATTCGTCCAATCGTTTTCTGCATGGTATTCATGAGTGTGGTGGGCAGCAGTGTACTGATGAGATATAGCACTGGCAGGCAGAGGGCAGAGCTGAGGTGGCCTGAGGGCGAACTGTAGCGCAGTGAACAGCGGTGATCCTGCCAGTAGTCACCGGGGTATCGGGTTGTGAGTGCACCAACCCTTGTGCTGTCGTCCTGTTTGCTGCTGGCTGTGTTTTGCAAACAAACATGTCGGTGAGAACGCCGGCGCTGGGCCTGGGCCTGCCGAGTGTAGTCTACCTGTATCGCCGCCAGTCTACCTGTATTACCTAATTGCCGCACATTTACATGAAAAGATCATTTTCGGAAATAACTGCGCGCTTCCACAACCCATGTAAACCCGACGGAGTTATTTTCACAATTCGTCTATTACCGGTATTGTCGTCAATCTGCCTGTACCGCCAGCCAGTCTACCTGCATTTCCACCAGTCTACCTGTATTGCTGCCAGTCTACCTGTTTTACCGCTAGTCTACCTGTATTGCCGCCAGTCTACCTGTATTGCCGCCAGTCTACCTGTATTGCCGCCAGTCTACCTTTACTGCAGCCAGTTTATCTGAATTGCCGCCAGTCTACCTGTATTGCATGCAGTCTACCTGTATTGCATGCAGTCTGCCTATATTGCCGCCAGTCTACCTGTACTGCAACCAGTATACCTGCTTTGCAGCCAGCCTACCTGTATTGCAGCCAATCTACCTGTATTGCAGCCAGCCCACTTGTATTTCAGCCTATCTACCTTTATAACCTTTACTACTGCCAGTCCACCTGTATTATCTATATTGCCAGTGCCACCAGTGTACCTGTGTTGCCGCTAGTCTACCTATATTGCTGCCAGTCTACCTGGATTACCTGTATTGCCGCCAGTCTACCGTTATTACCTGTTTTGCCGCCAGTCTACCTGTATTACCTGTATTGCCGCCAGTCTACCGTTATTACCTGTATTGCCGCCAGTCTACCGTTATTACCTGTTTTGTCGCCAGTCTACCTGTATAACCTGTATTGCCGCCAGTCTACCTGTATAACCTGTATTGCCGCCAGTCTACCGTTATTAACTGTTTTGCCACCAGTCTACCTGTATTACCTGTATTGTCGCCAGTCTACCTGTTTTGCCTGTATTGTCGCCAGTCTACCATTATTACCTGTATTGCATGCCGCCAGTCTACCTGTATTGCCGCCAGTCTACTGTTATCTGTATTGCCGCCAGTCTCCCTGTATTGCCGCCAGTCTACCTGTATTGCCGCCAGTCTACCGTTATTACCTGTATTGCCGCCAGTCTACCTGTATTGCCGCCAGTCTACCGTTATTACCTGTATTGTCACCAGTCTACCTGTATTACCTGTATTGCCGCCAGTCTACCTGTATTACCTGTTTTGCCACAACCACCGACAGCAGGCCAGCGTGGCGGAAAGAGCGGGGAAGCAGCATCAGAAAAAGACGAAAAGCAGGCTGTATAAACACGAGCGGGGGATTCCCTGACACTGGCGGCCGCTTCTGCTCCCCGTTCCCACGCTTCTCTCCTTCCTCACCTGTACTCTTACCTACCTAACCACCTCACCTGACCTCCATCCCTCCCCCCCCTACCACAATGTCTGGCAGCGGTACAGCGGGGAGGATCACCCCATCTGTCTAGGTGTGCCTGAGCACCCGGCTACTGAACCAGCGCCAACACTCGATCGGCTGTACCCGACTTGTGCCTTTGAGACCGCTACTCTGGCCAGGTCTGACTCGTCTCACCTTGACCTCTGGTATTACTCTAGACTTCAAACCCCCCTATCACCCAGAAACCCATTCCCCTATCCCCGAACAACATCTGATTCCTACGCGATGTGTTTGTTGCCGGATCTGTCTACACACGTAGCACAGATCACACAACCAAACTAAAGATATTCCAGCCTTGCCTGGAATATCTTTGACCAAACTCCGTTTACATTATTTAGCCACGGTTACCTGTTTGTTCTTGTTCTCTTTAGGTTTTGTTTGTCAAAAGTTTGCAGACCAGTTTGATTTTAATTTTACCTTTTATGCGTAATGTTCTTGTCTTGACAGGAGATAAGCAATACGTATTTTGTGTGCGAAGGAACCGAGAGGGAAGGAGGGAACAAGAACAAGAACAAGAACAAGATTTTATTCCTTTAAGGCCTTAGCCCCTTTCGGAAAGGGGCTGGTTACACAAAAGTAGAGCGTGTGTGCAGCAGCAATCCACACACGCGTCGTTTCAAGTGAACAGAAGAAAAGACAATGTATAATCATAAAATACTAATGCTTAAACAGCGTTTTCTAAACATTTAAATGAAAAATACAAGAACTTAGCTACATTGCAAAGTATAGTTTCATTTTTCACAGACAACAACAGTGCAAGTTTGAAGTTCGAAGGACATCTACAAAATTTTGCTGGAATAAATTGACGTCTTAGATTTTCCAGTGTAGGGCAGCATAAAACAAAATGCAATTCATCTTCAGTACTAGATTGACACAAACGACAGACCAAATTATTTTCACTTACAGCTTTATACCTTTCTGTATGTAAAGCAAGTCTGGAAATACCCAATCTAAATTTAACCAAAACATTTAAAATGTGTCTGTTTACTGGAATTGACAAGTATGTTTCTACAAGATTTGTTGTCTTAAAGGTACGGTACAATGCAAACCGGTCGCTAGTCTGAATATGATTATCCCACTCTTGCCACCGGCGAGGGAAGGAGGGAGAAGACGGGAGAGATCTTACCAGCTTGTACTTGTACATTCTTACCATTTGGGTGTGTACGTGTATGTCTGCGTGTTGGTGAACACGTGTTGCTGTATACATGTTTATTGGTTTTCAATGTACTTGATCAGCCAGCATGTATAACTTTTGCAAAATGTACGGCCCTTCCTGTACTTTCTCTTTACAAGCTGTAAGAACCGGCATGACTTCTTGTACAGACTTGTTCAGACAACATTGACACTGCCTCCTCGGGCTAAATTGTGCTCCAGATAAAACCCACGATGTTGTTGGTCGTGGTGGCTTTCTCTCTTTTTTCTCTGTCTGTCTGTTTGTCTGTCTGTCTCTTTCTCTGTCTCTGTCTGTCTGTCTGTCTGTCTGTCTCTCTTTCTCTCTCTCTTTCTCTCTCTCTCTCTTTGTGCGAGTGGGTGTGAGGGTGCGTAAAAGAGAAAATGTATAATATGCTTCCACAAGCACACTAATGTTTGTTATACTTTTCCCTACATGATTGTGTTTTATTTGATTTCTTTTTTTATTCTTCATACTTGTTCTTCGTTTCATTATGTGTGTATTATAGTTGGGACTAGCTGTAAGAAAGGACCATATGGACCTAATGCTATCATCCCTCGGTAATAAAGTTTTCGAGTTAGAGTTCGAGTTCTTTCTCACTCTCTCTCTCTCATATTTGTTTTTCATCCTCCCCCCCCCCCCCCCCTTTTCCATAATTATTTGTGTTTTCCCTGTGAATTGCTGTGGCCTAACCCGGTGGAACGTATTTTGGCCAGCATCACTGAGCCTGACAAGAGCTTTGAACCATGATTGAACAGCCAGGCAAGTATTGTCGGCCATGCTCACTCCTCGGCCCGCTGCCAGCCTCATTTCCCTGCCTGTCATTCTATGTGTGTGTGTGTGTGCGCGCGTGCGTGCGTGTGCGAGACAGAGAGATCGAGAGAGAGGAGGTGTGTGTGGGGATATGTGTGTGAATTTGAGATTTTAAAAAAGCTCTATGTATAACAGTGCTTGTGTGTGCATACACGTGTGTGTCAGCATACTCGCGCTTGTAAAGGAAAAAGTTTGCTCCGGATTGATCAGCACCAATAACCCCACGACTTGTGGATAGATAAAAAGCAGGTAAACAAACCACACCTCTTGCCATCAGGAGGCGCAGAATGACACCCATCACAGTTCACAGGGCCCAGGCTATTGGAACTTTCACAATCCAAGGGGAGGAGACTCGGGCACCGCTTGTTGCTTTTTGCAGTCACTCACTCACTGACTTGCCCTGCGTCGCCGCTCACCAAGCGATACCTTCCTTCTTATACGCATACACGTAAGCGCACACACACGGGAGGCGGGAAAAAAGCAGTGAGATAGTATAGTACGTGTCTTTTGGGGCGAGATACGCGTTTTCTTGGAACAGGCAACAGTAGTGACGTTTCGATGTCATTAATTCCTTCAAACTCTGGAGGAGAAGTTCCCCGGGAGGCGTCGTATTTTGTCTGATGATGCCTTTGTACTTTGTTTCTGCATCGGCTTCGAAATATAGCAAGTCATCATATTGTAAGTATTGGCACTTTTTCCCTTAAATTGCTTGTTTGTTCTGCGAACGATTATGCCGTTGTTGCGATCACATCAAGCAGTCTGCCGCATGTCATCTGCCGTAGACTGTCCCTTAATGTAGTGTTGGTGAGGGGGGGGGGGGGGGGAGGTCGTGTTATATTCATGGTGTTTCGTGTGTGTGTGTGTGTGTGTGCAATTTATACAGCCGTACTACGGTACCGGGCGGTGCATGCTGGGAGTGTTTCTTTAACTGTCTCACCAACATCTGACACGGAATTCAGGATCTTTTCCGTGCATAATTGGTCTTGTGCTTGCGTGTACACGCGAAGGGGCGCATGGCACCTATAGTGCGTCTGCACATAAGTTGACCTGGGAGATGAGAAAAATCACCAACCATATCCCACCGGCACCATGCAGGCGCTGCCGGGATTCGAACCTAGAACCTTCCACGCGGAGGGCCGACGTCCTAACGACTGGGCTACACACCAGTCAGGATTTGGTGTGCGTCTGCACTTTTTTCTCCTGATTAATAACTTCGACCGTCGTCATTTCAATCTACTGTCTACCTACAATCTTATGTGAAGTGAAATTTGTCCCAGCGTCCTAGGCTTTTTGAGTCACTTGAGAAAATGTGACTCTATGTAATCGGTCAGTGTTAGTCTGGCCGGCCGTCCGGCCGGCCGTCCGTAGACACCACCTTAACGTTGGACTTTTCTCGGAAACTATCAAAGCGATCGGGCTCATATTTTGTTTAGTCGTGACCTCCAATGACCTCTACACTTTAACGATGGTTTCGTTGACCTTTGACCTTTTTCAAGGTCACAGGTCAGCGTCAAAGGAAAAATTAGACATTTTATATCTTTGACAAAGTTCATCGGATGTGATTGAAACTTTGTAGGATTATTCTTTACATCAAAGTATTTACATCTGTAGCCTTTTACGAACGTTATCAGAAAAACAAGGGAGATAACTAGCCTTTTCTGTTCGGCAACACACAACTTAACGTTAGGCTTTTCTCGGAAACTATAAAAGTGACCGGGCTCAAATTTTATGTGAACGTGACTCATTGTGTTGTGAATAGCAATTTCTTCCTGTCCATCTGATGCCTCATATAATATTCAGAACTGCGAAAGTGACTCGATCGAGCGTTTGCTCTTCTTGTTGTATGTTCTGTTATAATCCTGAATTTTCCGAAAATGAAATTCGTTACAATTTAAATCTGGCCTTTTGTATACGATCATACTCATTTTGGTTCAGGCCACCATTACACGCTTTCTCGTGTAAATCCAAACGTACAACACTTTTTACGGTGTAAACTTATAACCATGCTTTTCTTTCTTTTGTGTACATCTTGTTGTCAGACAAAAAAATGCATGTGTGAGCGCACAAAGAGCGGACTTCATGAAAAGGAATCGGAGCAAAAACATGGCACATTTATGCGTTTTTCGGAATCTAAACTTCGCCCAAAAAATTATTGCGACAAATTTCGCACTCAAATTAAAGCATTAATTCCCGTGTCATTTTAAATTTTTATGCCAGTTCCGGCCGTTTACTTGACTATCTGGATCACCTTTCTGATTAACTATTTCGTTTACATGGATCACGTGACCGCGGCTCAAATGAGGTTAGTTTCAAAATCGACCGGCCCAAAAAAAGAAAGAAGGGACCTATCAGAAATCGACGAAAAATCACAATAGGCAACGTTCTTACATACAAGAAGAAATTCAAATCAATTATCTACCCAGAAAATGTTGTTTTGTTCAGCTAGCTTACGTATTTCGTGATCTATGCTTTTCCTACTGATGCAGGTGTCGATCGCATAAGTGGTCAAAAAGGGAGTTTTTGCGTCAATTTTGAGGAATATCATGACAAAAAACGCTGTATTTCAGCAATGACTATGTGGATTGCTCTCTGCAACTTTCAGAATCTTTTGCCAATATACAAGACGTAACTGGTTGGTCCGATGTCAGAATAATGTGACTGGGTGAGACATGAAGCCTGTGCTGCGACTTCTGTCTTGTGTGTGGCGCACGTTAAATGTCAAAGCAGCACCGCCCTGATATGGCCCTTCGTGGTCGGCTGGGCGTTAAGCAAACAAACAAACAAACAAATACAAGACGTATAGTTCGAGTAGAATTTTGGATTGTTACAGGTATTTGTTCAGATGTTACGCAATGTTCCGGAAAAAGTTTAAAAACATGTCATACATAGGATTGTTCACTTATGTCGAAAAAATGCATGACTTCGCATGTATACAGACACATGGTTGATACAGATACTGCCAAAGTTTTATTTGCACAGTGGTACAGTATTCATCCTTAAAATATCAAGCCTGTTTACAGGGCTTGCAAATTTGCGTCAGTGTTTTTATTTTTATTTTTAGCGCTTTAAGTTTAAGGTGCTTTGAGCGTGCATAGAATCTCTTCCTTTTAATAGAGTGATCATTTTCAAATTTGACATTTGACATACTTTTGAAAATTGTTGACGCTGTTTTCTCAGAATCGTTGCTTGAGCACCAGTGCCGTCGTTGGGAAATACTCATCATCTCCAGTAATTGTTGAATCGTCTTACTGTGTTTTTGTATTTTTGCCAGGAATGATGATTCTGTGAATTACCGAGGAGAGATTTCAGAAATTATATCAAAGTACGCCGACATTTATTTTGTGCCTATGATATCTACCCAGGGAACGAAATCTACACATAAACATGAAGAACATGTTGAGTTATTGCATGGTGGGAACTGTTAAGAGTGAAATAAAATGTACTGCAAATTACTTTTTTTTTCTTTTTTTTTTCTTCCCTAAAGCAGAAAACGTCAATTCTGACACATAAATCATGCAAATATCTCGTTTTAAGAAACAACACAATATATTTGCGGAGTTTTTGTTTTAATATTTTTGTTTTAAATGTTTAGAATCAACGTGAAAGGTACTTAAGATCGGTCATCTAGCAAATGCGTACCAGTTTCATAGCTTTCGGGGAAGAAAAAGTAGGAGGGAACGAAATCAAAGACAGTGCATGGAGAGTTTAGAGTCTGCAAAGATTACCCAAACAAAGCGTAGGCTTTGAATAACTGAACGTTCAAAAATTGAATTAGAAGATATGCCTTTTGTGTGTTGACGTCATTACAAACCCCAATCCGAACTATGTAGCTCTTGAGGCGAACTAAAACCGTTTTGGCCAGAAAAAGTCCTTAAAAACTAAACGTAAATATTTTGGTGAAGATATTTTCAGAATTTAGGTCTGTTAACCCCAAAACGCTTTTTTCCGAAATTGTAATTAATTTAGGAGGCGTTTTGCGCATCTTCAATGTGGAATGACAGGTAATTAAGACAAAAACTCAAAATGTTTTCTTGGTGAGGTGAGTTTTCTGAAAACAGCTCAGCGTTTACGTAGATAAGAGCTAGAGCATCCTGATTACCAAGAAAGCTTACACCAATTACATAGGCTTGATATGTACCGTAGACAAGCAACGCAAGCTATTTACAAATGATCTGAGATTCAAAAACTGTAGGCGTTTGCTATTAGGTAGAAAACTAATCACCTAGAAGCGGCGTATGGCTGCCTTAATGGCGGGGTCAAAACGGTCACATACGTCGTAAAAAGCCTGGTAGATTCAGCCGATGAACAAAGAGGAACTTGTTGGTGGGATTTTATTGAAAGGCATGGTGCACCTTGAATGGTTGACAGTGTGTGAAGATGCTGTGACTGTAACTGCTGACCGTGACATTATGATGACTGGACCCAGAGCAAACAGAGTGAGAGGAAGAGTTTTGCTTTCTTCCATATCGTCATGTTTTTTTGGTCTCACCTTTGTGTGTAGTGGATAAATCAGACCAGTGCTCCCCGCGGTTTTTGGCAGGAGTGTTATCACACTGTGCCATACTTTGTCATAATCGGATCAAAAACAGTGCAAATGTTGGCGCGCGCTTCAGACATGCGCACATACAAGCAACAGGTTTGCCAAGCGGGGCCTGATGATTGTGTTCAGTCTGGCGCGAGCCTTCATCTTTTGCTGCGGTCAGCGTGAGACTTAAAACTGCTTTGAAAAAAATTATTGTTGTTGTTCGCTTTTTATTACTCTTTAGTCCTATTTTTTGGAAAATTCAAGTCGTTTCCTCGGAGTGGAAAGCTAGCAGCAACAAGAGTTGCACTATCCACGTGCGTGCGTGTAAAGGTGCAATCATGCAACCACTTGCACTTCTGCATGGTAGAATGAACGAGGTCTGTTACGTTGGACATGGATACCGCCTCTTTCTTATCACATAGCATTTGGCCGTGTTCGTTCCTGCCTGGATTGAAATCTGTGACCCGAGCTTTATACTAGCTGAGCTTTCAGACCAGGCTTAGCATTTGCATGCTTGTTATATGTATGCGCTTTAAATGGTTCCAATAGAACGATATTTACCAGATTGTAAATTAGTTTTATTGAAGTTACATTGAACGTCGGGTGTCAGCTTGAATGCAACATAAACAGCTATACTCTGACTTGGTTTCTTTCAGTTACCCTTTTATACCGAGCAACAAAAGAAACGCGAAAAAATTCTGCAATGTTTGATTGACAAAATCTCGAACAATTATAGAGTTAGAATTATCAAACCACAAAAGTTTGATGAAGGCATGTTGTGTGATTATTTTGATGCTGCGACTGTTTCAACACACGGGACAAGCAGGTTTAACGTTTACGAAGTTTTGGAGGTCTCGCTCAGTCAGTCTTTATCGCGCTCTCTGGCCACTGATCGGACACTGGTGGCTTCCAATGATGTTCCTGGTAGTGTCAGTGGCTGTATTGAATCGATCTCGAAGACGTTGTGGCAGGAAATTGCGATCTTGTCTTATGGGGGTATTAAATGCGAAAAATCCACCACGTTGCATAACTCTGCAGTGCTTCCAATGTCAACAGAACATTGCTGAAGGTGATTAAACTGTTGACATATGCACGTTTAAAGCACATGCCAGCGCTTCTGGATCGTCCCCAGCTTTAAATCGACCTGGCATTTTGGTGGTGTCAATCTTGGCATCCTGGCTGTTTCAAAAGTGAGACTGGCAGCAAGCATGAATCACACAAAAGCAAGGTCAAACATGCCTTCATCAAACTTTTGTGGTTTAATAATTCTAACTCTATAATTGTTGGAGATTTTGTCAATCAAACAATGACGAATATTTTCGCGTTTCTTTTGTTGCTCGGTATAGATATGCCTTCATTCATCAACCGGAAACGCTTTCAAAAGTACTGAAGATGATATGTGAATGATTGGGCCTGAAAGGCTATTCAATTAGAAAAAAAGTTATAGTCATTTTGTTTTTAAATTAGGATAATAATGCGCACTGTATACGTTTATTTGTGTCGATAAAAGCACAAGTGCTCTTCTGAATCTAAAATATTTAAATACAATTATGATTATTTCTTTATCAAAAACAGCATGTTCATCTCATGTAGACTGTCGAGACTAATGCCAACACAACAGTGTTTCAAAGTCGTTGGATTCTGTGGCGTGATTTCATTCATTGTATTGTGTGTGGTCAATCGGTGTTGTCGCTGTTCTCAAGAGGCGTTGTATGTGGACATTGATGAATATAGATATACTTCGTTTGTAAAGGGCCTAGAGCCATAGGTTAGGCACTTAAAAATGTCCAGTTATTATTATTATTTTTATTATTTGTTGACCATTTTTTTTGTCTGGAATTAGAACTGCCTTTTGTTTCGCCCTAATGTTTGAAAAACTTCTTTGCGATGTCTGAATACGACAACCCTGTTTAGCTGCATTGCTTACAGTGGAACCCCTCTTATACGACAACCCTGTTTAGCTGCATTGCCTACAGTGGAACCCCCTTATACGACAACCCTGTTTAGCTGCATTGCATACAGTGGAACCCCCCTTATACGACCTCAAACAATCTGAACAAATCCGGTCTTAAAAAGGAGGAAGTTTTATAATGGAGGTACATTTCCTGGGGTTATGAACAGAAAGTCTCAAAAAGCAGGGCCTTAAATGGGGGGGGGGGGGTGTCTTAAATTGGGGGGTCTTAAAAAGGGTGTTCCACTGTCCAAGCAGACTATAGCACATTGTTTGCGCGCCTCTCTTGTGGTGACATTCAGGGTTCAAACAACTGTTGGTGAATAGGTCGCATATTTTCTTTTTCTGCCTATACTTTCTGTAATCAGATATTGGGCCACTTGAAATTCTCTCTATATGTCCGCCATATTGGATTTCAAAATGGCCGCCACTTGAAATCTACGTTTGCTATTATCTCTGGACATAATGCAGCTATTGACTTGATTCTGGTATCCAAATGTATGTTTTTGGGGGCAAGGAATCCAATGGTACCAATTGCCACTTGGTATTGTCAAGTATTTGCCGCCATATTGGAATTCAAAATGGCTGCTTTACTTTACATGGCTGCTTTATGATCTACATTTGACATTGACTGCCGCAGCACTGTACATCCTGCAACACTGTGCCTACAAGCACTACTGCCTGGGAGAAACCAGGGATGCAGAGAACCTTCCCGAGTTTGAAGACTGGTGTTGCCAGAGAGGAGAAGACATCCCCTAGTTTCACTACTGGGCAACCGTGCTGGAACTAGAACTGTTGGTTCAAGTGTATGTGCGTTCTCTCAGGCAGGGATCGTTAATGATGTACCTCGATGCTCTGACAGAGCACTGGATCACACCCACTATGCTAGGTGGATACCAGTGCACCTGAAGGACATGGCCGAACTCACCACCAAACACCCAAATGTATCCAGGAAATTCAGAGAAAGCCATTTCACCGTTCAGAAAACACAGAGTGTTCTCTTCAATCCCGATTGACCAGGCACATGAGCAGAATAATGGCTGCATCAAAGGAGGCGGTGGAGCAGTTGGGCTCACTGACAACCCTAGTGCCCTACGTCGCTGGATAGTTGCGGGACCAGAAGTTGCCAGGGTGATCGAAGAATTCCAGGATGGGAACCAACACTGGAGACGGCACACAGCAGACACACGTCATCATGATCAGACGCCAAGTGTACAGGCCTCATTTGTGAAAGATGTTCGCTCTCTCGTTGGTGTCATAGAGGAGATGGGCGACCCATTCGAGGAGGACAGTCAGGATGTAGTCAAACTGGACACAAAGGAGATCGCAGGTCCTGCTGCCGTGGAGACCGTGATGGATGCCAAGAGGATTGGCCAAAAGCAGTTCGAGGCTTTCACCAGAGAGTGTCTGTTGGACAGAACAAAGGTAGTGGACGACCCCATTCCTCGTAACAAGCTGAAGGTGTTCAGCATTTCCACTCCAAGAAGCCAGAGCAAAGTAACAGCTCGCCTCCGTCAGGAATGACCGTGAACTCTTCGCACGCATGTACATTGGCTGCCAGACGAGGGATGGAAACCTTGAGGAGTTCTTTCGTCACGAGAATCAGGCACGTCCTCCTGCATTGTCTGATGGTGGAAGCCTCTGCACTGGTACCAAGAGGGATCTCCTCACATGCTTGGAAGAAGTCTCCGACGCAAAGACAGAAACTCCTGTCACAATCTGTTTTGTGCTTGATGGAGCAGCCATCGTCCAGATGCTGAAACCGGCTGCATCAAAGACCTCTGAAGAGTATGCACAACAGATCGTCATCCCATGTATGTCCATAAAGCCGCAAACAGTGTCACGCCTGGCTCTGGTCTGGAATACTTATCTTGCTGATTCACTGAAAGGTAGTACATGTGCAAAGCGGGGACAAGGCGTGCGGACACGCGTGGTAGCTGCCGCAGCCATACCAGGAAACTGGCAGAACTTCCTACGAGTGGACAGCAACAAGACCGAGCTGTTCAGGTTCCTCTCAGCAGCTCTCATTAAATGGTTCGACCAGGAGGACAAGCAACTCATCATTACTGATGGAGAGGCAGTGCTCAGCAAGCCACTACTGCCAGATCTGACCTCACTCGCCCCATGTAACCATGAAGAAGCTGACAGTCTGATGTTGCTGCATGCATCTCACGCAGCCGCAGTATGGACACCATGCATGCAATACTCATCCGGATGATAGACACTGATGATGTGGTGCTGGCAGTGTCCTTGGTACAGGAGTGGCTGGCTTTCGGAACAGGCCAGCGTTTCCGATACCTAGCAGCACACGAAATAGCAGCTGGACTGGGACGAGAGAAGGCTTGTGCACTGCCAATGTTCCACGCTCTAACTGGATGCGACACCATGTCTAGTTTTGATAGACGTGGTGAGAAGACTGCGTGTGCAGTCTGGACGGTACTGCCAGAACTCACTGAGGCGCTGCTGCTGCTGTCCTCTGCACCGCGTGACATACCAGACGATGCAATGCGCATGATAGAGAAGTTCGTGATCCTATGATCGAACCAGCAAATGCACAGACATTGACAAGGCCAGGAGGAAAATCTTCGCAAGGAAGAACAATGTGCAGCTCATCCCTTCAACGAAGGCAGCTCTGGAGGAACATGTCAAGAGGGCAGAGTATCAAGGTGGACAAGTGTGGGGTCAGATACTGCTGCCAGCACCAGAGCTCCCTCCACCAACCAACTGGGGTTGGTCAAGGACTGGAGAAGGACAGTACATACCTTATTGGACCAGGCTACCTGAGGCAGCTCACAGCTGCATTTAGCTGGTTTCTTGCAAGTGCAAGAAAGGGTGCGTGAGGCGTTGCAAGTGCAGAAAGGCTGCCCTTCAGTGCACAGCCCTCTGTGTGTGTGAAGGGGACTGCACATGACGATGAGTCAACAACATACACGTACTTGTGGCAATGCTGAACTTGTTAACATCACACTGTGTATGTACACGTATCTTCAGTACCGGTACATACCTAGCCTCAAATACCAGACCATTTTGTAGAATGTCAGTATACACCAAGCCTCAGATACTAGACCATGTAGCATGTCAGTATTATACCTAAGACATTTACAGAACTAAGACATTCTTTTCAAAGTATTGTGTTGAATCCAATATTTGCCTAGCTAATTTCCAAATACAATTATATAACAGACCGTGATAGATAATATTAAGTTGAAATTGGTACCATTGGATTCCTTGCCCCAAAAAACATACATTTAGACACCAGAATCAAGTCATTAGCTCCATTATGTCCAGAGATTTATATAGATTTCAAGTGGCGGCCATTTTGAAATCCAATATGGCGGACATTATAGAGAGAATTTCAAGTGGCCCAATATCTGAAAATGTTCGCAACATATTAATGTACATCTGTGCCAAATTTGGTGCTTGTATAGATGTGGGCTAAGCCGCCCCACTAATAATAACCCCCAACCCGAACTTAGACAAACAGATTTGGTCAGATATAATTATATGTCCCTTCTAATCACAATTTGGCGGATGAATGCGAACTGACAAAAACCGCAAAAAGTTGCGTCGGAGTCACCATTTTTCCTGATCATATTTTAAGAGTGCTTTTCGGTACGCAAAACTGTTCGCACACAAAACCCGTTTGAGTTTAAGAAATCGAATCCGGAATCTGGTTTTTGCCAAGTTCAACTGCTGTCAGACGTAAGCAAAAATAACGCGGCAGTACAGCGAGCATCGTAGTTTCTAAGTTTTAAAACACTCTAACTTGGCTGAACTTCTAAACACTGTGTTTAATGACAGTATTCCTTGCGGTTGATTCATTAGTCTGTACCGAGAGCGAACTTGCCAGATTCCGGATGCGATTTCTCCAAACGGGTTTTGGTGTGCGAACATTTCTGCCTACCAAACAGCTTCCTTAAAATATAATCAGGAAAAATTGTGACTCCGACAAAACTTTTTGCGGTTTGTGTTTTTTGTTCTTCTTTTATGGCCATGAAACCAAGATCGCGTAGCCCAACCGTAAAGTCGTTTGGTAGGTACCCGAGAACAAGGCATCACTTACTTTGCATATCCTTACCCCCCCCCCCCCCCAACCCCCACCCCTCCTTTCAACATTGCCACTTTCACCCTCCTAACAGTCTGTTGTGATCTGTCTTCTCTCAAAAACATTTTTAATACAAAAATAAAAGGGTCTGTATATTTCTGCTGATTTTTACTACCTTCCTCCACCCGCCGATTTCTTGTTGCGTATCGTCTTTTGGAAGTGTCAGATTTCTGTGATGCATTTATCTACGGCGGTGTCGCGTGCCAGCGGTTGCAGTGACTGCTTTGAGTGTGATGCAAGTATCATGTGCTGCCTGACTTATCTCTTTCTGCATCTGGCGCCCTCAAGTTCCTCCCTCGAAACCACCCCGGCCACCCCTCACACTCCCCCCCCCCCCACCCCCACACTTACCTTTTTTGCCACGTGAGTCTTTGTCAGTCAGGTGTTGCTGAGTTATGGTGTTCGCGGCAAACGCCCTGGCAGACCTGCAAAGAGTGCAGTGTTCGTATAACTTGTGTTTGGTTAGAACACATACGCACACACACACGCACAACATACACACACACACACACACACACACACACACACACTCACTCACACACACACACACACACACACACACACACACACACACACACACACACACACACACACACGAAAAACATGCTCCTACCAGCACCACCACTAACATCAACACCGACTGACATATCTTTTTCACGCACAAAACGTAGCGCGATTCTCTCCGAAAAGAGTACACCGGTACGTGCCATGATCTAAGGGGGAGATGCCCGATTAACCCGTGCCAAGTCATCCCAACTGTGCTGATAACATGGAATGTTTGTTTTGTTATCGCTAATGCTCGTACCTTTTCTGAGCTGACGTGATTGAGAATGTATGAAAACGAAATTGTCGTTTTGAAAGTTTATCGAAATGCGTAATAAGGAAAATAAATAAATAGATAAATAAAAAGTTCAAGTAACACCTTCCAGTTGATCACATCCTGAAGTGCCTCTAATACAAACTTTGTTTCTAAATACGAATTGAAAAATGAGCGGATAAGCAAGAGTGCAGTGGCTTGTGCAATGTATCAGACGGCACTAAGCCCCTGTGTTTTGTCGAGTCTGCCAGGGCTGTGCCGCCGGGGATGTTGGTGCCGATGACGTGTAGGTAATGCTTACCGCTCAGGTGCTGCTCTATTCACAGCCAGAGCGTGGGAACGTGTGCTGTTTGTTCTGAGCGATGGGGCGATGACTTTGTACATTATAGGGCTGCTGCTCGCTCTCTGCCAAATGCTGCATGGCGGGAAGGAGGGGGTTGTATCCAGTATCTGTGTTGAAATCTGGGTTTTCTGAGCAAAACTATGCAGACATTCTGTGTTCGGTTACGAAACAGGCGTTTGTTGGAAAGAGAGCAAATTGCTACGACTATTTTAAACCAAAACAGCCCAAAATGAAATCGGCCAAACCAAACCGTTTGCCGGAAAATGACCCTCACTGAGATTTTTTTTTTCCATTGCCGGGACTGCAACTAACAAGGAATCAGATGAACATGTGTTCTGTTCTTTGATTGTAATCTTCAGTTATCTATCAATAGACGAGGAGTGGGGGTGGGGAGTTGCATTCCATAGTGTACTAATCTGTCATGACTGCCTCTAATTTTCTCTACGGCTTTACCAAATGTCAAACTTTTGGCTCAAAGAAAATGAGGCCATCTTAATGTTTAGGGTTCCCTATCAAGAGAGGAAAAGAGATTCAAAAATAACAGATTAGTTTTCTGTGTTGAATTACTGCTGATAAGAGAAAAGGGAAGGAAGGAAAGATTTGACGATTGTTTGATGGATAACAAACTGGGTGAAGCCGCCCACACCCTCTCTGTGTTGAGCGGCACACGTGCTGCACCTTTCCCGCTCAACTCCACCTGCACAGGTGTAAGGGAAGAGCAGATCTGGGACTGGAAATTACCTGTCAAATATTTACCCATCCGAATATCTCGTCAGCCTACCCCTTTCCTCCTGCCAGACAAATGTGGACCACATTTATTCTCTCTGTCCCTCTATCTCAGCCTCTCTCCCTCTCTCTCTCTCCCCCTCTCTCTCTCTCCCTCTCTCTCTCTCTCCCCCCCCCCCTCTTCTCTCCCCCCCTCTCTCCCCCCACCACTTTCTCTCTCAGTCAACACTTCGTTTCTCAACTGGTGGGAACATATGTTGGATGACACCTTCCAGAAGAATTTTTACAGACACTCGCGGAGATGGCAAAGGCTGTCGGAAAATCTTCAGCGCTGCGGATGAAGTTGTTATGAAATACTGAATTGTCCGACATACTGCATTAAGCCTGGTCTTTATTTTAGTTTTTGAATCTATTTATTTATTTATTTACTTTTATTATTATTAAACAGAGCTGACTATTTGATAGCAGCCAATCAGAATGAGTCCTTGGTGTTTCAGTTTGACAACAAAATATTTGCATGTCTGTTCTTTTGAACAAAACCACCCTGCGTTTTTGAGTCACTTGAGAAAAAGTGACTCTATGTAATCGGTCAGTGTTAGTCTGTCCGGCGGCCGGCCGTCCGGCCGGCCGTCCGTAGACACCACCTTAACGTTGGACTTTTCTCGGAAACTATCAAAGCGATCGGGCTCATATTTTGTTTAGTCGTGACCTCCAATGACCTCTACACTTTAACGATGGTTTCGTTGACCTTTGACCTTTTTCAAGGTCACAGGTCAGCGTCAAAGGAAAAATTAGACATTTTATATCTTTGACAAAGTTCATCGGATGTGATTGAAACTTTGTAGGATTATTCTTTACATCAAAGTATTTACATCTGTAGCCTTTTACGAACGTTATCAGAAAAACAAGGGAGATAACTAGCCTTTTCTGTTCGGCAACACACAACTTAACGTTGGGCTTTTCTCGGAAACTATAAAAGTGACCGGGCTCAAATTTTATGTGAACGTGACTCATTGTGAATAGCAATTTCTTCCTGTCCATCTGATGCCTCATATAATATTCAGAACTGCGAAAGTGACTCGATCGAGCGTTTGCTCTTCTTGTTCTTATGGCCTTGATGGCAGATACTGCGGTGTGATCGTTAATGCCAAGTTTTTGTGCGAGATTGAAAACTCAAAATTCTGTTTATTGTTAGGCTGGTATTTGGGTGTACTCATCATGGAGGATTTTTTGAACCTCCACCCCCTCTCTCCCCCTCGGTCACCACTCAACTGGCCAATCCACAGTAGTTCTCTGTGAGCACTGCCTTTAAGCCAGTCATTGACAGGGGATAAAAGCATCCATCGACTTGGTCACACACCGACAATCAACACCCTGGCTGCTCCCTGAAAACAGTGGGACTTTTCGATTGAAACTAGTGGCTTTCAAATTATTAATCGTAGCTAAAAATATTCAATTCAGTTTCGGTAAGTCTCCAAGTGGGGGGTGGGGGGGGGGGGCGTGGCCTTATCCCATGTGAACGCTTAGAAAAGGTGAAGTTAGTCCAAGCCTACGGACAGTGTACTATACCAATTTTTGAATTCGCGAAATACGAACAGAAGTTGCTATCTGTACAAAAGTGAGGATGAAACCAAACCAAACAACCGAGTAAGAAGAAAATTGTGGGAATTGGAAGAGACATAGAGGACGCAATTGCTGTCTTGTCTGCTCAGCGTATTTCACACGGCATTCAGCTGAGCTCCTGCAGCCCCCTCTGCGCTGCTCATTAGTGGCCGCTACTGTCATTTGTTGTCCCCGTTTGGAGGGGCGTAGCAGGCACCCTGCCGTGATGAATGCCGTCTTCACTGGTCTCTGTCACGGCGAGTTGATGCCGGCCACCGTGTCCACGTCACATGGATCTCTCACGCTCGTGTGTGTGTATGTGTGTGTGTGTGTGTGTGTGTGTGTGTGTGCGTGCGTTTGTTTGCGCGTCCGTGCGTGCGTGCATGGTTGGGATCGAGATGGAGTCTTTGATGTTGACTCAGGACCGTGTCAGGCTTTCAGCCGCTGCCTTGATTGAATTTAATGGCAGCTTTCACACATTGCGACAATGAGAACAAGTCTGAATTCTAAATCACAGAAGTTGATTCCAGAAGTAAAGGGGGGAAGAAAAAAAGAGAAACAAGTCGCGTAAGGCGAAAATACAACATTTAGTCAAGCTGTCGAACTCACAGAATGAAACTGAACGCACTGCAATTTTTCAGCAAGACCGTATACTCGTAGCATCGTCAGTCCACCGCTCGTGGCAAAGGCAGTGAAATTGACAAGAAGAGCGGGGTAGTAGTTGCGCTGAGAAGGATAGCACGCTTTTCTGTACTTCTCTTCGTTTTAACTTTCTGAGCGTGTTTTTAATCCAAACATATCATATCTATGTTTTTGGAATCAGGAACCGACAAGGAATAAGATGAAAGTGTTTTTAAATTGATTTCAAAAATTTAATTTTGATAATAATTTTTATATTTTTAATTTTCAGAGCTTGTTTTTAATCCAAATATAACATATTTATATGGTTTTGGAATCAGGAAATGATGAAGAATAAAATGAACGTATATTTGGATCGTTTTATAATTTTTTTAAATTTATTTTTTACAATTTTCAGATTTTTGAGTCATTTGAGAAAAAGTGACTCTATGTAATCGGTCAGTGTTAGTCTGTCCGGCCGGCCGTCCGGCCGGCCGTCCGTAGACATCACCTTAACGTTGGACTTTTCTCGGAAACTATCAAAGCGATCGGGCTCATATTTTGTTTAGTCGTGACCTCCAATGACCTCTACACTTTAACGATGGTTTCGTTGACCTTTGACCTTTTTCAAGGTCACAGGTCAGCGTCAAAGGAAAAATTAGACATTTTATATCTTTGACAAAGTTCATCGGATGTGATTGAAACTTTGTAGGATTATTCTTTACATCAAAGTATTTACATCTGTAGCCTTTTACGAACGTTATCAGAAAAACAAGGGAGATAACTAGCCTTTTCTGTTCGGCAACACACAACTTAACGTTGGGCTTTTCTCGGAAACTATAAAAGTGACCGGGCTCAAATTTTATGTGAACGTGACTCATTGTGTTGTGAATAGCAATTTCTTCCTGTCCATCTGATGCCTCATATAATATTCAGAACTGCGAAAGTGACTCGATCGAGCGTTTGCTCTTCTTGTTAATGACCAAAATCATTAATTAATTTTTAAGCCACCAAGCTGAAATGCAATACCGAAGTCCGGCCTTCGTCGAAGATTGCTTGGCCAAAGTTTCAATCAATTTGATTGAAAAATGAGGGTGTGACAAAAAGCCGGATATGACGTCATCAAAGACATTTATCGAAAAAAAGAAAAAAACGTCCGGGGATATCATTCCCAGGAACTCTCATGTACAATTTCATAAAGATCGGTCCAGTAGTTTAGTCTGAATCGCTCTACACACACACACACACACACACACACACACACACACACACACGTACACACACACACACATACACACACACACACACACACACACACACACACACACACACACACACACTTACACCACGACCCTCGTCTCGATTCCCCCTCTATGTTAAAACATTTAGTTAAAACTTGACTAAATGTAAAAAAGGTAGACATATTATGTACGAACAAATTGAATTGTTTTTGCAGCTAAATAATCAGTGATATAAACACTGATTCCATTGTCTTGCCAACATCGTCTTCCATACGGTCACAATGTCCAACAGTTGGAGGGGGGGGGGGGGGGGGGAGGAGGAGCAGGTATTGACGATATACACCTGATTTTGTGCCGGATATTCTTCACAGTTTGCAGCATTCCTGAAAAAAATAATAGATTGTTTTTGTTTTGTTTGGAAGTGAATGCTGCGTTTTCTTTTCAAGACAAACATTCAAGATTGCATTATTTCTCTCTGTTTTTGGGGTTGGTGTAGATCTGTAAGATTTTGTTTAATTGAAGTATTAAAATCGAATGGAAAAAGAAATTGATGATAGTTTACCTGGAAAACGTTCTGTTCGCTGGCAAAGTCTATAGCGTGTCGGTTATACCACAGAGATATAGAATATCTCTGTGGGTTATACTTATACTGGCGATCATGCTAGTTCAGGGGACAGAACTCACATTAACCTCTGTCTGTAATTGCTGACTTCAAATACACACATTATTTATATACTAGAACGTGTCGTAGGTATAGCTCCGTTTTTGTGAAATATAGCAAGAAACTGTTTTTGGTACGAGCGTGAATACCCCACATCCAAGCTACACATCAAATTCCACCTCAAACGACCAATAAACACCAGAGATCTAAGTGCGGACAAACAGACAGAGAGACAAAGTGAAATTTATTCCCCCCTCTGCTTCTTTACCTCTGTAAACTTGTAGAGCTAGTTATTTTTCGATAATGACCCAGCAACCAAACAAATAACGAGCCAGCAACAGCCTGAATCCTCGATAGTGCAATGGGTTGAGAAGCTGTTCTGTTTCGGTACTACTTTTGCGACTGAAAAGTTCCGAACGCTCTATACGTACGAAGTATACATCTCTGGAGCAAACAATACAAACATACCGCATTTAAATTAACAACTACAGGCCTGAACACATGAATCTCCATATAAAATCCATGAGTTCGGTTGTTTTCTGAATCTAGATCTGCAGTGCACAAACCGTTCATCACAAGCAAATTCCCAAGGCAAGTAACTCATACTCTGGCGACAAGAGTAGTTCCCCTTCTTTTAACGCAGTTTCTTCGACAACACTGACTGCAATCCGACGGTCAGTTTTCAACAATATTTCATTTTATAAACAGATCACACGCAACCAAATGCACACATCTCATCAATTTAAACAACATAAAGCGGTTTCATACACTATTTTCCCAAGAAAACTGAACTTCATACAGTAATTAACGTTGGAACACGGGTGCAAAAGTTCGTCTGCTAGTCCCATTTGACGAAAGAACATTTACTAAGCGATATTAAAACATAAACAGAACACACAATATCTGCCTTTACCGCCACAGCAGAATAACAGCATATCTGTGTACTTGATTTTAGTCCAAAACAGGGAAACTGAAAAGAAGTGTTAACAGAATGGAATGATTTGCACGGAACTATACAACCGCGCATTAATCGATCGCCTGCGCAGGTTGACTGGTTGAGTGATTCGGATTCGATCAAACTTTCGCACAAAAACTCCTGTTTTTTTGGAATAACTGAAGAAAGGAGGAATAAAGAGGTTACACACCTCGTCTCAGTGATTATTAAAAATAATGGTCTCAGTTCGCGGTCATGAAAAAGCTCGCTGAAGCTCGCATTTTTCATGATCCGCTAACTTCGACCATTATTTTTAATAATCACTGAGACTCGGCATGTAACCTCTACGTAATCACCCCTCCGTATACCGGGCTGTTACACACACGACCATATCGACAACGCCAGCCCTAACCTAGTTCCCAGACGAAACCCCACCCGTGCATGACTGCAATCACACCAAAGCAGACGCTGAAGATGAAAGAGCAGAGACGTCCGATGACAAAAAGCGATGTTGAGCCGTCTGACGGTCTTGCAGTACACGTGCTAACCGTTCCCAGGTGAGCGGACAGGTAGCAGAGACCCAAAACTCTTGAACCCTCTCAGCAACAGCGGCGTCCTGATGGATATACTCATAAACTACCTACCCACAGACCGTGGGAACCGAGCAAAGATTCGCCGGGGATAAAAAATTTAAAAAAAAGATAAAAAAAAAAAAGAAGAAAGATTGGATCTGGAGAGGGGAAGAAGAAAACACATGAACAGTTCTGAGGCAGGTGCTTGAACACGCATAAAATGTCTGTTCTCAGAAACAAACACGCGTGCGCGCGCACGCACACGCACACGCACACGCGCACGCACACACACACACACACACATTTTCTCTCTCTCTCTCTCTCACGGACACGCTCTCTCTCTCTCTCTCTCACACACACACACACACACACACACACACACACACACACACACACACACACACACACACTCTCTCTCTCTCTCACACACACATACACACACACACACACACACACACACACACACACATGGGATGAGAGCTTTATTCAACTTGCACACATACCAATTCTCAACAGCTTCGCTTTTTTTCTGTGCCGATCGAGTGGGATGTTTCTGCTGAATTCATTTCAGAAATGACACTTTGTCAATCTTCAAAACTAGCATAACAAAGACTTCTCATTTGTACAGACTGGCGATTAACTCTTGGTGTGTCGATGTGGAAGTATGGGGTAATATCCGATATGCTCGTATTCCGTGTTATAGAGATCTGTGATGCTTTACAGGTAAAAGCCTGGAGAGATCTGTGGTGCTTTACATGTAATAGCATGGAGAGATCTGTTGTGCTTTACATGTATTAGCCTGGAGAGATCTGTAGTGATTTACATGTAAAAGCATAGAGAGATCTGTAGTGCTTTACATGTAAAAGCCTGGAGAGATCTGTGGTGCTTTACATGTAATAGCATGGAGAGATCTGTTGTGCTTTACATGGAGAAATCGTATCGTTTTACATGTAATAGCTTGGGAAGATCTGTAGTCCGTTACATGTAAATAGCCTGGAGAGATCTGTAGTGCTTTACATGTAAGTGCCTGGAGAGATCTGTTGTGCTTTACATGTAATAGCCTTGGGTGATCTGTTGTGTTTTACATGTAACAGCCCGGAGAGATCTTTGATGCTTTGCTTTACCTGTAATAGCCGTGGGTGATCTGTTGTGCTTTACATATAATAGCCTTGGGTGATCTGTTGTGCTTTACATATAATAGCCGTGGGTGATCTGTTGTGCTTTACATGTAATAGCCGTGGGTGATCTGTTGTGCTTTACATGTAATAGCCGTGGGTGATCTGTTGTGCCTTACATGTAATAGCTGTGGGTGATCTGTTGTGCTTTACATGTAATAGCCGTGGGTGATCTGTTGTGCTTTACATGTAATAGCCGTGGGTGATCTGTTGTGCTTTACATGGCCGTGTACGCGGTATGTAAGAGTGAAATGCACTCATAAGCTTCAGCTCCGATGCCATAGAACCTTCTGTGCTTTTATGCTTAATTTGTGTATCCCCGGCCCGTACCCGCAAACTCCTTGATTTTATTTGTGTAACCGAGCTACTCAAAATACTTTACGGGCGTACCTGTTCATCTGTAATCCGTTTAACATTCACTGCAGGATGTTTCAAGACAGTTAGGAAGGTAATTATAAAGATTGACCCTCTTAAAACTCCACCCAAACCCATCTTGTTCGACTTTTAGATAAGGTCGACATCATTCGGCATGAAAAACAGCACACAACCTGGATTGTTTCTTTGTATCGTCATGCAACATTTGTTTTGTTTCGGCAGTTGTGGTATTATTTTCTTTTTCGATTTTGAAGATGCCGTTCAGGGCAGAGCATTGCTGCGTGAAGGAACGATTTGTCTTGTGAAGATAGAGAAATTCAAGTTTAACGCCCTCACGGCAAAGCCATTATAGGGGCATGTTCCCGGGTTTAACCCGACTTTAAATTAGATACACAAGTGTATGCGTGTTTAGGTGGTATCAGCCATCTGCACTTATGGCAGAATGACCGAGGTCTTTTTCGTGCCACTGTGGTGACACGGGGGTGGGAGATGGATACCGTCTCTGGGTCTGCACATAAAGTTGACCCGTGTCCGTCCCGGCCCGGATTCGATACTTGTCTTGTTGTCGCACATTACGATATAAACAGTCGCAAGCTTTACACAACTACCTCACAGATGACTACACATACCGTTAGTGTTGCGAACGAAACTTTATGCGGTTTGCCAGTTCGCATCTCCCGCCAACATGTCAAGATCAATACATTGCAGAAACCTTTTTAGGTTGTCATCGCAACGGAAACGAGAGAGCGCAACCCCAAAAATTAAAAAAAAAACACCCATTAATAGAAATTATTTGATCCTTGCCTATCCTCTTATTTCTAATGTAGGCTAATTAGCATTTCCCGTGATCATGTTCTGGGGCTACAGGCTGTGCATGTGTGCGGTATGCCAGAATAAACCCACATAGCATCTTTAAATATGTTCTTAAAGGCGTTTACGCCTCCCGTACACCATCACAAATACTGTCAGGCTTTTACACACAGTACAAACACCATTTCATTTACACACTCACCGCTTATGAACATCCTAGGTGCCCTACGTAAACAGCGAGCATTTTTCAAAGAATTAATTTTGCGGATTGTCTGATAACAAAATCGGACTGTGCGTTTTGGCGCTAGACCTAACTTTTAAAATCTAAATAATAAATTGACACAAACATTCTTAAATCATAAAAGAAATCTTTTTTCATCAAGACAAGATCAGTACAATTCGAAGTTTTGAAAGTTTGAAAAAAGAAAAGCCCGGAAGCAGGGTCACGCAAGGTCGTGGTTCTCGTAGCAGACGACGGTAATGCCTCTCGCCAGTTCCTCCGAACAGTCAAAAGCCATCGCTAGAGTTCGTGTGAATTGCAGCCGTCTGTTGCGTTTAGATTCAGAGGTACATAATAACGTGCTATTGCAGATAAGCTTACAGCGAGTCGCATTGGAAATCACAAACTGACGACTACATTGTGAAAAAAAAGAAACTGGATCACACGGGTTCACGATGGCTCACGATAAACCACGCAAAAATAAATTCTTTGAAAATTGCTCGCTCTTTACGGAGGGCACCTCAGATGTTCTCAAGCGGTGAGTGTTTAAATGAAAGGGTGTTTGTACTGTGTGTAAAAGCCTGACATATCTGTGATGGTTTACGGGAGGCTTACTGTGCCATTAACGTAGTCAAACACAATGTCTTGACGTCAAGTCCCCAAGATAGAAAGAATTCTCCCTCTCACCTATACTAATAGACTTCCATGTAGGCTTTTGACGTAATTAGTTCACGTGCGGGACCTGATGTGAGCCTGATCGAGGGCCAGTCCCCACGCGTTCCTGTCCTGACAATGATGACAATTAATTCGTGAACAAATTGCAGTTTTCGGCATCTTTCCAGAAGGTCAATGAGGCAAGCCATGGGAGCTCTGTGCACCTTGAACTGTCAAGGACAGTAACTTTAATGTGCGGAACCTAGCTTATGTTAAAGTTGAATTTTGAGGTTACGGCGGTCTCCATTTCACTGTATAGACTGTTTGTTTGTTTGCTTAACGCCCAGCCGACCACGAAGGGCCATATCAGGGCGGTGCTGCTTTGACATTTAACGTGCGCCACACACAAGGCAGAAGTCGCAGCACAGGCTTCATGTCTCACCCAGTCACATTATTCTGACTCCTGACCAACCAGTCCTAGCACTAACCCCATAATGCCAGACGCCAGGCGGAGCAGTCACTAGATTGCCAATTTTAAAGTCTTAGGTATGACCCGGCCGGGGTTCGAACCCACGACCTCCCGATCACAGGGCGGACGCCTTACCACTAGGCCAACCGTGCCGGTCACTGTATAGACACTGTCTTGTGAACAAATCAAATTGTTTGTTGCATCCCCCCGCGGGTTAGGGGGAAGATTTACCCGATGCTCCCCAGCATGTCGTAAGAGGCGACTAACGGATTCTGTTTCTCCTTTTACCCTTGTTAAGTGTTTCTTGTATAGAATATAGTCAATTTTTGTAAAGATTTTAGTCAAGCAGTATGTAAGAAATGTTAAGTCCTTTGTACTGGAAACTTGCATTCTCCCAGTAAGATAATATATTGTACTACGTTGCAAGCCCCTGGAGCAAATTTTTGATTAGTGCTTTTGTGAACAAGAAACAATTGACAAGTGGCTCTATTCCATCTCCCCCCTTTCCCCGTCGCGATATAACCTTCGTGGTTGAAAACGACGTTAAACACCAAATAAAGAAAGAAAGAAAGTTTGTTGCATATGGCAGAGAATGAAAAAGTCCTTCTGAAAGTATAATTGACTTCAACATCAGCAGAAAAGAACTAGACGAAACACGTCTGTCTATAGTTTCTTTGACACGTCTTTTGGGGAAAATTGAGAAATTGTCAAAGAAATATAACTGACAGAACTCTAGCAAATGAAAGCTTAGCATTCGCACTATGTTAGTTAAGTGGGGAAACAGTAATTTCACGTCATTCGCACTAGATTAGATAACGGGGGAAACAGTAATTTCACGTCATTCGCACTAGATTAAATAACGGGGGAAACAGTAATTTCACGTCATTCGCACTAGATTAAATAACGGGGGAAACAGTAATTTCACGTCATTCGCACTAGATTAAATAACGGGGGGAACAGTAATTTCACGTCATTCGCACTAGATTAAATAACGGGGGGAACAGTAATTTCACGTCATTCGCACTAGATTAAATAACGGGGGGAACAGTAATTTCACGTCATTCGCACTAGATTAGATAACGGGGGAAACAGTAATTTCATGTTATTCGCACTAGATTAAAGGCACAGTAAGCCTCCCGTAAACCATCACAGATACGGTCAGGCTTTTACACACAGTACAAACACCCTTTCATTTAAACACTCACCGATTGAGAACATCCTAGGTGCCCTCCGTAAAGAGCGAACAATTTTCAAAGAATTTGTTTTTGCGTGGTTTATCTTACCCCTGAGCCATCGTGAACCCGTGTGATCCAGTTTCCCTTTTTGACTCACATGCGAAGCAAAAGTGAGTCTATGTACTCACCCGAGTCGTACGTCCGTCCGTCCGTCCGGACGTCCGGACGTCCGTCCGTCCGGACGTCCGTCCGGAAAACTTTAACGTTGGATATTTCTTGGACACTATTCAGTCTATCAGTACCAAATTTGGCAAGATGGTGTATGATGACAAGGCCCCAAAAAACATACATAGCATATTGACCTTGCTTCAAGGTCAAGGTCGCAGGGGCCATAAATGTTGTCTAAAAAACAGCTATTTTTCCCATTTTCTCTGAAGTTTTTGATATTGAATACCTCACCTATATATGATATATAGGGCAAAGTAATCCCCATCTTTTGATACCAGTTTGGTTTACCTTGCTTTAAGGTCAAGGTCACAGGAGCTCTTCAAAGTTGGATTGTATACATATTTTGAAGTGACCTTGACCCTGAACTATGGAAGATAACTGTTTCAAACTTAAAAATTATGTGGGGCACATGTTATGCTTTCATCATGAGACACATTTGGTCACATATGATCAAGGTCAAGGTCACTTTGACCCTTATGAAATGTGACCAAAATAAGGTAGTGAACCACTAAAAGTGACCATATCTCATGGTAGAAAGAGCCAATAAGCACCATTGTACTTCCTATGTCTTGAATTAACAGCTTTGTGTTGTATGACCTTGGATGACCTTGACCTTGGGTCAAGGTCACATGTATTTTGGTAGGAAAAATGTGTAAAGCATGTGAGTCGTATGGGCTTTGCCCTTCTTGTTCACAATGTAGTCGTCAGTTAGTCATTTGAATGCGACTCGATGTGAGCTTATCTACAATAGCACGTTTTTATGCACGAAACAAACGGAAGAACTCTAGCGATGGCTTTTGACTGTTGAGAGGAACGGCGATATGCATAAACCGTCGTCTGCTACGACCCTTGCGTGACCCTGCTTCCGGGCTTTTCTTTTTTCAAACTTTCACAACTTCGAATTGCACTGATCTTGTCTTGATGAAAAAAGAATTCTTTTATGATTAAAGAATGTTTTTGTAACAAGCTGTCAATTTATTATTTAGATTTTAAAAGTTAGGTCTAGCGCAAAAACGCCCCACGGTCCAACAACATTCTGATAATCATCTATCCACGGCTATCGCCAGTTTAAGGGAAGTAACTCATTTTTGACCTGAGTTCAGGACGGGTCCAAAAAGTGTTCGAGACAATCTGCAAAATTAATTCTTTAAAAATTGCTCGCTCTTTACGTAGGGCACCTAGGATGTTCCCGTTTTGGTGAGCGTTCAAATGGAAGGGTGTTTGTACTGTGTGTAAAAGCCTGACAGTATCTGTGATGGTTTACGGGAGGCTTACTGTCTGGGCGTGATTTCCGGTATTGAATATTCATAACAGCCGTCCAGCACCAAAACGAGGCGCCATTGTTGTAGAGGAGCAAGTCCACGAAAATAAATTCTTTGAAAATTTCTCACGCTCGACAGAAAGCAGCCAGGATGTTCCCGTTCGGTGAGCGTTCAAACGGAAGTATGCTTGTACTGTATGTAGACGCTCGGGAAGCTCTGTGATGGTTTACGGGAGGTTTACTTTGCCTTTAAATAACGGGGGAAAAAATAATTTCACGTCATTCGCACTAGATTAGATACATAGAGAATACTACATGGCTTGCTGTCTCGTACCAGATTTACACGAGTTTTTTTTTTTAAATATTGAACTGCGAGCAAAAGCGAGCTGTTCATTATTTGAAAAAGCAACGAGTGTAAATCTGGTACGACACAGCAAGCCATGTAGTATTCTGTTTATCCTACATATTGTACTTACGTGTGTTTTACTGAAAATGTCTTGCAGTCGAGGCAGCTAAATTGAAGACGCTTGTTTTTTTTTTTTTCTATAATGACGTTTGTCTCGGTGACTTTGGCATCATAAGTAGTGCAAAAACAGGTCCCTGCCAGACTTGCTTGACATGACCTCATTTACATGATATACACACGTGTGATTTGAACGATTATTATCTCACGAGTGTCTCTCTCACGTATGTAGGATAACGGGGGAAACAGTAATTTCACGTCATTTGTCTGAAGAACCTTGGCCTTTAATACAATGCCCCCTTAATCAGTTGAGGGGATGCCGAGCAACCTCCTTTGAGCTAAAGATGTATCCAAAAATACTCAGAATTTAGCACCAAAACTTGAGATGGTGAACGTGCAGGACAGGATCAAAGGGAACGGTTCATGCATAAAGAACTGAACATCATACAATTTCTTATCTTCGTTGTTTCGTACATGGTGGAGTTTTACACAAGAACCAAAAACTAAAACGTCCGGCAATGCTTGAATATTCTGTAAGTCCTGGTGCAGCATGGTGCTTTACATAGGTGAACGTTGGGATCACAGAGAACTGGGCAACTTTTGTTGCGAATTGTTGTGCAATAGAATAACGTGTAACTTTTAACTGCCGAAGTAAAAGAGAAGGTAAAGAAGATATTATATTACAGACCTGTTTACCCTTACTCTTTTGGAGTAATTTATTACTACTTTTTAGGATTTTGAGGAAAACCTACTCGTACGAGTCCAGACTACGATTTTCAAATGTTCTTTAAATTAGGTTTGTGTTGCTAATGTTGGCGTTTGTAACCACTAGGTTACTATTTTGGTCATCAGATTACTATGATTTGACTTGACCATTACTACACTTATCAATAAGTTTTGGGGGTAAGCAGGTCTGGATATATCGCGAATCTTTGTGCAAGAGAATAAGGTGTAACTTTTAACTGCCGAGATTAAAGAGAAGGTACAGAAGACATATCGCGAATCATTGTGCAGGAGTATGAGGCTGTAACTTTTAACGTATGTTGCGAATCATTGTGCGAAAAAAAAGGTAAAGAAGATATGTCGCGAATCATCGTTCAAGAGTATGTGATATAACAGTTTACCTGGCGAAGTAAAAGAGAATGTTAAAGAAGATATGTTGCGAATGGTTGGGTGTAATTTTTAACCTCCAAAGTAAAAGAGAACGTGAAGAAGATATGTCGAGAATAATTGTGCAAGAGTATAGGATGTAACTTTTAACTGCCGGAGTAAAAGGTAAAGAAGACATGTCGCGAATCATTGTGCAAGCGAATAAGGTTGAACTGCGAAATAAAAGAGAAACTTAAAGAAGATATGTTGCTAATCACTGTGCAAGAGTTTCTGGGTATAATGCCTGTTTACCTGCCGAAGTAAAAGAGAAGGGAAAGAAGTGGCTGGCCCAGGGATGGCGAGTTTTTGTCGCGGTGCCAGGAGAGAGGTGCAGGAGGCTGGCGGTTCCCACGCTCCCAGTGTGTGTGATTCACTGCCACACAATGCCAGCTATCTCCGGCCCTCCCCCCTTCATGGCTCTTTTTACTTTACCTTGCCTCGCTGTTTCTCTGATCGTGTTGATGCTGATGCTGCTGTCACACTTTTTACCGACTTCTTGTTTATCGCATTAACGGCTTCCTTGCTTCTGGTGTTTTTAACTTTTTTTTTAAGTCTGTTTGAATGTCATTCTTGAAATTGGTTTGGTTTGTTGGTTAGTGTATGGTTTGTTGGTTAGTGTGTGGTTTGTTGGTTAGTGTTTGGTTTGTTGGTTAGTGTATGGTTTGTTGGTTAGTGTATGGTTTGTTGGTTAGTGTATGGTTTGTTGGTTAGTGTATGGTTTGTTGGTTAGTGTATGGTTTGTTGGTTAGTGTATGGTTTGTTGGTTAGTGTATGGTTTGTTGGTTAGTGTTTGGTTTGTTGGTTAGTGTATGGTTTGTTGGTTAGTGTATGGTTTGTTGGTTAGTGTATGGTTTGTTGGTTAGTGTATGGTTTGTTGGTTAGTGTATGGTTTGTTGGTTAGTGTATGGTTTGTTGGTTAGTGTATGGTTTGTTGGTTAGTGTATGGTTTGTTGGTTAGTGTATGGTTTGTTGGTTAGTGTATGGTTTGTTGGTTAGTGTATGGTTTGTTGGTTAGTGTATGGTTTGTTGGTTAGTGTATGGTTTGTTGGTTAGTGTATGGTTTGTTGGTTAGTGTATGGTTTGTTGGTTAGTGTATGGTTTGTTGGTTGTTTTGTTTGTTTGTTGTTTTGTTTGTTTGTTTTGTGGGGTTGTTTCCAATGTGGGTAAAGTTGTAGATAATTAGCAGCAATGGCACACTTCTCAGACAGACACCTGCAAGGTGTATGATATATATATATATACCAACGTTCGATACATTCTAACTGATAATGCTAAATTAGAAGAAGAAACAAAAAGGTTTACCCTAGATATTGACATGGGAGTATACAATTGACCGGCTTTTCTTTGTTGTCAAAATAACGTTTAAGTTGATGTTGGGAATACGCTCCTCTTTTGTCATTGACATATTTATGCAGTGTTGCGAGTTTGAGTGTTAAAGTTTTCAAAGGTGAATGCCATTAGTATTACACTATTAGACTGGCAGACAGACGCATTAAGTATAACAGTGGACAGAAAATTGATGTATTTGTCTGCTGAAAAGTTACACATTGGATTTGATTCGCAAGAGTCGTTAGCTTCAAATATGCAGTAATATTTATTTAAAATAAATCAATGTATCTGAACTTAAACATGTAGGCTTGAATTCGTTTGAGTCCTACCAAGGAGATCCATCAGTGCAGGGTTCATGCCATCGTCGGTCCTGGCTCAATGTAAAAACAAAAATATAAATTTAAAATGCCCAACCATTTTGGCTGAGGAGTGGTCAAGTGACAAACATAATTCAGTCTGACGTTACTCAGGTCAAAAATGAGTTACTTCCCTTCGGGTCTCATTCTATTCATTCTCATTCAAACTGGCGATAGCCGTCGACCGATGATTATCAGAATGGACCCGAGCGTCATCGCATGTTATTGGCCTTAGAACATTTTTAGTCGTTTCAAAAACTCTATACCTTATAATTTTTGTTGATGCCATTCTTGATTTTCTGTCGTCATACCATCAACTCTCTAATAGAAGAAGATGCAAAACCGTTTAAAGAAACTTGATCCTGCAAGCTTATAAGTACACACATTAATAATGCAATGTTTCGCTCGATTCATCATATAATGTTCCGTAATTATCTGGACCCCACTGTTATCGCTGTTGTCCCGATTCTACACTGTATACTTTTATTACAAGATGCAGGTGTCCAATACTTAGTCCCACTCGTTGCACTGTTCTATTCCCTGAAACCAAATATGTCACTCATGGACATTTTAGGCAATTTGTGAGCGGAGCAAATCCCGTTCAGTCATTTTTTTTCTCAAAAATAACAACATAAATAATAACCGAATACAAAATAATTCAATTTTTTTTTTAAATGAGGGTGATCCCTAAGCATAAGCTTGCAGAAATGTTAGGCAATTTGTGAGCGGAGCAAATCCCGTTTAGTCGTTTTTACATTTAGTCAAGTTTTGACTAAATGTTTTAACATAGAGGGGGGAATCGAGACGAGGGTCGTGGTGTGTCTGTCTGTCTGTCTGTCTGTCTGTCTGTCTGTCTGTCTGTCTGTCTGTCTGTTTGTCTGTTTGTCTGCCTGTCTGTCTGTCTGTCTGTCCGTGTGTGTGTGTAGAGCGATTCAGACCAAACTACTGAACAAATCTTTATGAAATTTGACATGAGAGTTCCTGGGAATGATATCCCCGGACGTTTGTTTCAGTCTTTTTTTCGATAAATACTTTTGATGACGTCATATCCGGGTTTTTTAAAGTTGAGGCGGCACTGTCACACCCTCATTTTTCAATCAAATTGATTGAAATTTTTGTAAAGCAATCTTCGACGAAGGCCGGACTTCGGTATTGCATTTCAGCTTGGTGGCTTAAAAATTAATAGACTTTGGTCATTAAAAATCTGAAAATTGTAATAATTTTTTTTTATATAAAACGATCCAAATTTACGCTCAGCTTATTCTACATCATTTCCTGATTCCAAAAACATATAAATATGTTATATTTGGATTAAAAACAAGCTCTGAAAATTAAAAATATAAAAATTATGATCAAAATTAAATTTCCGAAATCGATTTAAAAACAATTTCATCTTATTCCTTGTCGGTTCCTGATTCCAAAAACATATAGATATGATATGTTTGGATTAAAAACACGCTCAGAAAGTTAAAACGAAGAGAGGTACAGAAAAGCGTGCTATGCAGCACAGCGAAACCACTACCGCGCTAAACAGGCTCGTCAGTTTCACTCCGTTATGCACAAGCGGCGGACTACGGTCATTGTGAAAAAATGCCGTGCATTCAGTTTCATTCTGTGAGTTCCACAGCTTAACTAAATGTAGTAATTTCGCCTTACGCGACTTGTTTTTTTTAAATAACAACATAAATTAATAATAACTGAATAAAAAATAGATTTTTTTTTTTAAATGGGGGTGATCCCTAAGCATAAGCTTGCAACAGGGGTATAGTTAAAATGTTGCTAGCCATGGCATGACGCTCATATAGTATTTGCATAAACCCGAGTGCTCACCATTGGCTAACTTTGTACTTTATGCCTCTCGGGCAGGTAGGACACATCGTCTGGCCTCTTGAACTGCTTAGACTGAGCGCTTGTTCACGTGTGCAGCGATTTTCAACCATTTTCGTCAGTTCCAACAAATATCGCTCAAAAGTTGGTGGTTAGTAGGTCATGTAAACAGCCCTGTACACAGGTTAGGGGTTATTAGGCACGTCCTATTCGTTTGACCCCAAGTTGGGGCTGCATTCACGCATTGAAGACCTGCAGATGTGAAATGCTCGTTTATAACGGCGACAATAACTCTGATATATTTATCGCTCGAAACTGACAAGCCGTTTTTCAAGCTTGATATCATGCGGATATATAACTGCTAAAGAGTGGGAAGAGTGGGCTATTTGTACACGCCACTTTCAAAGGTTACGGCTAGAAACGCATCGATATTATCAAACTCTGAGTCACTGCTGTATGCTACAAGAACAAGGGACATGTGATATTTCACAGCGCTGCAAACGATTGTGGAGCGACTGAGCTGTGTAACGATCACCCAGCCTGGGTAATCGGGTAATGGCGGAGGGTCAAAGGCAAGCAGATTAACTATTAGCGGGTCGTGTTGCGGGGCTCGGGGGGACAGGAGAGAAGGTCAACGCTGGGGTGGTGGGTGGCTGGTGCACACTGCTTCACGTGCCGCGTGGACTCGCCGCTGTCCTGTCAGTTTGCTTACTGTCTGCTACCACCACCTGGAACAAGGCGCTTGCCGCTGTAAGTGTGTGGATGAATCATAATGCCCCTATATTCATCCTCACCCCCCTGCCACATCCAGCCCTACCCCTCCCCCCACCCACCCTGACGATACAAGGGTGATGCTTGTGTCATTCTTTGTGGTTGGGAGGTAGTTGCTGAGTTTGCTACACGGTACATTTTGCATTTATTGCCGAATGCTTTCGAACGCTTTACTAGGCCCTCGTGTTTTCATTGCTTTTTCAAAGTACTTTGCCCTTCGAAACGAGTATGCATTATAAACTTTATGTAGCTCGAGCGGTCACTGTGGTGCACAGGTGAAAAAAGGTAAAACTACCGTAAAACGTTGAAAGCCTTTGAAAATTGTTATGAAGATGTGGTATGATGGGAACTCTTCTTCGCTGAGTGCTTGCTTTAAGGTCGAAGATAAGTAGACGATAAAAGTTGTTGTGAACTTGTTACGAGACTATGAGAATGTCGTGCCGCCATGTCTCGCCGTAACAACAATTCTCCAATACAAGAAGATGCAAAACCGTTTGGTTGTTTTTCGCGAGCGTTTGATCTTGATATTGTGCCGTGGGTGTATACTTGTATTTAGCAGTGCAGCACATGCGGAGATGTGCAGGAAATAAGTATTTCCTTCAGTGTCCAGTGTGCATTTGGATTACACTTTTTGCTAAGTACCAAAGTCAAGTTCTGCAGAGTTAGTGCGTTTAAAGACGAAACAAGCAATTCAGTTTTTTTGAAAGTCTTCCTTTTCCTGTGCAGGGGAAATATGCAGGTGTGTATGCAATGATGTTTGTAGGTAAGCAGGTTTGTATGCAATGATGTTTGTATGTAAGCAGGTGTGTATGCAATGATGTTTGTAGGTAAGCAGGTGTGTATGCAATGATGTTTGAAGGTAAGCAGGTGGGACTTTCGGCATTTTAACAACAAACATTTACACATTGTTTTCTGCTTTGTGTGTGTGAACAGAGTGAGCAAGAGACCAGCGCCTCCAGCAGCGAGCTAACGACCAGGGCTGGGGACACCACCAGAGCTGTCAGAGAGGCATGGGGCAGCGTACCGTCACGGGACCCTCTACACATCGCCTCTCACACTGAGGCGTGGCGACATTTCCCACACTCCACCTTCACCCCCACCTCCCTAAATACTGCTGACGTCGCAGCGGATGGTGGCTTGCAGGCTGAATCATCGTCAGTGACTCACAACAACACGGCGTGCAGGTCGCCACAGGGCCACACGTGGAGTCACAGCGGCACGCGCCAAACTTACACCGACAACAACAAACAGCAGTCATCTCACGACAGAGAGGGACACGGCTACATCGACAACAACAAACAGCAGTTTGTTCACGACAGAGAGGGACACGGATACATCGACAGCAACAAACATCAGTCTGTTCACGACAGAGAGGGACACGGAACGTACCACGGACCAACAAGAACAGATAAGACACAGGTCCGTGGAACGTACCGCCCGTTCGGTGCTTCACATACATTCACTGGACAACACAGCTACCCTGGCCACGGGCCGGCGCTTCGGGGGGATGGTGGGGACGGCGGGGACTCAGGGGGAGACAGGGAGCTGCCGGTAGCGTCACGCCACGCACGGGACATCCTTGTGTCGTCTGCTACTGGTGCTGGTGGAGGTGGTGGGGGTACGAAGGTCCACGGGGCCGCATCGTCTTCCTCCACTCTCAACGCCATCTTCTCACGTCTCCAGGTTTGAATTATTACCGGTTTACACGGGCCATCAACTTCATCTCTCATTGCATTTTTACACTGTGGGCGTCACTTTTTGCCTCACTTTTGCATCGATTACTGCATTTTCATTGCTTTCTCTTTTTGAATACCCACGGGTTCTTTTATTTATTTAACTATTTTTTTAATAGTTTTAAAACATTGTTGACGGTTATAGTTTTCTTTTTTTTTGCACAAAGATGCTGTGAGTGTGATCCTCTAATTTTAACCCTCCCAAACGACTCCCCCACCCCCTTAGAAAAAAAACAAAAACAACTTGATTGCACCCCAACAACAACACACACCAAAAAACACCCACACACAAAAATAGATACTGCAACAAACGCTTGAATCAACTGAAAACTGCATTATTCAGAATGATATCAATTGATTTTATTACACGCAATGGTTCCACATCAACAAATATGTGCATACCTTTTGACATTCACCCTTCTAGCAAAAGAAATCAGAAGGGACAAACTTCTAATTTGGAATCAACTTTTTAGTGTGCTTAATTGGTTTGAAGATATTGTATAACAAGCACCCGTCACACAAAATGAAATTTCGTTCAAATTTCTGTTGGATAACAATAATTTGTTTCTTCCATTTTCTTATGACTTCTATTTAGACTCCTTTTTTAGTCTTAAAAAAAAATCATAGCATTGAGGAACGTTATATATCTTCAATTTATCTTCTAATTTGTGTTATGGTACACTGCATGCATATCTTTTTTTCACAATTAACGTGTTTGTGTTGTTGTCAGTCACTGCTTTTATCACGTTTAGAATAATGAAGGCATGTGCCCTGTTTCCATGAGTTTGTTTTGTTTTATTATTGCACGTGCATGTCATCTATGTTTAAAAAAATCTGATCTTTGCCTGCGTATTTATTGCCACAGATCCCGTGGGCTGATTTATTTATTGATTAATAGTTGACGTTTTTATGTATTTATTTTAATAAATTGTATTCATCACCTTTCCATTTGCTTTGTTGTATGCTGTTGTGTTATTGCGAAGTGTTGTCGGCGTGCTGTGAAAGACCGAAAAATAAGACCAAAAAGAAAAGTGATAAGTATACGGCCCTGGTATGAATGAAATAGCCACATTTGTTGAGTAAATGCATGTAGACGTTTGTTCAGTCCTCTCCATTTGGGATTTAAATCACCTTTTGTCAATGAATACTCATGAGTTTGAAAGTAGTTCGAGCACTGCCGTATTAAATGGCGCAATGACTGTTATTCTAACTCGTGCTTTTTTCTACCTGTAGAATAGATGGGGTGTTTATTCATGTTATTCACCTACCAACCAAAATGTATTCACCTTGAAAACCACCCTGAATCCTAGATAGCTCAAGGGGTTCTCTCTTAGTTTGTGTGGACTACTTTTTAACGATTAAAACGTTAAGAGAGCTGAAAGGAACATACTATACATCTATGGTGTGGACAACTCATACATAACTCATTAAAAGCTAACAGCTATTAGCTTGAACACATTCATGAGTTGCTTTCCGAATCGAAATCTACCTTCTACACAACAGTGGCACAAGCATCCTTTTCAAACCAAGACCAGCAACTCTCATAAGTCCACGACTTTGACTACTGCGAGTCGTATCGATAATCAACAGTATTTTATTTCATAAACATAACTCGCGCAAACAAACCCACACACCCAATCTACATTGCACACACAAATAAAACAAGTCGCGTAAGGCGAAATTACTACATTTAGTCAAGCTGTCGAACTCACGGAATGAAACTAAACGCACTGCATTTTTTCACCAAGACAATACAGCTCCGTCAATCCCCGCAACAAGGAAATCGCTCATTTTTCACGTGCAAAACGAAGTGAAATTGATAAGCCAGTATAGCGCGGTAGCGTATTGCGCTATGCAGGAACTTGCGCTTTTCTTAACATTCTGAGCTTGTTTTTAATACAGATGTAACCGAGTGCCGAAACACTACGATCACCTCGGGAAGCGAAGTGCAATCAAACAGGTTTGACAATTTTAGGGCTAATTTCTTAGCCCTATAAAAACTGTTATGCAAACCCGAAGGTTTCCATGAACATACAGACAATCGGAAACTACCAGACCCCATCACAAACAGATTTCCACAAACCACAGGTGTTGACTTTAAAGGCCAACAACTCGGGTGCAGAGTCTGCTGTGAAAGGAGCGGTAGCCTCCCCTGTCACAATCGCCCCCGTTTGAAATGAACTTCGTCCCGAAGTTCCGAACCGGGGGACCACTGTCCATCCCAAGTTCGCAGAATGGGAACAGCACGAACATGTTCAGTGGTCATATTATGCCATTACCTGAACATATCATGCCGAGTCCCATCCCTGCTCGCAAGCGCCAGATGTAACCGAGTGCCGATAACACTACGATCACCTCGGGAAGCGAAGTGCAATCAAACAGGTTTGACAATTTTAGGGCTAATTTCTTAGCCCTATAAAAACTGTTATGCAAACCCGAAGGTTTCCTTGAACATACAGACAATCGGAAACTACCAGACCCCATCACAAACAGATTTCCACAAACCACGGGTGTTGACTTTAAAGGCCAACAACTCGGGTGCAGAGTCTGCTGTGAAAGGAGCGGTAGCCTCCCCTGTCACACAGACATAACATATCAATACGTTTTTCAAATCAAGAAATGATAAAGAATAAGATGAAATCATTTTAATCGTGTACCTAATTAACCTTTAATCGTTAATTGTGATCACAGTTTTAGAGTAAGCCTGACATATGTATATATTTTCAGATTTATAATTTGATGAAGAATACGATGCAATCAATGTTGAATCTATTTGCGAAAATTTAGTTTTCATGACAACTTCAATGAGCAAATTCATTTAACTAATTTTTAAGCCTCCAAGGTGAAATGCAATACCAAAGTCCGGGCTTCGTCGAAGATTACTTGACCAAAATGTCAATCAAATTGGTTGGAAAATGAGAGCGTGACAGTGCCGCCTCAACTTTTACAAAAAGCCGGATATGACGTCACGAAAGATATTTATCCAAAAAAAGGGGAAAAAAAGTGTGGGGATATACCAATGAACTTTCATGTGAAGTTTCATGAAAATCGGTCCAGGAGTTTTCTCTGAATCGCTCTACACATACACACACACATACACACATACACACACACACACACATACATACATATCAATCAATCAATCAATCAATGACGCTTATATCGCGCATATTCCGTGGGTACAGTTCTAGGCGCTCTGCAGTGATGCCGTGTGAGATGAAATTTTATACGGCCAGTACACACACACATACACCAGACCCTCATCTCGATTCCCGGTCAACGTTAAAACATTTAGTCATAACTTGACTAAATGTAAAAAGGGAGGAGGAAAGGAAGAACAAATCGTGGAAATGTCATCAGAAGTCGAGAGAATAAGTCAAATGAAGGAAGGAAGACATTTTAGTGTTGAAGTATCGGCTTGATGTGGCTCAGCAGCAAACACGCTTTTCCACCTCTTTACTGTCTCCCTTGTGAAGTCCAGACTCAAACCTAATCATTTTCCACGTAACTATTGCTATTTGTGTTTCTTTTATCCCCATTTGTTCAGTTTAGAATTAGAATTTCTGACGTGAGTACCTGGTAAACTGTTCCGATATTTAGACAGCCTATTAGGAGGTTTTGCCAATTCATTAAAGATAAACACTATGCAAAACCTTTCGGACTCGTACGGAAAAGAGGTAGCCCGAAAAGCTCGCGAATAAGAATTTGTCACGCCCGACGAACCTTTTACTCGCCCGAAACGATTGGACGAGACGATTTGGCCGGGCTTGTATGTGTAAAGTCAAAGAAAAGACAAGAGGCGAAGCATTCACGGCTCACGCAAGAAATCGACAAACAGTAACACAAACTCAATCACTCCGTCACACATACACACACACAGTAAGCATACCGTCGCGATATAACCTTGAACGGTTGAAAACGACGTTAAACACCAAATAAAGAAAGAAAGAAACAGTAAGCATAAGTGATACGGTGCAAGAGTGCGAGACACTAGATCTAGATCTGTCTGTCTGTAGCCTACTTTTTAGTACTGGGGACACGATGGCCAGATCGACACTGCGCTTTCGACAGCGCTTCCTCGCGCAGACACTGGAAACACGCTGTGCAGATTAACCTGTAGGAAATCTCCTTTGGTATCTTCTTTATCTATTTTTCTGGAGCTACGAAACCGAACAATGTGAAATCATGAGTCGTCTTCTTTGAATCGGCGAACTGCAGCTCGGTGATAACCGTATCTATACCACAATCCTTCACGCGATCTGACCTAACCTTGACCCCTGACCTGGTCTACATACCTCACACGACACAAATCAGTCAGCAGTTTTTACCCGCCCAAAATCCCCCACCACCCGTTTTCTTTGGATACACACTTTAACTACATACGTGCCGACGAAATGTTGATCATTGCTTCACTATTTTGAAGCTGTTGCTTGGTAAAATTAGTATTTCGGTGTTTAGTCAAATGTTAAAGTTTCTATCACACACACACACACACGCACAGACAGACAAAGTTTATCATCGCATAGGCTACACTTACGTGAGCCAAAAAAAGAGTCTATCTTTAAAAAATAAACAATCGTGGTTTGTTTAGCGTCGCTTGATTGGTTATCAGATCCCAGGGCCATGCAGTAATGTAAAGCTCTTGGAAGAACTAATTTTTCTCTTCTCAGCTCCTTCTCACTCCACCACCACCTTACCCCCCCCCCCCCCCCCCCCCCCCCTCTTGAGATAGGCAGGAAGAGTTTCTATCAGCAACGGCTAATGACAGTGGTTGCTGCAGCCATCCTTCTACCTCACTTCTTGTAATCATTGACTTCAAAAACAAAATGTTAGGTTATCTTTGTACATATATTTTATATTGGGCAAAAGAATGTTTGCTGTGTCGAACCAAAGAGTGTATCCCTACACTCTTTGGTCGAACTGCGCTAATCCAGAAATAATGTGCCTAAGAACATAAGACTTGAATAGATTGACCACTCTGACATTAACAAATATACGTTCATCGTCATCGTCATCATCATCATCATCATCATCATCATCGTCATCGTCATCATCATCATCGTCATCATCATGATCATCATCATCATTGTAACACAAGCAGGAATATGGCCACAAAAGACACCCCCCCCATGTGAATGTTGGTGGGTGATTTGCCAGTCCCCGTTGATAATTGCCTGGCTTCATTTTTCAGGCCATTGTTCCATTTGCCCTGAGAAATCATTCGTTTTAGATTTAGTCAAGTTTTGACTAAATGTTTTAACATAGACGGGGAATAGAAACCAGGGTGATGGTGTATATATGTGTGTGTGTGTGTGTGTGTGTGTGTGTGTGTGTGTGTGTGTGTGTGTGTGTGTGTGTGTGTGTGTGTGTGTGTGTGTGTGTGTGTGTGTGTGTGTGTGTGTGTGTGTGTGTAGAGCGATTCAGAGAAAACTACAGGACCGATCTTCATGAAACTTAAAATGAAAGTTTCTGAGTATGATATCCCCAGACGCTTTTTTCATGTTTTTGATACGAAGCGAGAGGTTGCGAGTTCGACCCTGGGTCAGGGCGTTAGCAATTTTCTCCCCCCTTTCCTAACCTAGGTGGGGTTCAAGTACTAGTCTTTCGGATGAGACAAAAAACCGAGGTCCCTTCGTGTACACTACATTGGGGTGTGCACGTTAAAGATCCCACGATTGACAAAAGGGTCTTTCCTGGCAAAATTGTATAGCCTATAGGCATAGATAAAAATGTCCACCAAAATACCCGTGTGACTTGGAATAATAGGCCGTGAAAAGTAGGATATGCGCCGAAATGGCTGCGATCTGCTGGCCGATGTGAATGCGTGATGTATTGTGTAAAAAAAAAAATGCATCTCACACGGCATAAATAAATCCCTGCGCCTTGAATATGTGCGCGATATAAATTGCATAAAAATAAAAAAAATAAAAAAATAAAAAAATCCCTGCGCTTAGAACTGTACCCACGGAATACGCGCGATATAAGCCTCATATTTATTGATTGATTGATTGATAAATGTCTTTGATGACGTCATATCCGGCGTTTCGTGAACAAGTTTGAGGCGGCACTGTCACACCTTCATTTTTCGATTAAATAGATTGAAATTTTGGTCAAGCAATCTTCGACGAAGCCCGGACTATGGAATTGCATTTCAACGTGGAAGCTTAAAAACTGATTAATGAGTTTGGTCATTAAAAATCTCAAAATTGTCATTAAAATTTAAATTGCAGTAATGGACCCAAAAATCATTTAATCTTAATCTTTCTGTTCCCCTGAATCCAAAAATATAAGATATCTTTTTATTTATATATTTGTTTATTTTATTCTTTATTTATTTGTGTCTTTTCTTATCACCACAAAAAAAGCAACCCGTTTTAAAATGCTCGTTAAAACCGAGAATGGAACAGGCAGCTGATTTCTCTCGGCAAGCTTTAACATCAAGAGAAGTTAATGGCAGGTAATTGTCTTGTCTCGCCCTGCTATCTCTTCACTTCAAACAAACATCTTTTATAACAAATTAGGGGCGAGATTATACTTTTAGTGTAACTTGATTTTCTAAGAACCATGTTGTTGCTATGGGAAAAGACCGTAACTAGCGCCTAGCGCTGAAAGAGTATCTCATCTACTAATGACAATTGATAGATTTGGTGTCTCACTATCAAGAGTAATAAGCAGTCAGGGTACTGATTCATGCAAAGTGTTTTGAGTGGAAGGATTTGGAAGAGTGTGCAAAACGCAGTATCAGTCTCATCTGAGAGAAATTCAAGTTTTACGCCCTCACAGCAAAGCCATTAGGGGCATGTTCCCGGGTTTTAACCCGACTTTAGATGAGATACACAAGTGTATGCGTGTTTAGGTGATATCAGCCATCTGCACTTATGGCAGAATGACCGAGGTATTTTTCGTGCCACTGTGGTGACACAGGGGTGGGACATGGATACCGTCTCTGGGTCTGGACATAAAGTTCACCCGTGTCCGTCCTGGACGGATTCGAACCTGCGACCTTAGGATCACAAGTCCAGTGCTCTACCACCTGAGCCACCTGCGCTACCCGAGCCCCCTCAGCAGTCTCATCTGTGATATGATTCTTGTGATGGGGAAAACGAGAGGGAAGCTGCTAGCTCAGTCAGCAGAACACTTGACCTGTCATTCTCGAGTAATGAGTTCCAATCCAGGCCGGGGAGGACGCATGAATGCGTGTACATAATGCAGTTGGATTTCATGTGCAAACCCAGAGACGGCTTCTATGACGGCTTACTAGTGCCAAAACCTCATAATTGTAATTATCAAGGGAAAATTAGTAAATTTGTTTTACCATTTTCACGTGTTTATTACTAATTTTCCCGGGAAAATTACTAATTTTCCCGGAATAATGACTAACTTTCACCTGTTAATTACTAATTTTTAGTTTTGGCTCACTTCCTGACGGATTGCTAGTGCCAAAACTAAAAATTAGTAATTTTCCCGTGAAAATTAGTAACTAAGTTACTAACAGGTGATAACAGTAACTGACAGCGTTAATTAGTAATTATCACGTGATAATGGGTAACCCCAGGTTTTGGCACTAGTAAGCCGTCATAGGGCTTACTAGTGCCAAAACCTCATAATTGTAATTATCAAGGTTACTAATTACTAATTTTCCCATGATAATTACCAATTTCACGTGTTAATTACTAATTTTCCCGGGAAAATTACTAACTTTCACCTGTTAATTACAAATTTTTAGTTTTGGCTCACTTCCTGGCGGATTGCTAGTGCCAAAACTAAAAATTAGTCATTTTCCCGTGAAAATTACTTATTATCCCGTGAAAATGAGTAACTAACGAGTGAAAACAGTAACTGACAGCGTTAATTAGTAACTGATTATCACGTGATAATGGGTAACCCCAGGTTTTGGCACTAGTAAGCCGTCATAGGTTTCCATGCCCCATCATCGTGCCACCCGCGCTGTGGCATGCCATGTAAAAGACCTCGGCCATTCTGCAAGAAGTGCAGTTTGCGGATTGCAGCTAAACACGCACACAACAATAACAGCACTTTATATACAACCTGGATATACATAGTGCGACAATTGATGTTGCTACCTTTCCACTGGGAGGAAGCGACCCGAATTTCTTAGAGAAGGAATACAAAATAAACATGAAAATAACGATAAAAAGATGGAGGAAGGGTACAGAGGGGAATCGAGAGGCACACCTATAAAGTTACGTCCCAGGCTAACCACGGCGGCACCGGAAAGTGTTCAAATTATTGACCGCCTCGTTCACACACACACAACCACACACACACACACACACACACTTATATACGCATGCTCGCACACACGCACAAACACAATCACGTTAATACGTACACGCACGCACCCAGTCGCACACACACACACACATACACAAACACGCACGCATAGCGCGCGCACGCACACACACACACACACACACACATGAACATGCGCGTACGGCTTGGCGTGGCATCTAGGCTTGCTGCACACAAACCGCAGTGTTGTACACGACACAGTATCCAGACAATACAACAATGTCCAAATGCGCACGTTCAGCACGGAATTAGCGCTTACTACTTTGGCTGCGGTTACATTCATTTGCTGGCGTGTTCAGCCCACTAAGAAAGCAGTTTTTAAGTGTACGTTTGGTGTTGGGGGAAAATCCTTGAGATGATTTGTTTTGACAGCGCGATAAGTAATTCGCACGTGCAGCAGCTTGTGCAGATAACGCGGTGGCTGCACACGCGCTTTTTGTTCACTGTTGGCTGCTAGTATATAGTCATCGCTAGAGATGTTGAGCCTGCTTTTAGGGGAGAGGGAGAAAAAAATGCGGTTAATCTGACGAAAGATAGAAAACGGGGAAGAAAACAGAAACAAGAGAATGGCGAAAGATAATTAGAAAAATATTTTATTTGAAGCTTAGCAGCATAAAAAATCAACTTTTGTGAAAGTGATATGAAAAATACGTGAAGCCTTCGTTTGTAGCTCTGTCAGTTTTCTCAGTGTATGTAATTTTGTGTACACCCAAAAGGCGTGTTCCTTCAAGTGTACTGCTAACGAAAAATAAAACAAGGCGCTGTTATTTCAGGGTTAAAAGAAACTTGTTGAAGGTAAACATGTTGTGAATGTCCTGTCAATATAAAAACAAGATAGATAGTTTTGCTTTCAGAAATAGGTCAATCGTTTTGTGTGTGCTGGTATTTTATCCAAATGAGAGTTTCTTAGTTACTTATCAGCGAAATGATAACTACTTCTTTCATTTTAAGTAATGTACCCTTTAAATATTTCGCACCGATGCTTAAGCGTAATTCGTCCGTTGTAGATAGAACTGGGACACTTTCTGGAACTCCTTTGGTGGCCATTATCTCTTTGAAGGCACACTTTGCAGAGTAGCAACGTCAGTGCTTCAAGAGGTCACATAATTTCATCGCTTTGCCGTGTACCCCTTCCAAGAATTGTCGCGAATGGTCAGTTTTTTTCTCAAAGTTAATTTTTTTGGAAAAACAAAGCGTCATACATACTTGTTATTTTCTTTACTTTGATGTGATTCGATTATTTCGCTTGAGCTATACGTAGCAAAAGCGCAGTGTCATCAGAAGATCTTTAAAAGCAAAATCCAGGCAGTTGGAAGCAGAGGAGAAGTGACTATGGCTGTTTCTCTGTGTGTTGCAGACCCTGGAGCAGGAGAAGCGCCGTGTGCAGCATGAGATGCAGCTCTTGAGGATGGCCATGCACGCCGACCAGGACGGCGACAGCAACGGCAACAACGCCGCCACTCAGCACAAGACCACCAACACCAGCCACAACCAGCCACCGCAGCAGGCTGACGGCCACCAACAGGTGCAGAGAGGCGCCGTCCTGCCGCCACACGACACCACACGGGCCTGGCCTGCAGCGGGTGACAGCGTGTCCATGGCTCCCCCTTCCCCACAGTGTGCCCAGCCACAGTCTGCTGACCTCACCCTCCCCTTCACTGTGTCCGGCTCTCCCTCCACGCCCTGTAACGACGCCTTCTGCAGCCAAGGCTTCGATTCGGACTCCTCGTCCTCTCCTGACATCAACTTTAACGTGATCGGAACCTACTCGGGGAAGGAGGACGCGGCTCTCCACACATCCTCCGTGGCCACTGGGGAGGCTTCACTCTCTGGCGGAACCTACACAGATATGGCGGTGCCCAACGAGAACGACCTTGCGCTCTTTTCTGCCTATCAAGATGGTGGCGACAACAGCCAGACCGTATTGGCGAGGCGGCGTGGAGAGAATGTCACAAGGCCATCCGCTGCCAGGCGTCGCTCGGCCTTTGTAGGCCTGACCCAGACAGGTATGGAGGGAGAGTCTGCTCTGTACAGCTCAGGGGTCAGAGGGACGCTTCATTCCCAGCGTGACGATACAGAGGAGCAGATGGGAAGTGCTGGTGACGATGGCCATAGTGGACTGGTAACATCACAGTGGTCAGTTGAGACCGGCCCTCTTCTCGCTGCACGTCCCAGTCCCGGTCAGAAGCGGCGTTACGCTGACCTCTCACTCAGGCACAGTGTGGACATGGACGTGGAAGACGATGATGACGACGATGATGTTTTTGACAACGATAGCGGTGACGATAACGCTGACATATACACACATACCTCACACGCCAGATCTCGCTCACCAATGGTACCTGAGGCACTGGGCCTTGCTGGCCAAGACTGTTGTCCACCTGCTGCTGAATCGCTCTGTGACCAGGCTGACCACGGTGGCCGGGCTGACGTCAAGCGGGGGACAGTGATAGTGTGGCCGCGGGTCACCAAGTCCACGCCTCAAAGCACGGAGGATGAGCAGGAGGGAGAGCAGGAGGGTCAGCACTCCGTGGTACCGGTCAGTCCGCCCATCTGGACCTCGCTGGCGTTACAGTCCGCGGCACGCAACATCAACCACCACCACCACCACTTCCTGGCGCCGTCACGCCTCCATGGGGCGCCTCTTTACGCAGCCAGGGAGGTAGAGGCCGTGACATCGGGCGTCAGCCGCAACGTCAACCTCTCCCCAAAGCCGAGGCAGCCAAGGAGCCCGGCGAAGAGATCAGGAGCGCAGAGCGGGGTCACCTCCCCGTCACTGACCCTGTCCGGCAAGCGGCCCTCCCTGCATGGCACGCTCAAGGCAGGCGGGAGGGGGGTACGCGGCGTGGCAGGCGGGAGGGGGGTACGCGGCGTGGCCCTCGCCAACCACGACCTGTTCCTCGAGGCCCTGCTGGAGGACGAGTGTGCGCTGTACGCCGGTCGTCTGCAGTCCTTCTTCAGGGACAACGGCACGGCACGTGACCGCCTCCAACTCCCGGACCCCGTGGCCACCGTCCTCAGCCATGGTGACGATATGGTACGACCTTTGTCCCCTCACTGTTATATCAATACTTCCTTAGTCTTTCTGTCTTTCTTTCTCTCTGTTTGTTGCTGGGGATATCACAATCAAGGAGTGTTCTACCGTAGACTAAACACAAGTGAGAAAGTCACAAATCTTAAATTATTTCATCAACATAACATTTTGAATCATCAAGACTCAGGTAAGTGTGTATATTTTTTCTGACGATAAATTCAACTCGACGCATATCGACGTAACTATGTTTGTTGTCATTTCAGCACTTCATGCCTATATGCGAGGATCCATCTTACCTCCGTCCTGCCTTGAAAGGATCGGCCTTTGCGTGCTATGTGCCGTTCTGAGTGTGATGCTTGCGACATACAGGATGCAGTCTTTACGTGTCTGTGGATGGGCCAGTGGTGAGCGCCTTGAGCACACTCCCCAGCTGCAGTTTGAGTCGTGACTACAACTCTGGCAATGTTGGGAGCCTACAGTCGTGACTGCAAGTCTGGCAATGTAGGACTTGAAGCCTAACGTGACTGCAAGTCTGGCAATGTAGGGCTTGAAGCCTAACGTGACAGCAAGTAATGATTGAAGCCTAAGGTTGTGACTGCAAGCCTGCCTTGAAGCCTAAGGTTGTGACTGCAAGCCTGCCTTGAAGTCTTACGTCGTGACTGCAAGTCTGGATTGAAGCCTAACGTCGTGACTGCAAGCCTGGATTGAAGCCTAGCGCCGTGACTGCAAGCCTGGCTTGAAGCCTAGCGTCGTGACTGCAAGTCATGATTGAAGCCTAAGGTCCTGACTGCAAGTCTAGCTTGAAGGCTAACGTCGTGACTGCAAGTCTGGTAATGTCGGGTTTGAAGCCTCACGTCGAGCTGGGTTGGAGGTCATTAGCCAAGCCAATGAATGACACATACGTACATCATCTTCAAACTCTGACAAGCAGGAAAATATTGCGCTGTAGTGCTAGACTTTTCTGTCAACACTGGAGATTGTGCCTTTTCTGGGGAGCGTCCTGTTGGTGTGTCAGTGAAAAATGGTTGGTTGTCTCTCGGCTGGTCTACGCTCAGGTCACGCATATAAATATCCTCGTCGCTTTAGTCGGCGTCATGTTACTTACTTAATTTTGTTGATCAAGTACTCGTATTCCTCAAAGGACGACGCACTCAGAAATTACTGAAGAGACTTTTTTGGAAGCAGAAAACGAAACAAATGAAAGTGTGAAATTACCAATGTGTTTTTTGATGGAAGACTTGTCCGTTTTGGTTTGTTGGAAGTCAGGCGCCTATATTTGAAGAATTGTATCTCACGATGTGAATGTAACTATGAACATAGATGAGTGGTGGTTTGCACCCACGCTTGGCATTTGACGCGTAGCTTTTGCCGACTGTGCATGGATTATTTTGCGCCACAGACATCCAAATGATTGTCGTCTGACCCCAGTGTTCTATATAGCCCAGTGCTATTGTACAGTTGCATTGCTTATTAGTTTGTTCTCTCCCTGGGATGTTTCAGTCACCGATAGCTTCGTGGTGCCAGTTTGGATGGAATGTTGAGTTTCCACGAATATCGAAGTAATGTTTTTGGAACAGGTTGTGAAAATCTTTTTCTGTGGATCAACGTAACGGTTTGCCGCTGAACAGGACACAAAAGACACCCGACACTGATGCTTTCAAAGACGAGAACTGACCTCACACTACTTTTGTTGCTGCCCAAATGGGCTTTGGCATGATTTTTGGTACGTGTGCAAATTTAGGCATAGATCTATGAGTTGCATGAGTAGCTGATTCTTTCTTGTGGTGTGACTGCTTTTACCTGATATCTGCATCACGAGGCGTCAGCGATGCGTGAGCTAGTTTGTGCCTTTTTGACATACATGTACGTGTAGTTAGCTTTTTCTGCAAGTCAGGATGGTGTAAATAAGATATTCGTATTCATACTATTCGATTCAATGATTGTCAAGAAAAGTTATTGCATGATTTAACATGTCGACATTGACAATTCGACCATCGAAAACAATATCAGAATGGGAGAAGCTGCATTGAAGTTCAGAATGGGAGAAGCTGCATTGAAGTTTTCTTACCAAAATAGGCTCCAAAGTCCAATGATATGCAATCTGAAAGCCAGCTCCTTTGGATCCATATTAAAATCGCTTGATGTTAACAGTTTGCATGGAACGAATTTGCATGAAATGATATGAACACGTGTTGTTTTCTTGGGCAAACGTTACTGACAGCAATGGCCAACTTGTATGAAATGGCAATGGCAGGCGTTATTAGCCGAATTGAGACTTTTTCAAATACATCTCTTTTTTCCCAATGGCAGGCGAAATTGGTGAATAGAATTGACTCACTGTCAGTTCCAAGTGAAAGTGACTTGAGCGGAATTTTGTGAACTATGCAGGGATGGCCAAATCGTAAGATTGTAACTTGCCAGCCGGGCGAGTAACTTCGAGAAAGTCACTAGCCCGCCAGAAATTTCGCTGGCCCGGTACATACCACAGTTGCTGCATCTGCAATGCTTATATGACTTTGAAACTCGATATTACAACCAAAAGTATTGCAGTTGACCAGAATGTTTCACTGGCCATCCGGGCGAGTTGCCAGGCAGTTTCTACTAGCCCGGCGGATTTCCTACTCGCCCCTGGCGATCAGGCGAACAATTTGGCCATCCCTGCTATGATACTGGACAAGAACCTTTGTGTTTCCTGGAGGTTCCAGGGACGCTTCTGCTATCTTTGGCGAATTCCGAAAAGGAAGTGGTCATCTCTGCTGTTGCATGGCAGTGTTGCTGGCAAGATGTGAGCAAAGGATCTCTTCGGTATGTGGGTGACCTCAACACTGCTACTACGTCAGTGTCACAGCGTGGCTACTGACTGCCACACGCTCGATCTACAGGGACATCGTGCAAGTCGGACTGACTCTTGTGATCAGTGGAATACATATATATACCTCAACAAAGATATGAATATGTTTATGCATTGTTGAATTTTGTTCATAGCGTGACGTAATACACAAACGCAAGCATTATGTGAAGTTGATGTTGTATTTTTGTCGGTGCCTTCCATGCTGGGACCGCTTCTGTTGTGAAATGTGCTTCAGCTGCAAGTGCTACTTTTGGAGATGCGTGTGTTCAGATTTTGTTGTCACTTTGTGTTCAGTTTTGAGGTACAGTTGTCTAGGGACAGTCAAGGACATTGATTGACAATAATTATGGTGTTATTCTCTATACTAAAAGGAGTGTTAAAATAGTTCTTAGATGTGTTATCAGAAGTGGCTTAAAGGCACAGTACGCCTCCCGTAAACCATCACAGATACTGTCAGGCTTTTACACACCGTGAGTACAAACACCCTTCCATTTGAACGCTTACCAAACGGGAACATCCTAGGTGCCCTACGTAAAGAGCGAGCAATTTTCAAAAAATTAATTTTGCGGATTGTCTGATAACAAAATCGGACCGTGGTGCGTTTTGGCGCTAGACCTAACTTTTAAAATCTAAATAATAAATTGACAGCTTGTTACACAAACATTCTTTAATCATAAAAGTACAATTCGAAGTTTTGAAAGTTTGAAAAAAGAAAAGCCCGGAAGCAGGATCACGCAAGGTCGTGATTCTCGTAGCAGACGACGGTTTATGCCTATCGCCATTTCCTCTGAACAGTCAAACGCCATCGCTAGAGTTCTTGTGAATCACAGTCGTTTGTTTCGTTTACATTCAGAGGTACATAATAACGTGCTATTGCAAATAAGCTTACAACGAGTCGTATTCAAATTACAAACTGACGACTACATTGTGAAAAGAGGAAACTGGATCACACGGGTTCACGATGGCTCAGGGGTAAGATAAACCACGCCAAAAATAAATTCTTTAAAAATTGCTCGCTTTTTACGGAGGGCACCTAGGATGTTCTCAAGCGGTGAGTGTTTAAATGAAAGGGTGTTTGTACTGTGTGTAAAAGCCTGACAGTATCTGTGATGGTTTACGGGAGGCTTACTGTGCCTTTAATCGACATAGGTATAGAGTAGTATCCTACATGCCCACCTGTTAAGCGAACTTCTGATCAGTGTACGCAGATTTTGATGTTTGTTGTAAATCCAAAAACAAATAAAACTAATACAATTTTGATGTTTGGTATAGTTCCGAACCTTTGAACCATTTCACGATCTCACAAACAAGGGCAGATTCGTTATAACCTCTCAGCTATTCTGTTGTACCTGCCAATCCCCCTTACCCCCCCCCCCCCCCCCTTCCCTCTCTGTACGAGTGATTACGTGTAACGGTTTTGGATGAAACACTGTGACGGTGTTGCCTCTCTGGTGTTTCTCAGAGATATGTGATGGAGACGTTGGTGCCTCACGTAATTCCAGTTATATATATATATGGTTAGCTTGTACGTCTTCAGAAACCTAACATTTCTAAAATATAATTGGATATATTTGTCCACTAAAAAGTGACGTGCTTTTTATAACTATTAAAATACAATGACAGACCAGTACATTTGGTGTTTGGTTTTAAACCTTTCGTGTAAAATGCTGCATGTTTACCTGCATGGTTCAGCAACCTTCTTTCCGCGTTCTGGTCGCGTCGATGTGAGTCGGCTTACTTTACCACGGCAAATTGTTAAAATGATTTGAAGACGTTAAAGGCACAGTAAGCCTCCCGTAAACCATCACTGAGCTCCCCGAGCCTTTACATACAGTGCAAGCATACTTCCATTTGAACGCTCACTGACCGGGAACATCCTGGCTGCTTTCCGTCGAGAGTGAGACATTTTCAAAGAATTTATTTTCGTGGACTATCCGAACGGACTATCAGGCGCCTCGTTTTGATGCTAGACATAACTTTTAAAATCTAAACAATAATTTGACAGCTTGTTACACAAACATTTCTAAATCATAAAAGAATTCTTGTTTCATCAAGACAAGATCAGTACAATTCGAAGTTTTAAAAGTTTGAAAAAAGAAAAGCCCGGAAACGTGTCACGCAAAACGGCTTTCTCGTAGCAGACGACGGTTCTGCATAGCGCCAGTTCCTCTGAACGGTCAACCGCCACCGCTCTAGTTCGTGTTACTTGCAGCCGTTTGTTGCGTTTTAGATTCAGAGGCAGGGGCTCACATCCACGTCGGACATCGGACATACACGGATATTTTTTCCAAATGTCCGATACATTTTTCATGCAAGAGGACATATTATGTCCTATTGTTTTTGTCACAAAGTGGTCATAGTCCGATTATGCTTTCATTTGATCCGGACATTGTCAGTATTTTCCAATTTACAGTCGTTTGATTTGCTATTTTATCGATGTTTTGCGAAGCGATGTGTCTCTCCAAGCAGACGAAACTTGGGGAGACTTTATGTGCTTTTATTTATTTATTTTTGTTTTTTTATAGAGAAGAGGGTCGCAACTCTGATTGCTCTAAGCCGGTCGACAGTTGCCTCCCTTCGCGGGGTTTTTTTCTCAGAAAAAGCAACATTCCGCCGAAACGAAAATTGGTGCCAGAAAAAGACCAGAAGCGTTTGTACTTAAAATCTCTGCCCTCATCAGCGGCTAGTACCACTGAAACTGAGTTACCTCTGGCCTCTGAGCAGCCAGAGCCAGATGAAACCGTCGCTCTAGAAAGTGAAACTTCGGCGCCGAAGAAAGACGTTACCCCCTCCCCCACCCCCGCGTGTGATTTGTTCTGTTACCTTTTTGCCAAGAAAATGATTTTACTTGTTCTGTTACCTTTGTGCCAAGAAACTAGTTAAGTTTAATTAAATTTACGTTTTGTAGCGAAAAAAAGTCCTATTGATTTATCTTTGTTCAGGACAAATGTCCTATCACTTTTGCATTGTCCAGGACATTTGTCCTATGCCACCTCTCATGGATGTGAGCCCCTGCAGAGGTACACAATAACGTGCTATTGCAGATAAGCTTACAGCGAGTCGCATTGAAATCACAAACTGACGACTAAATTGTGAAAAAAAGGAAACAGGATCACACGGGTTCACGATGGCTCAGGGGTAAGATAAACCACGCAAAAGTAAATTCGTTGAAAATTGCTCGCTTTTTACGGAGGGCACCTAGGATGTTCTCAAGCGGTGAGTGTTTAAATGAAAGGGTGTTTGTACTGTGTGTAAAAGCCTGACAGTGTCTAAGATGGTTTACGGGAGGCTGACTGTGCCTTTAAGAAACCCCCCGCGGGTTAGGGGGAGTCCCATATTGGTTGGGACGAGAAAGAATTTCCCCGATGCTACCCAGCATGTCGTAAGAGGCGACTAACGGTTCTGTTTCTCCTTTTACCCTTGTTAAGTGTTTCTTGTATAGAATATAGTCATTGTTTGTAAAGATTTTAGTCAAGCAGTATGTAAGAAATGTTAAGTCCTTTGTACTGGAAACTTGCATTCTCCCAGTCAGGTCATATATAGTGTACTACGTTGCAAGCCCCTGGGGCAACTTTTTGATTAGTGCTTTTGTGAACAAGAAACAATTAACAAGTGGCTCTATCCCATCTTCCCCCTTTCCCCTATCCCATCTCCCCCCTTTCCCCGTCGCGATATAACCTTGAATGGTTGAAAACGACGTTAAACGCCAAATAAAGAAAGAAAGAAAGCCTTTAAGAACACAGTGTTTACCTGTGTGTTTGTTGTAATGAAGGTATCCAACACGTCACGCACAATTTTTTTGACGCTCTGATCGACTTCAAATCAAAAGTTGTTTTCGAAATTCGAAAAAACAAATATTTGTTTTATAGTCACTCTAGTTGAAGCGCCTGTGTGCATTATAGCTGTTAGATTAGAAGTTGCTAAATCGTAACAGTTGTGCGTTTTCTTGTAGACTGTTGCCATACAGCAGTGATGGATGCTGTGTGTGTGTGTGTGTGTGTGTGTGTGTGTGTGTGTGTGTGTGTGTGTGTGTGTGTGTGTGTGTGTGCGTGCGTGCGTGCGTGCGTCTGTGTTTCAACATCGAAATGTGTGAATTATTAACGCCTAGGTTCCTTTATTAACCTGTATACTGTTGCCTCATTTCACGTGCTTCTAGGCGTATGTATATATGTATATGTATGACAATGTGATGTTGCTGAAATGTGGAATTGTTTTGGTGTAGGGCCTATATACTCTCGCAACCCACCCACAGTCAAACATAATACAATGGTGATAATTCTATATATAGTAGTGTGACATTATTTGAAGGTGTGGCGATTTTTCAGTGTATGTCTTCTGGGGTAATGTCACAGTAATGTATGATAAAAAAAAAAAGTACAAACATACAAATGCAACCGCTTAGTGCAATTCTCTGTCATCATTTGTACATAATATGTTTGTAAATACCCAAGCATATAGTCTTCTCGCGGCCCCCCGCGGGTTAGGGGGAGTCCCATATTGGTTGGGACGAGAAAGAATTTACCTGATGCTCCCCAGCATGTCGTAAGAGGCGACTAACGGATTTTGTTTCTCCTTTTACCCTTGTTAAGTGTTTCTTGTATAGAATATAGTCAATGTTTGTAAAGATGTTAGTCAAGCAGTATGTAAGAAATGTTAAGTCCTTTGTACTGGAAACTTGCATTCTCCCAGTAAGGTAATATATTGTACTACGTTGCAAGCCCCTGGAGCAAATTTTTGATTAGTGTTTTTGTGAACAAGAAACAATTGACAAGTGGCTCTATCCCATCTCCCCCCTTCCCTCCGTCGCGATATAACCTTGAACGGTTGAAAACGACGTTAAACACCAAATAAAGAAATAGTCTTCCCGCCATTGTCCTTCAGTGCAAAGCTAGTCTTTTAAGTGCAATTTTTTGCCAAATAATTGTAGAGCAGCCCTGGTTGGTTGCTACTGCGGAGTGAATGCACACCAAAAACTGTGATGGTAATTGGCCACCGCCCGTGTATAGTTGTTAAATGTTATTTCTCCACTATACACCAAATCTGACTAAAACTATAGCATGAGATGGTTTGATGCAGATTGTAACTAACATTCGTAAAACTGCTTAATAAATATATTGAATGTTGATCTTTCACCGGCTTTCGTTTGTGTTTACTCGGCGCGTCAGTTTTGTGCAGTGTCTGTAGTAACTGTTGAATATTCAGGTGCGCATTATTTGTGTTTTTGCTATTGGAAAATGTCACAGCTGCTTGTGTGGATGTGGAACTTGTTCTTTATCGTTGGGGAGATTTTCGGGACAGAATTTTGGGTGTTTTTGTTTGCTTTTGTTTTGTTGTTGTTGCGCGGTGGCGTAAATGAAACGACTTGTTATTGTGAACAGTAAATTGAGCCCATGTCATGATTTTTGCATCATTTTTCATTTTTCAGTCCTTTTTTTTCTTCTTTTTTTCCCGTTTTTCCTTCTTCCTTTTTATCTTCTACTGCTTTCTTTTAAATCTTCTTGTTTTGATAATTCAGATCAGGAGAGGTTAGATGATTTACTTGTATTTGCGTGCGTGTACTTTGATGCTGTCTCCGCGTTGGTGTGTGTGTAGCGAAAAACATGGAACTTATTAATTTTAATCGATGACAAAACGAAACAGTCGCTAGAGATTCGATCTACTGATCGTTTTGTCATTATCAGCCAGAGGACAAGATGAGCTATGGCCATAGCTATTTTCAAAGCTTCTGAAGAACTAATAATATTGTGACATTTTGTTGGGTTACTAAAACGCGATATCTGCCGCTTCCAGCTTTTCCTGTGTTTGAAAACTCCCCTATGTATCAACTTGAAATAACCACGCCATACCCTCCCCGCCTTTTCTGCCGCTGTTAAAACATACACATACAGTACCCCCCTCCTCCCGCTCCCCCACATCTCCCCCTTTTTTCTTCAAAATGTCCTTCCAACCCCAGACCTCATGTAGCCCCTTTGACTGTGACACAACAACTCTGTGTTGTGAGTCGGTCTACTACTCGTGAGTCACGTGTCTTTTCGTGAGTCACGTGACTTCTCTAGAGCTTTGTGACGCGTGTTTAGCCAGGTTCTACAGCCGGATAGGTCAGTAGGCCCACGCAGCTTATATTTCACCTGGAATGAATGTCTCTAGTTGTCTTGTCTCGGTTCTTACAAACTGGTGGCCGCTTAGAGTTGTCCTAGGTTCGATACTTAGCTTTGTTCCGTTTTTCTTTAGACTCTGATAATATTATGGGTTGATAAACACCGGAGATACGGCTTTGGCATGATTTTCATTTCTTGGTGGTCCTATCGTTAATCAGTCTCACCGTTCTGATCAAGTACATCAACACCAGAGTGTGCGAAAGACTCCAAAATGCAGATGAAACAAACCAACCCCCTTACTTCGCAGCCATTTTGAACGATCTCAGTCACCCAACTATTTTTTGATCAAATGCTGACGTAAACTCATGCCGTCAAAAGATGTTCGAGTTTGTTTTTGTAACAATGTTCATCAAGTGGATTAACAAACAATTAAACCACTGTAATCCGGAAAATGTCTTAATTCGCTGAATAACAATGGGTTGTTTCATACGTTAGATCGGGAAAGCCATATCTAGCATCATATCTTTTACAAAAACTATTGTCTGTTTCAAAGACTTTCAGCAATGTTCAACATTATAAATCGAGAAAACTAGACACATCGAAAGAAATTTGGTGCAAAAAAACAGTTTTCCTGATCACAAATCAGTGTGTAAAACTTTCTTTACAACTTTCTTTCATAAAGTGTACGTATTTTTCTAGCAAGGCGTATCCCCCGTTTCGAGTGAACACTGTTTACGTGGTGCACTACCTGTGTTTAAAAAAAAAAAAAAATACACAACAAATTTCTCTTTATTTGAATGAATTTCACAAAGATTGTTTTAGAGTGCAGATTAAAAAAAATCCATGCATGAAGAATTTGAAAAAACCCAGTTGGTTATATGAATAAAGCTTACATGATGCACTCTACGGCGAAAACTGATACATTTTCTTGCCGGGCCGGTGTCACGAACTGAAAACTGCTCTCATTGCGGTCAATGCGCATACGCTAACATGGGGAGATTAATCAGGTCGTGAACAACCTAACCCTAACCCTTACCCTAATCCTCACCCTAACCCAAACCCTAACCCCATGGTTCGTTCGGTCAAAGGGTCGCATTTTTTTTAAGTCCAAGCCATTGGCGCATTCTCATTGACCGCAATGAGAACGATTGTTCAGCAGAGGTTTTCAGTTCGTGACACCGGTCCTTAGACTGTTTTTGAAGAGTATATGTGTCTGTATTTTGTGCTCTTTTGTTATGCGAGAGCTTCGTTTTTACACACGTGTTTTCACAGGTGTAGATGCACAGCGAGTTGAGTATTTCAGCAGTCAGTCTTTGAGACTTGCTGGCAGTATAGATTGCCTTTCTCCGTCTTTTTTTCTCTCCATGTTACACCTTCTGCTTCTCATATT
>NC_090256.1:14096312-14348812 GCF_037325665.1 Littorina saxatilis | reverse complement strand
GTGTGTGTGTGTATATATGTGTGTGTGTGTGTGTGTGTGTGTGTGTGTGTGTGTGTGTGTATATATGTGTGTGTGTGTGTGTGTGTGTGTGTGTGTGTGTGTATATATGTGTGTGGTGCGTGTGTGTGTGTGTGTGTGTGTGTGTATGTGTGTGTGTGTGTGTGTGTGTGTGTGTGTATATGTGTGTGTGTGTGTGTGTGTGTGTGTGTGCATTGTAGGCCTCTCCTGGAAGGGGGGTGAGGGGGGGGAGGGAGGGGTCCAAATTGTGGCCGGGGTTCAGGGGCCGCTAGGCGCTGAAGATAATGTAGCTTATGAGGTGCATTGTAGGCCTCTCCTGGAAGTTAACAAGGTTAATCACACTGCGTCCAGAACCCTTGGACACCCCCCCCCCCCACCCCCCTCCCCTAGATCCGCCCCTGTACACACATACACCACCACCCTCGTCTAAATTGCCAGTCTATCCGAAAACTTACTAAATTTTGAAAAAAGCTATCGCATCATCTGCACCACAAGAAGATATTTGAAAGCATTTCAGAATAGGATTTCCCTCGTACGCGGAGTAATGTGCAATTTAGATCTGGCTAAATCTTTGAGACTGCTGGCAGTATAGATCTTTTGTTTTAATCCAAACACAAACACTACACACTGACAGGGCTTACAGACAAACAAAACAATCGTTTGTGATATGTGTGTCTCACTAAGAACACGACCACACTGGATCAGAAGTATTTTTTCAGCTTCTTATCTGACGCCAACGTGTTCAAACTTTGAAAATGCCATCGAGTCATGCCGCCATTTTCATCTTTCGCCGGACCGGCAAATATTTGTTTGAAACAATCCCTCCCTTTAAATATCATAACATAAACCAGTAAACAGTCACTATGCCTTTCATATGTGTTATTCATTTGGTTTATTTAATGAAACTGACCCCTGTACACGTACACACTCTGTGACAATCACAAATCAGAGAATGAGCCTCTTCCAAAGTCTCCGAGTCTCAGAGGGGAGATTTTGCATGGAAATCATACATTCAAATTGCTCATTTTTTTAGACGCTCACTGTGCAAAATCCCAATGTCTGCTGTTAGGGTTTGTGTTTAAGTTTATAGATGTGCTGTTCGGAATGCCCTAAACGGTGAAATATTATGCTAAAAACGATTGAATGTAATTTGGTAAGGACAAGAATTAAGAAACGAAAGATGGCGGACGAACTTAACACATCTGTGTTTCAATCACGCCAATCAACAGCACAAATAGCAATGAATAAGAAATCAGTGATACATCTTAAGAAAAATAATTATCTATGAAGTGTCCAACTTTCACTTCACACCAGAATTTCAGTAAAACATGCAACTATTATAATTGTTTTGAACATTTATACCTTGCTACTGCGGTTCAAGCGGCTGTCAACAACCGATTCAATTATATTTTGTATTGTGAAAATTGAGTCCAACGACAAAAAAATTATAACCAAATGAAAGAAGAAACTTCGTCCTTTCGTTTGATATAACTTGTTAACCAACAACAGGTCTCCAACATTGTACAGATGATCAAACACGGACGTCAACAAACACAAACTTGACCGAAAAGGACCCCATGAGGCCCGATTCGGGTTGCGGGAAAACCTGCTTTCTGTGTGGTCCGCGCCGACTCTATATAAGACGGGGCGACGCAAGATTGCATCATTCGATGTCATCTCTGCATTGACAGAAGTATCTTCAAAACTACGCTCGTACTTTACGTTCTGCATCTCAACTCTGGTAACATGGCTGACGTTGTTGCTACAGAATCCGGCGCCGCTCCATTGTCCGTGAAGCCTACGTCGGTGGCCGCGAAGCCTTCGACTTCCAAGAAAGCCATGAAGCCGAGGAAGCCCCAGCCGCCATTAGATCATCCCAAGTACAAGGAGATGATCTCCGCCGCCATCGCCAGCCTGAAGGAACGTGGAGGCTCTTCTCGCCAGGCCATCCTCAAGTACATCCTGGGTCACTACAAGGTCGGCAGCGAGACCACCAAGATCAACGCACGTGTCAAGATGGCACTGAGGTCTGGCACCAAGTCCGGCGGTCTCAAGCAGTCCAAGGGAACCGGCGCGTCCGGCAGCTTCCGACTGGGCGAGAAGCCCAAAGCAGCCGCCAAGCCCAAACCTGCCACTGGCAAGAAGTCGCAGACTGCCAAGAAACCGGCTGCCAAAAAAGCTGTCAGCAAGACTTCCGCCAAGAGGAAAGCCACCACCCCGAAGAAAGTGGTCAAAGCCAAGTCTGCTGCTGCAAAGAAGGTGATGAAGAAATCGCCCAAGAAGGTCGCTGTGGCCAAAAAGCCCAAGGCCAAGTCGCCCAAGAAGCTGGCCAAGCCCATCAAGAAGGCGGTGAGCAAAAAAAGCCCGGCCAAGAAAGCCTCCAAGGCCAAGCTGTCCAAGAAGTAAACCGACCCGGACCGTCCCTGGATTTCCTGATTCTTCCTAACCCCTAAGGCCCTTCACAGGGCCACCCTACTATTCCTAAAAGGGATGGATTTCTCGTTGCCATTTTACTTCATTTGATATTAGTTACCGTACTTAGAGAGTGGGACTTCTGGTAATTGGGAATTTTTTTAAGCTGCACACTGCTACGATCGAAGCCAGAACGCATAATACTCTTTTCCCCTGGTATATTGTCCTACAGTCGATCGGAGCGTTACGTTACGACAGGCTTAAAGTAGTGAGGATATACCGAGCGTAGCATGGTATTTTTCTTGACCTGCAAAAGATACCAACGAGACAGACAAATAAATTGTAAAGGAATTTGTTTACACAGCAAAAATAATCAGCTTCGTTTATTATCTCCCTTCCTTTGTCAGATAACGTCCCTTGGAACCTTGTAAACCAACAAAAATCAATCAACAAAAATCTAGTAACCCAAAACAGACCATTTATCCTGGACCGCCAACTAGCTCTCTCTCCGCTCTTTCTCTCTATTACGAGGTAGCGGCCTCTCGCATTTAGGAACCTACGCTTACAAGTTACATGGCCTTTCAGAAATCAGGGGGATGTCATATCCGGTGTCGATTGTAAACATGGACGAAGTTGGCGAGGTAAGTTCTGAAAATGCTAAAATAAACTCCGCTGAAGTGCATATATATGGAACATGGTTATCGATGAGTTTTGTTAAGTTTAGTTTGGAGGTTTGGAAAATCCAGTTCATTGTCACCTCTCATTGTCACAAATAACTGGAGGCGTGCTTTCTTTTCACTGTCTTCGAATCGCTGGCCTTTCAAACCGGACGCTAAGCGCCCCTGAAAGTCGAGCGTCGTAACCTCGAAGGGTCACGTGACGAGTTGGCGGTCCAGGCTATTTGGTCTATGCCCAAAACAACAAAACAAAAACCGAGTAACATATTCACAATTGTTTTTCCATCTGTATGTTGCACCCCTACCCCCTTCAGAGACTCCGATACACACACTGACACGCACACACACACACACTGACACGCACACACACCGTGGCACTGACACGCACACACACACTCACTGACACGCACACACACACGCACACACACACATATACACACATACCTGACACGAATGCCGCAATATGACACATACTGACACACGCATGCACACACGCACGCGTTATGTACAACAAGGCTCTATTCATATGATCATCTGTTTCAGTCAGACTGTATACGCAGTAGGGCTGTATGCCTGCTTGTTATAATTACATTTAGTCAAGTTTTTGGCTCACGTAAGTGTAGCCTATGCGATCGTAACTTTGTCTGTCTGTGCGTGCGTGCGTATGTGCGTGCGTGCGTGCGTGTGTATGTCTGTGGTAGAAACTCTAACATTTGAAGACGTCACATTACATTGACGTCACATTATGACGTAAGAGGGTTAGACGTCACGCGAAGGAAGTACTGAAAGGCTCGGTCATTATTATTTTGAGCGGGCCGAGACTAGTTGGCAGTCGTGTCCCTGTAAGTAGGCTACATGCAGACAGACAGATCTAGATCTAGTGTCTCGCTTTCTTGCACAGTTTCACCTATGCTCTTCCTGTGTGTGTGTGTGTGTGTGTGTGTGTGTGTGTGTGTGTGTTACTGTTTGTCGATTTCTTACGTGAGCCTTGATGGCTTCGCCTCTTGTTACTAAATGTTTTAACAGAGAGGGGGAATCGAGACGAGGGTTGTGGTGTGTGTGTGCGTGCGTGTATGTACATCGATTCAGAGAAAACTACTGGACCGATCTTCATGAAATTTTACATGAGAGTTCCTGGGTATGATATCCCCAGACGTTTTTTTTCATTTTTTCGATAAATGTCTGATGACGTCATATCCGGCTTTTTGTGAAAGTTGAGGCAGCACTGTCACGCCCTCATTTTTCAATCAAATTGATTGACATTTTGGTAAAGCAATCTTCGACGAAGTCCGGACTATGGGATTTAATTTCAGCTTTGCAGCTTAAAAATTAGTTAATAAGTTTGCTCATTAAAGTTGTCATTAAAATCGAGTTTTCGCTAACAGATTTAAAAATGATTGAATCGTATTCTTCAATTCCTCCTGAATTCAAACATATATACATATGTCATGTTTACTCTAAAATTGTGCTCAGAATGACAGAAACTAGGTTAAGTAGGTACACTCTTCAAAAAAAGTTTAAGGATCACTTTTTTACAAGCATGCCACACAAAACAGACAAGACCGAATTCTTTCATTTTTTAAAAATTATATAATTGAACAACCAAGGAGTAATGAAGCAAAGCAAAGATCGAACGCGGCAGCGACAATTTAGCTAGAGTGTGTCAGACGTGACAACCCTCGAAAATGGAATTCACAACAATGTGAATCAGTGTCAATAACGCGTGTGCCCTCCGTTGTGTGCCAGGCATTCAACACATCGTTGGCGCATGGAGTGGATCAGGTTGCATATGAATGCTCTGGGAACTCCATTCCACTCCTGCTGGAGCCATTGCAGCAGTTGACCCAGATTGGCAGGAGGAGGGTGATGTTGCTGTACCCGACAACAAAGCTCGTCCCACATGCGTTCTATGGGGTTCAGGTCCGGGCTGTTGGCTGGCCACAGCATCCTGTTGACCCTGGCCTGCTGGATGAAGGTGTTTACAGCTGCAGAGCGATGGGGAGGTGCGTTGTCATCCTGAAGAATCGCACGAGGGCCGATCGCTTGGAGGGCTGGAACGACCAGGGGTTGCAAGATCTCATTCTGGTAGCGAACACCGGTCAAGTTGCCCACTACATGGTACAGAGGTGTCCTTAGACATGTGCTGATCCCTCCCCAGACCATCACAGAGCCTCCGCCAAAACGCTGTCGTTCCAGAACAGCGCCTTCTGCGAAGTGCTCTCCGCGACGCCTCCACACTCGGATGCGACCATCAGCAGCTTCCAAGCAAAAGCGGGACTCATCTGTAAACAACACCTGAGCCCACTGCTGACGTTGCCACCTCACATGTTGAGTGCACCAGGCTTGGCGAGCTGCTCGGTGATTAGCAGTCAGGGTTGTTCCTCGGACTGGACGCCTTGCACGCAAGCCAAAGTTGTGTAAGTGGTTTCGGATCGTCTGACCACTAACAACAGTGTTGGTGATAGCTTGTAGGCGTTGCCTAATGTTGTTTGCCGTAGCCATTCTTTGTTGCATGGCCTGCCTCTGAATGAAGCGATCCTCTCTTTGTTTGGTGACTCTGGGCCGACCAGAACGTTGTCGCTCCTGCACTCTTCCAGTTGCGTGGAATCTCTGCTTTAGTCTGATGATGACAGAGGGAGCCACTGCAAGCCTCTGGGCCACTTGCCTGGCAGCAACACCGTCTTGTAGCCATCCTATTGCCCTTCCTCTATCCAAATCGCTCAGTTTTCTTCGTGGGGGCATGTTGCTACTGTGCATAATTGTGTCAGCGTGTCAACCTTTAAACACAAGCTGTTGAGCGATGTTCATATCCAGGTCCCTGTTGTAGCACGTGCATCACAACCTTTTGCCCTGGCATGCGTTCCGCAAATTTCATGGGGCTATAAAAAACACCCTTTTTCTTCCAAAATGCAGAAGCTTTTGAGAAGTCCCACAAAGGGAAATAACTCTGCCTGCCAAACAAAATTCTAGGTCAAGACTCATTGTTCATTTGTTAATTCAAACACATTCATCTTTTAATAATTATGTCGGTGTTTAATTTTTTGGCAATTTTTTATAATTAGATCCGTTTTTTCAACCGATCCTTAACTTTTTTTGAAGATTGTACTGCGTTCGCACGCTACGTGGACGGAGACGAGCGTGACCCGTCTTGGTCTTTTGATGTGGTTACTCGAAACTAATAATAGTCTTGGCGATGACTGTTTTATGGTGTTAATCTCTTAATTTGATGCCGACAACTTGACTAAATGTTTTTATATCGCTTCACGCGACTTGTTCAGTTTATATTAGTGTTTGTTCTTTTTCAGAGAGAGACCGTGAAAACGAGACGCTGGTGGCCTGGCACAGTCACTTCATTCCCGGCCTAGCTTGACGGCAGGGCTACCCCTTCATGTGACTCATTTACGCAACCGTGCACCGCCAGATTGCTAGGCGGCAGGGTCAGGACCTAAGATACTGCAATAAAAAGCTCCGAACAAATTTAGCAATAATAAAAAAAAATACAAATAAAATCATTGTTTTATCTTTACATCGCCGGACCATCTAAGAAACATCACGGGTAAGTCACAGTATCACACACACATACACACTGACGCACACAAGTACTCGGCACGCACGCACGCACACACGCACGTACGCACACACACACACACACACACACACACACACACACACACACACACAGATATAAAATCTGTCTAATGACCATAAAAAGAACGTAGAAACACATCAGTATATCAGACACTATATATCTGGATCATTTCTGATCGATGCTTTATCAGTTGATCAAGTAGAAGCAGCCACTGCACCAGGCTTCCAAACAGGTTCGTACTTGTCTAGTTGAATAAATCGGCACAGATTCCACAAGTGCGTGCGTGCCTGGGGTAGAGTATGTCAGTTCTGGTCGGAAATAGATACCCCCTGGCTGGATTTAGGACAACAAATCTACCTGACCTCGCACATTTACAGAGAGAAAAAAACACGTTTAAAAGACTGAAAGCAAACACACAGACACACATATATTCAAATAAAAAAAGCTTACGGAATACGCTGTTTTTGCCAGACAAGGCATCTAGAGCCCTGGAAATGAAACAATAAAGTCAACTGGTCGGAATTAGGTACATCTACTCGATATTTCCTTCAACCCAACCAAGCACAGATAACGACTTTGAACATGTATCCGTAATCACGAGGCCTGGCTGACCTCGATGTGAGATTAACACAATTGGGTTGATCTCTGTCTGCTGACTGTGACACTTTCCTCATTGCATCGCTCAGACGCCTTGCGGACAAGTTTGCTGAACAGCAGTCGCCATGAAGAACTTCGTAATACTTCTCTCGCTTCTTGCCGTGACCAGGTGATTATACTTGACTGACCATTGGACACTTCTTTTGAATGAACATTGGACACTTTTTGTGACTGACAATTTGACACTTCTTTTGACTTATAATTTGGTACTTTTTTGACTGGCAATTTTACACTTTTTTGACTGGCAATTTTACACTTTTTTGACTGGCAATTTAACACTTACTTTGACTTATAATTTTGCACTTTTTTTAATGGCAATTTTACACTTCTTTTGACTTATAATTTGGCACTTTTTGACTGGCAATTTTACACTTTTTTGACTGGCAATTTAACACTTTTTTGACTGGCAATTTAACACTTGTTTGACTGGCAATTTAACACTTACTTTGACTGGCAATTTGACACCTTTTTGTAATGACAATTTGATACTTTCTTTGACTGAGAATTTGACACTTCTTTCGACGAATGTTTCAAGTAACCCTTTTGGCGAAGACGAAATAAAATAGAATTCTATAAACACAAGAAAACGAAGTTGTACGATTCAGATAATCAAAAGTTTATCATAACCCGAAGTACATCTTAAACGTGAGTCTATTTTTTTAATTTTTGCTGTGCTTTTATTCACCGTTTGATTATTGCCTTTATTTGATAGGCAGGTACAGTCATTTAGTTTTTGGTGTATTTATTTACTGGCCCTTTTCCATTGTGTCGTAAAGAGTGCATATTTCAATATTTCGTCTGCTTCGTTTTTACGTAAGCGTAGTCACACTTCAATTAATTATATTCAAGTCATAAAACAAAAATCCCGCTTTCTTTTACTTATGAAAAAAGTTCTCTCATTTTGTAATCCCATCATTCGAAAACTACCTTAAAATGTGAAAAAAACCATAGTTTCTCCATGCTACTAAACAAATAACCAAATGACATTCCAGCCAACTGATTAATTAATAACTAATGAACTAACGACTTATATGGCTAACTGAGTGATTTACAGACTAACTAACAACCTCACAATGTAAAAAGCTAACTAACTCACTTGGAAAAAGTCTTCTCCAGAATTTTACATTGTGAAAACCGTCTGAATAGAAAGCGAACTGGATAATTCCCGACACACCCCCAAGGCTATGCAAAGCAGGTGATATTTTATCCGTGGCATTGTTAAGTGCCACCGTACACCCTTGATGAAGTTGAAGTGCAGGAAGTTGAAGATAGCGCTTATCAAAGGCGCGTGCTTTGGAACACGGCTTTTTACATTTAGTCAAGTTTTGACTAAATGTTTTAACATAGAGGGGGAATCGAGACGAGGGTCGTGGTGTATGTGTGTGTGTGTATGTGTGTGTGTGTGTGTGTGTGTGTGTGTGTGTGTGTGTGTGTGTGTGTGTGTCTGTGTCTGTGTCTGTGCGTGTGTGTGTGTAGATCGATTCAGACGGTAAACTACTGGACTGATCTTTATGAAATTTTACATGAGAGCTCCTGGGTATGATAACCCCAGACGTTTTTTTCTTTTTTTCGATAAATGTCTTTGATGACGTCATATCCGACGTTTTGTAAAAGTTGAGGCGGCACTGTCACACCTTCATTTTTCAATCAAATTGATTTAAATTTTGGCCAAGCAATCTTCGACGAAGGCCGGACTTCGGTATTGCATTTCAGCATGGAGGCTTAACAATTGATTAATGACTTTGGTCATTAAAAATCTGAAAATTATAATTAAGATTATTTTTTTTATAAAACTGTGTTTTATGAAGATCGGTCCAGTAGTTTTCTCTGAATCGCTCTACACACACACACACACACACAGACACCCACACATACACCACGACCCTCGTCTCGATTCCCCCTCTACGTTAAAACATTTAGTCAAAACTTGACTAAATGTAAAAAGAAGAAGAAGAAGAAAACAAATCGGTCGCTGCACTCGAGATGGGACACAACCCCTTTAATCCTTAGACAGTGCGTAATCTGATCGGTCGTTATCAGCTATTGTGGGAACAGAAAGGTTCGTTATCAGCTGTTGTGGGAACAGAAAGGTCGTTCACGTGTAATATGGGACTTCACCCTCAAATCTAACAAGAGTACACAGCAATAGTACACAGCAATCACGGTTTTGTTACAGGTATTGCAAAGTGGGCAATTTACACCGTCGCATGGCTGTGTACCGATCAAACAAATAAAGACATTTATTTAACTAAGTGACTGAGAGGAAAATCTGTCATTGGGCAGCAGACCCTTAAATTCCTATCTGGAAATAAAACTCTTATTAATTATTGACAAGCATGGTGTGTTCCCCGTTATCATGATATTTGTCTTATATGGTATTCATTTTTACTTGACTTGACTAAATGTTTTAACATAGAGGGGGAATCGAGACGAGGGTCGTGGTGTATGTGTGTGTGTGTGTGTGTGTGTGTGTGTGTGTGTGTGTGTGTGTGTGGAGCGATTCAGAGTAAACTACTGGACCGATATTTATGAAATGTTACATGAGAGTTCCTGGGTATGATATTCCCAGACGTTTTTTTTCATTTTTCGAATAAATGTCTTTGATAACGTCATATCCGGTTTTTTGTAAAAGTTGAGGCGGCACTGTCACACCCTCATTTTTCAATCAAATTGATTGAAATTTTGGCCAAGCAATCTTCGACGAAGGCTGGACTTTGGTATTGCATTTCAGCTTGGAGGCTTACAAATTAATTAATGACTTTGGTCATTAAAAATCTGAAAATTGTGATTAAAATTATATTTTTATAAAACGATCCAAAATTACGTTCATCTTATTCTACATCATTTTCTAATTTCAAAAACATATACATATGTTATATTCGGATTAAAAACAAGCTCTAAAAATTAAAAATATAAAAGTTATGATTAAAATAAAAATTTCCGAAATCGATTTAAAAACAATTTCATCTTCTTCCTTGTCGGTTCCTGATTCCAAAAACATATAGATATGATATGTTTGGATTAAAAACACGCTCAGAAAGTTAAAACTAAGAGAGGTACAGAAAAGTGTGACAGTGCCACCTCAACTTTTACAAAAAGCCGGTATATGACGTCATCAAAGACATTAATTCAAAAAATGAAAAAAACTGTCTGGGGATATCATACCCAGGAACTCTCATGTAACATTTCAAAGGTCGGAGTTCGATTCAACTGAGTTATTCCGGCTTTCATTTTGTTTTACACAAACTCATGATGACGTCTGACATAGTTTGCTAGGGACGTGTCTTTTTGTGCATGATGTGGGCATCTACCTGATCTAAATTTAGATCCAAAAATAGGTCAAGACCAGCCGGGTCCGAGTACGAAATTAATTCGTAAAAAAATCGCAGTTCTTGACCTTCACCGGGCTTCCTGGGTCCTACAGGACCCAGAGGCACATAAAAATGACCATAACTCCAGTGCTAATACGAATTTTTTAATGAAATTTGGTGTATTCCTCGGCCACCTGCATGGCTTCCTATGACCCAAATTTTAAGTCAATCGGTCAAATTAGAAAACAATCAGCAATGACGTCGTTTGATATACCCGATTCTGGTTTCCTGGGTCCTACAGGACCCATACGTTTCAAAGAGGGATGGAGGTGTTTATACCGATTCGGATGATGTGGGTAACACAGGACCCACACTTTTTAAGCGCAGCAGTGATAAAGGGATATTCCCATGACGTTGACCGCCCAAGCCTCCGGGTCCGGTACCGGAGACACGAAGACTGGGAGACGCCGAGAGAACCGGGTGGCGAACAGATCCAAGAGGGGTTTGTCCACCTGCGTCCAAAGACGCCGCAGTGCCTGGTGCGCGATAGTCCACTCCGAGTGCAGTACCTGCGATGAGCGACTGAGCGAATCTGCCAAGATGTTCAGGCACCCCGGAAGGTACTTCGCTGAGATCACTATCCCCTGATGGAACGCCCAAGTGAGAATCTCGCATGCTCTGTTGGACAGAACTAGCGAGCGCGTGCCCCCCTGCTTGTTCAGGTACGCGGCCACAGTGGTGTTGTCCGTGTGGATCAACACCTGCTTGCCTCGCAGAGAGGCGACAAACTCCAGAAGCCCGAGGCGCACTGCTTCCAATTCCAGAATGTTGATGTGCAACAACTTCTGAGCCTGGTCCCAAAGACCGGAAGCTGTGTTCCCCTCCAGATGAGCTCCCCAACCCTGAAGAGAAGCATCGGTAAAGAGATGCAACTCCGGAAGGGGCAGTGAAATCGGAACGCCCTGAGTCAGCCAGGCCGAATCCAACCACTGCCTCGTTGACTCCAGGAACCATCCCTGAAGGGGAAGAGACAAATTCCAACCTTGAGAGGCTGGATCCCAGGCAGAGTTCAGAAACGCCTGAAACGTGCGTTTGTGAACTCTGCCCAGCGGAATCAGGGTAGACATCGACTCCATCTGGCCCTGGAGTGAAGCCAATACCCTGACTGGCGCGTGGCGGAGGCTCGACAGGGACCTGACCAGATCCTGTAGCTTGTCTATCCTCCGCTGGGCGGGACAAACAGTCCAAGCTCGGGTGTCGAACACCATGCCCAGATACGTAAACTGCTGAGAGGGAACCAAGTCGGACTTCCCTTGGTTCACGGAGAAACCTAAGTCTCTCGCAGTCTGCAAGACTATCCGGGTGTGCTGATCGCACAGGGACTCTAGCTGATTCAGGACCAACCAGTCGTCCAGATAAACTCTGAGACGAATCCCTTGCTGCCGCACTAAAGCGCAAAGCTGGCGCACTATCATGGTGAAGATCCAAGGCGCTAACGAGAGCCCGAACGGCAGCGCCCTGAACTGGAACACCCTGTCGCCCCACAGGAACCGCAGCCACTTTCGATCTGACCTGTGCATCAGAATATGGAAGTATGCGTCTGTCAGGTCGATGGAAGTGACCCAGTCCAACGGACGAAGGGCCTCCCTGACAGACGCTGGAGTCTCCATCTTGAACGGAACCTTCCGGAGAAAGCCGTTCAAGGGAGACAGATCCAACACCGGTCGCCAACCCCCTGACGCTTTCGGGACGACAAACAGTCTCCCGTAAAACCCCGGGGATCGACGATCGATGACCTCCTCTATCGCATCCTTCTGCAAAAGCAGCAGCACCTCCGCCTGAATGACGGCACATGCCTCCGGATCGGCGGGAAACCTGAAACTGGGTGTTGTTCTGGTTAAAGGAGCCTTGTCCTCTAACCAGAGCAACCGGAACCCCGATCGAACCACTCCCATAACCCAAGGGCTGCTCGCGAGAGACAACCAAGCTGGAACGGCCCTTGAGAGGCCGCCCGCTACCAAAGGGGTAGGGGCTAGAGGAGTGGTTGGATCGGGGAGCCTTCATTGGGGGTTAGGTTTACCACCTGACCCCTTCTTCCCGAAGGAAGGCTTCTTATTATAGGGACGAGAACGGCTGCCACCCCTATGCGACCGCGTCTTTTGCCCAGAGCCATGAAAAGACGAAGACTGCGTGGAACCGCCTTTCTTCTGACCCTGCTTAAGGGCAAGCTCTGAAAGCTGACCCATCCTGTCCCCCACCGTCCGCAACCGCCTGAGCGGAAGCGTAGGCAGGAAACGGATTGCCGTTACCACCTACGACCGGAACTCCCGTAGGATGCGAACCGGAAGTCGATGGTAACGATTTGAAAGTGCCACGATCCCTCGAAAGAAATCCTGTGGCCGGAAATCCCTTTGCCGAAGCAGTAGAACCCATGGACGAGGGGCCGGGCGAATCGGCCCCAGCGACGCGGGTGGGATACACCAGTGTCCTCTTTCCAGACGTCGACAGTTTCCCAACGTACTGTATAAAAAAAATCACAGTAATTTCAGTTACGAGTTAGAAAACTCACTCTCTCTCTCTCTTTCTCTCTCTCTCTGGTGTGTGCATGTGTGTGTGTGTGTGTGTGTGTGTGTGTGTGTGTGTGTGTGTGTGTGTGTGTGTGTGTGTGTGTGTGTGTGTGTGTGTGCAACATATCAAGTATCATTGCAATGAGAACTTATTTGGTATACAGTGTGAATATCAAAATGACCACATGATAATCTACGTTTTTGCACACATTCTTTGTCTCCAATTAGAAGGCCAGATCTCGAATAAATAAACACTTCTGCCCATCAACAAACAGTGCACTTTGTATAAATGAAAACAGTAAAACTAACTTACTATGAGGCTGCTCCACATTGACCTGTACACATCCTGCCTGGTGGAACCCACGTGGTGCAGGATATGCACCATCCCCTTTGGCACGTCCGCGCTACAGACACAAAGGATGTAAAATATTGGTGAAATCAGAACTAACATTAGGGTGAAAATGGTGTTAACTCACTAGGACGTTGTATTCACCATGCATCACTGATCATCACTGTACATCTACAAAGTAGTCTATAAAACACAAGACAGTACGCGCAGCACGTTGATATTTTTTTTTTTGGAGCTCAGCTAAATAACTGAAGCACGTGGGAATCTCATTATCACACCCAAATGAATAAATAGTTCCAAGTACACAAAGAGATCATGTTCTGACTTGTTGAAAGTACTTTATTACAGTGCCGTTCAGTTCTAGTACCAACGAAGTTTAGACAACAAAGGATTTAAAATGGCTTACCCAACATTTCTGAAAGCTTCCTCGAGGTTTGCCTTGCTTGCTGATGCCATTTTGTCAATGTGTCACGATGATCAGTACTCACGGAAACAAAAGAATTACATCGCCAAGGCAAATGACTCTGTGCAACCTTCTTTAAAAAGTATGGGTCCTGTGGTACCCACATCATCCGAATCAGTATAAACAGTTTTATCCTTCTTTGAAAAATATGGGTCCTGTAGGACCCAGGATGCCATAATCGGGGTATCAAACACGAAGCCCGGTGAAGGGAGAACAAGACAAATCAAACATCTTCTTACAGGGCTGGACCTAGTGTATTCGCGGGAGGGGCTTCCAAAATGAGGCAGGGGTACAGGACCAAGGTTCCCAAAATGCTGTTGAAATTTAGCGTATGTAAGGAGTTTTTGCGTCTCTCTTTTAGACAACTGAAAAAGATACATTAACGGGTAAGGTCGGGCTTCCTATTCCAAGAAGCTCAACCTCCCCCACCAGACCCCATACCCTCCACTCAGACCCAGCTCTGACTTAAGATAATGGTTCCTCGTCACAGGCTGGCGGCAGGTCAAGTGAAGTGTGACGCCACCCATGAGTGTCCAGCGGGTCACACGTGCTGCCAGGTGGCTGGAGGACAGTGGGGGTGCTGCCCTCTGCCTCAGGTCTGTATTGACCATTACCACAGTGTTGAACATACCCTGAGGCTTTGGTCAATGTTAGATAACGTTGACAATGTGGAATCTTTTTCTACGCAAAACCAACTCTTTATTCTGTAAAACATGTTTGTATAAGCGCTTGAGCTCTGGCAGAAACATTGAAAAACAAACACACACACTCTTTCTTTGTTTTATTAGGTGTTTTTTTTATGTCTGCGAGTATGGCGTGAAGTAGGAATCTCATTCATACAAACGCGTGCACGCTCGCACACACACACACACACACACACACACACACACACACACACACACACACACACACACACATACACACACACACACTCCCTCACTCACTCACTCACTCACTCACATTGTATCACTGTCAACGTCGTCTCAATTAGAATGCACCTCTTCATATATCGTACCATTCATTCACGACACGACATGTAGAACATTTACAGCACAGAGAGTTCATGTTCCATGAATGGTGCACCAAAATCAGCATGAAATTCGAGCCCTACATAACCTCTATATAAACAATTTTTACAACAGCGAACAAATACTAATAAAAAAGTTAAGGCTACGGTTAAAGATTATATACCACTTTAATATTGATATGGTATACGATAATGCCTAAATCACACAATCAACTCAAATGTAAACAATATGTGATAGCAATATGCGATTAACACTGCTACAACACCGCGTCATTTCTTTCCGTGCGATATTTTTTGTTATATCGTACAGGCTGTGTGCTGTTCGGATCAAGTGCACTGCTGTCCCAACGGCTACACGTGCCACACGACAACCGGCAAGTGCAGCAAAGGGATTTACTCCCTCCCCTGGTTCACCAAACAGGCGGCCATCGTGAAGTATGTTCAATATTAAATAATTTATTTATTTATGAAAATGTATTTGTTTTATTTGGTTTTTATTCACTTCTTCAGCTAGGAACTCAGTAACTTATGAATTCATTTAAGTTTAAAAGTTACTGTCCACATCGTAAACCTGTCTTTATACATTTAGTCAAGTTCTGACAAGTGATGACTGGTTACCAGTGTTGATCTGCTAGTTTCAGGTCAATAGGTTGACGAAACATGTTGATATCGCTTTACGCGATTTGTTTGGTCACCATTTGTTTTGACATTGCAGCGAACCCGAGAAGGTGGAAGCAGTGAAGTGTGATGCCACATATGAGTGCCCTGATGGTCACACGTGCTGCCAGGTGAATAACGGCGAGTGGGGATGCTGCCCTCTGCCTCAGGTAAGGGGTTACATTGGACAACATACATACACATTGAACCTTACACGGAAGTTGACGATCGTACATTTTGAACGCATGTCCTTTCTCTGAATGTCTTCATTGGGAAAAGAAGAAGAAAAAAACCCAAAAAACTGAAGGTTTCGGATTTGTTTTTCGCTTTGGCGAATCGATTTCGAGATTCAGAAATTTTATTTGCACAATTCTCTGCTGAAACTGTGTACGCTTTCTATGTTTTCTTCCTACCGAGCTACCTGTATTGTCAGCTGTTGGTCCTACATTTGTGTCTGTCTCTTTAATGACCATGGCCCGGACATGAGTACCACTGATGTTCCCAATGTATCTTAAAGTGGGAAATCTCTGTCTCCTGTAGGCTGTGTGCTAAAGAAGAGTTTGAGATTAACACTCCTCCAACTACACCACGTCTTTAGTTTTCGTGTGATATTTGTTGTATATCACACAGGCTGTGTGTTGTGATGATCACGTGCACTGCTGTCCCAACGGCTACACGTGCCACACGACAACCGGCAAGTGCAACAAAGGTCTGAGCACTCTGGCCTGGCTGGAGAAACAGTCCGCCATCGTCAAACCCCTCGCGGTTCAGTAAGTGGAATTTGAAATAGACAATGTTTGTAACTAGCTCTGTCGGGGGAAATAACTCTGTCAAGGAAAAATAACTCTGTCGGTCTACAAATAACTCTGTGGAGGGAGGGGGGGGGGGGGGGAAGCTGGGCAAACAGACGTTGCTTCTAATCAGCGAAGGCAAGCGATGGTGGTGTCACCGTGAATAAAACCTTCAAGTGTGCATGCTGTGCAGTGTCTGCTCAATGTTATTGCGGCTTTCTTTATTGGAAACATGCACCTCGGAGCTAATTGTATTCACTGCCTCAACGATCACTTACCTCTACTAATAAGTGGCTACCAGGGCCGGACCAAATGAATTGTAAGGGGGGGGTTCCTCCTTTTTTGGGGGGGCAAATCAGCGAAGTGGCGAAGCCACAAGCGCGCGCCTGGGGGGTCCGGGGGCATGCTCCCCCGGAAAATTTTTGAAAAACGGTTAAAATCGGTGCAATCTGGTGCATTCTGGGCCTTGTTTTGAGGGTTAAGAGCAGCATTGTTTTGGTGCTAAAACTAGTAAAAAACAAGTCGCGTAAGGCAAAAATACAATATTTAGTCATGTAGCTGTCGAACTCACAGAATGAAACTGAACGCAACGCAACGCAGCAAGACCGTATACTCGTAGCATCGTCACTCCACCGCCCGTGGCAAAGGCAGTGCCCGTGGAATTGACAAGAAGAGCGGGGTATTCGTTGCGCTGAGAAGGATAGCACGCTTTTCTGTACCTCTCTTCGTTTTAACTTTCTGAGCGTGTTTTTAATCCAAACATATCATATCTATATATTTTTGGAATCAGGAACCGACAAGGAATAAGATGAAAGTGTTTTTAAATTGATTTCGAAAAAAAAATTTTGATAATAATTTTTATATATTTAATTTTCAGAGCTTGTTTTTAATCCGAATATAACATATTTATATGTTTATGGAATCAGCAAATGATGGAAAATAAGATAAACGTAAATTTGGATCGTTTTATACATTTTTTTTTTTTTTTTTACAATTTTCAGATTTTTAATGACCAAAGTCATTAATTAATTTTTAAGCCACCAAGCTGAAATGCAATACCGAAGTCCGGGCTTTGTCGAAGATTACTTGACCAAAATTTCAACCAATTTGGTTGAAAAATGAGGGCGTGACAGTGCCGCCTCAACTTTCACGAAAAGCCGGATATGACGTCATCAAAGACATTTATCCAAAAAATGAAAAAAAACGTTCGGGGATTTCATATCCAGGAACTCTCATGTCAAATTTCATAAAGATCGGTCCAGTAGTTTAGTCTGAATCGCTCTACACACACACACACACGCACACACGCACACACGCACATACACCACGACCCTCGTTTCGATTCCCCCTCGATGTTAAAATATTTAGTCAAAACTTGACTAAATACAAAAACCAACCACTCAAAGCAAGGTACATGCTTTTTCCAGGGGTGGGGTTCCGGAACCCCTGGAACCCCCCCCCCCCCCCCCCCCCCCCCTGGGTCCGGCCCTGGCTATGTGTGTTTGCTACGTGTAACTCTTCCACATCCCAAATACAAAAAGTTTGGCTGAGTCATTTTCCGGAAATCGGTCTATTGTAGTGTTTTTCTTTTGGAAGACTTCAAATGAGAAATGATTGATATGATGTAGATTTAATTATTTGCGTTTCGCAAAATGTTGAATTAATATTAACACCGCGATGTCACTGCCACTTTGATTGACGAAAATCAGATTAGTGGATGAATTGATGTAAATTCAGCTGATAACACAAATCAACACACAGGGCTGTTGGGAGGAGTTATATCCATCGGCAACATTTTGCAAAACGGCAGTGCATGAAGTTTTCGCTAATTTTCTGAATCGGGGGGCAATCCTTTGCGTCATAATTCTGCCAAACATGTTGGCCATTTTAAGTTAGTATCGGTGTCTTGCCGACTGCTGGCGCCTAACAACACCCCTGTCTGGGAAGACCGTGCCAGTTAGAGGAACACGTCCTCTTGCGGGCCGACCAACGGTCATTCCTGTGGAAACAATTCTGCTCACTACCTCAGATCTGCGCTGGCTTCTTCCCACTATGCATAGAAAGCAGTCACGCTGTCGATGTTTGGTATGTGTCCAAGTGGGGGGTGGCCTTAGCCCAGGAAAAATCCTGACCAGGTCTGAGATGGTGAGCCTTAGCCCAGGAAAAATCCTGACCAGGTCTGAGATGGTGAGCCTTAGCCCAGGAAAAATCCTGGCCAGGTCTGAGATGGTGAGCCTTAGCCCAGGAAAAAGCCTGACCAGATCTGAGATGGTGAGCCTTAGCCCAGGAAAAACCCTGGCCAGGTCTGAGATGGTGAGCCTTAGCCCAGGAAAAATCCTGACCAGATCTGAGATGGTGAGCCTTAGCCCAGGAAAAATCCTGACCAGGTCTGAGATGGTGAGCCTTAGTCCAGGAAAAATCCTGACCAGGTCTGAGATGGTGAGCCTTAGCCCAGGAAAAATCCAGACCAGGTCTGAGATGGTGAGCCTTAGCCCAGGAAAAATCCTGACCAGGTCTGAGATAGTGAGCCTTAGCCCAGGAAAAATCCTGACCAGGTCTGAGATGGTGAGCCTTAGCCCAGGAAAAATCCTGACCAGGTCTGAGATGGTGAGCCTTTACCCATGCTTGTGGTGCTTCTTGGTTTCAGGAAGAAGGTGGAAGCAGTGAAGTGTGACGCCACACATGAGTGCCCCGATGGTCACACGTGCTGTCAGGTGGCTGGGGGACAGTGGGGGTGCTGCCCTCTGCCTCAGGTCTGAGACCTGTTTTTTTCATTTTTGTCAGAGTGTATTAGTAAATTTACTGTCACAATACCCACCACATAATCCGTACACTTCCATTTCATTGGTGGAAGCATTTTTATAAACCCCTACCGGAGGTATATACAGAGTATGATATTTGAAAGTTGAAAACAGGGGGGCTCTGGTGGAGAGGGGGGGGGGGGGAGGCTGTGGTGGGATGGGTTGGAAAATTAAATGATTTGCACGGGCACTACTTGCAGGCTTCCCGAAGAAGTCCTCTGTGAACAAGGAGAATGGCAAGCCGGATAAGCTGACTATTGATCAGGCATTGGAAAATAGTCGGTCTAAATTCGGTCAAACACTGCTCCAAAACCAAACCCCTGAAGCTCACCAAAAAGTCTGATTTGAGCCAAAAGTCTGAAGATTTTCATGAGAAATCAATTTGTACTCGCCATCTTACAGATCTGGAGGTAGACGAATCTACTTTAGCCATAGGTCCTTCTCTCTGTTTTCTGCGATGAAAAGCGTTGAACGCCTGGTGGCATTGAAGCTTGGTGCGTTCCAGGTTGTGTGCTGGAGAAGAGAGTGTATGTCTTTGTAACACCACGTCCTTCATTTTCGTGTGATATTTGTTGTATATCACACAGGCTGTGTGCTGTTCGGATCAAGTGCACTGCTGTCCCAACGGCTACACGTGCCACACGACAACCGGCAAGTGCAACAAAGGTCTGAGCACTCTGGCCTGGCTGGAGAAACAGTCCGCCATCGTCAAACCCCTCGCGGTTCAGTAAGTGAAATTTCAACAGCAGCGTGTTTTCTTAGTAATATTTTTTCTTCTGTGTTACGCGCAAAATAGACCACTAATCCATTTTCTTTTGCTTATTATTTTGTGTAAATGCACGAATGTTGGCAAATTTGCGAAACAGCAAAAACGTTGGGGCAAGTTTTGACAGATTAGTGCAATCCTAGTCACCTGAAAATGTTCGGCAGCTGTGTCGAACTGATGGCAAATTTTCGGAATAAGTTTAGGGGCTTTGCCGACGCCAAAAGACATCCCTGTACCTATCACCACAGCTAAAGCTAAGGGGGATGTAACTTACCGTGTTTGTTTTCAAGTTCAAGAACGTATTCGGTCACACAATGTATTTCACAGGACCAATCACTGACTTCATTAATTTTAGTCCAGCACATTACACCGAAAGTAGTAAGACAAGATACGAAACTCTAATGCAAAAAACGACCTACGGACCTAGTAGCGTCTAAAAAACCCATTGTTTTTTTTTTTATTTCAGGAAGAAGGTGGAAGCAGTGAAGTGTGACGCCACACATGAGTGCCCGGATGGTCACACGTGCTGCCAGGTGGCTGGGGGACAGTGGGGATGCTGCCCTCTGCCTCAGGTCTGAGATTTGTTTGTTTCTCATTATATCTGACTGGCAATTGTTGTCAGCATAATATTGCCCGTTTGAAGCCATTTTATGGGCGGAAGCATTTGCTGTACGCTTGCACAGAATAAGTGTCAAGCGCCGTGTGAATGAGTGAGTTAACAAAACATAATAGTGCAAAGAGACTTGTCTGCACTGAGTCCATTGTAAGGACACAAGCTCAGTTGAGCATGAAGAAGAAGAAAAGAAGAATAAGAAACAGAAAAATAGAAAGGTAGGACGATGACGACGACGACCACGAAGAAGAAGAAAAAGAAGAAGATATCCCACAAGGAGAAGAAGAACTTGAGAAGAACAACAACACCACCACCACCAATAACAACAACAACAACAACACCAACAACAACACGAGTTTTCAAGTGACTGTTGCTTTTGTTAAGGCCGTTGTCAGTTTGTGTCGTCTGGCTTTGCTTTTTGCATGTAGTAAACCTAGAAGCGAATACATTATGTTTGCTCTTAGCATGTCACCGTGTTTTATCCAAAACATGTGTCAAAAGGCTGTTAATTGCATTCAGAGGGTTTGACTGTTGGTATGTCACGCAGGCTGTGTGCTGTTCGGATCAAGTGCACTGCTGTCCCAACGGTTACACGTGCCACACGACAACCGGCAAGTGCAACAAAGGGATTTACTCCCTCCCCTGGTTCACCAAACAGGCGGCCATTGTGAAGTATGTTGTGAAGTTTTCATGTATTTATGTATATTATTTATTTATTTCTACGGTCAAGGATGTACAGGAATGTTGCTTGGGTTTAATTTCTTACGCGAATTTGCACTGAGAAATGGCCATGAGAGATAGGACATTTTCGGAATATTTTGGCAATGTGAAAGATGTTAAGACATTTTTCCCTCTGCCGACACCAAACGGTGACGACATCACTGCATGTCCATGTTGTCCACTGACCATCAGTGGGTGGCTGGGTGCTGTCAACAAGGACGTCTGCATTGAATGATTTTGCGCTGTCGGTTCCCTGTCGCACATCAGTGAAGTTCAAGTTGTATGACGGCTTACTAGTGCCAAAACCTGGGGTTACCCATTATCATGTGATAATTACTAATTAACGCTGTCAGTTACTGTTTTCACTCGTTAGTTACTCATTTTCACGGGATAATTAGTAATTTTCACGGGAAAATGACTAATTTTTAGTTTTGGCACTAGCAATCCGTCAGGAAGTGAGCCAAAACTAAAAATTAGTAATTAACAGATGAAAGTAATTTTCCCGGGAAAATGAGTAAATAACACGTGAAAATGGTAATTATCAAGGGAAAATTAGTAATTTTCCCTTGATAATTACAATTATGAGGTTTTGGCACTAGTAAGCCCTTTGACGGCTTACTAGTGCCAAAACCTGGGGTTACCCATTATCACGTGATAATTACTAATTAACGCTGTCAGTTACTGTTTTCACCTGTTAGTTACTCATTTTCACGGGAAAATTACTAATTTTTAGTTTTGGCACTAGCAATCCGTCAGGAAGTGAGCCAAAACTAAAAATTAGTAATTAACAGGTGAAAGTTAGTAATTATTCCGGGAAAATTAGTAATTTTCCTGGGAAAATTAGTAATAAACACGTGAAAATGGTAATTATCAGGGAAAATTACTAATTTTCCCTTGATAATTACAATTATGAGGTTTTGGCACTAGTAAGCCGTCATAAAGTTGTCCCGGCGGGGCACTCAGTGATACACTTTTAGTACATACGTTTACAGTTGGTCTTTATTTGAAGTGCAATTGTTCGTTGGGCCACCTAGCACCCTAATGTGTACAGATGAAACATTAATTGTATGTTTATCTTCAGTGTGTTAAGCCCTTGTTTGAAGAACTTTTTAAATGCATAGCGTAACCATAAAAAAAACCGCACCATGATCAGGATTTTGTTTTGTTTTGTTCATGCCATTACTCCATCATTCCATTGTGGGAAACCCGGGTCGCTTCCTCTCAGTGGAAAGCTAGCAGCAACAAGAGTCGTACTACCCAGGTGTGTGCGTGTTTAGGTGTAATCAGCCACCTGAATCTGTGCGGGCAGAGTGACCGAGGTCTTTCATATACCAGGACGGCACAAGTCAAGCGCTCTACCAACCGAGCTACAAGACCTTCTCAGCCACCAGATTAGATGGTACATGGACATAACAAACCAAAACTTTTACCCCTCAGTAAAACGACCGAATTTCGGTTGCATTTTCAAATTCGTTAACAAAAATGTACCACTCTACCATGACAATGTTACTTTTTGATAAGCTAAACTTAGTACATGAGTCATATTTCTATTGCAGTGAGCCCGAGAAGGTGGAAGCAGTGAAGTGTGACGCCACACATGAGTGCCCCGATGGTCACACGTGCTGCCAGGTGGCTGGGGGACAGTGGGGATGCTGCCCCCTTCCTCAGGTCAGTTGAGCCTCTTTCTCCCCTGTCCATGTCGGTCTACTTACAGGACCAGTGGGTCGACGTACTGTACATGTAACGTTTGGTCGGTTTTGTCAATAATTGAACGTTCCAATAACCTACAATTCTTGTCAAATGCTAAATGCTTTCCTCCTTTCTTGTCGAGCGGCAGCACGGCTTGAGCAGATGAGAGCAAGCCTTGTTTTATTAGATCGTTCAGTTAAATCGTATGGCCGGAAATTGCAAAAGAGACACACATTTTCTTTCTCTGTGTTTCGTCACAGCGAAGAAAACCGTTGAAAGCATGGTGGCATTGAAGCTTGGTGCGTTTCAAACTGCGTGCTGAAGAAGAGAGTCTTTGTAACATCACGTCTTGAATTTTCGTGTGATACAATATTTGTTGCACATCATGCAGGCTGTGTGCTGTACGGATCAAGTGCACTGCTGTCCCAACGGCTACACGTGCCACACCACAACCGGCAAGTGCAACAAGCAGGGTGCACTGGAGCTGACCTGGTGGGAGAAGCTCCCTGCACGCAAAAGGTCGGTCAAGATGCAAGTGCAGCACACAGATTACAGTGGAACGCCCCTTTTAAGATCCCCAAATTAAAAAATGTCTCCCTTTAAAAAAAAAGTGTTTTGTTTACATTTTGTCAAGTTTTGTGTGTGTGTGTGTGTGTGTGTGTGTGGTTGTGTGTGGAGCAATTCAGAAAAAACTACTGGATCGATCTTCATGAAACTTTCTATGAGAGTTCCTGGGTATATCCCCAGGCTTCTTTTTTAAAAAAATTTTTGGATAAATGTCTCATGTCATATTCGGTTTTTGTGAAAGTTGATTTTGTGAAAGTTGAGGTGGCACTATCACATCCTCATTTTTTGATCAAATTGATTGAAATTTTGGCAAAGCAATCTTCGACAAAGCCCTGACTATCAAGTGCTGAAATTGTAGTTTAATTGCTTTACGTCGTCGTCTTCTCAATTTCACCAGCCCCCGACCCCTCTGTGTGTATGTGTATTAGTGTCTATGTGTGTGTGTGTGTGTGTGTGTGTGTGGAGTGAGCAGGTTATATTGTCATGTGTGTGTGTGTGTGTGTATTTTCGTGTGTGTGTTTGTTATGGAAGGGGTTGGCAGCAACTGAGTAACCACATTGATTTTTGTTGTGTTCAAATTCATTGCTTCTGAAGCCAACAAATATTTTCAGCACATGGTTGTAACAAAGTCCTATGTAGAATGTCTTATGTTTACTCTGTTATCAGCAGGCAATAGATGAACCGCTGTGTTATGTGGCGACAAGGAAACATGCCCGCTCCTCTACCTCCCTGGCTGCTACATGGATACATAAATGACCACAACATGCATACAGCAAAATCACTTGACTGTATCTGAGGACTCCACATCTTTCCTTATATTATAACTGAGTATTCCATATCATCAGTTCGTTTTTGTGTGAGTTATACTGTGTCATTACTTTGTTTTACGTTTTTGTATTGTATCATGATTTTGTTTGTGGCTGAGTACATCGGATACATGTATTTGCAACAGTAGTAACAGAGTATAACCAAGATAATTTTGATTGTAAATTAACAAACTACATCATTTCTGTGAATATAACTTAACATGGATGTAATTGCTGTTTGTGAATGAGTATACCTCACAATTGCTATGATTGTTACTGACAGGCATGGGAATTGAAAAAAGTAAAAAAGGCTGAAAAATGGCAAAGTCGACGCGCCTAGCCCTGCTAGGGGGGTTCGGGGGCATGCTCCCCCAGAATTTTTTTTCTCCAAAGAACCCAAATGGTGCAATTTGGTGTCATCTAAGCTCGAAGTTTGCCATTAAATTCAGTTTTCAGAACCATTTTTGCCTCCCCTATTTATTTTTTCGGCGGACACTTTTGCTTTTTCGGCGGAACAAACAAAAAAATCGGCGGAAATTTGCCTTTCGGCAGACAATTCCCATGCCTGAACTGAGTCGACCTCATCATTAATATGATCATAACTGATACAATACATCATCAAGTGTATTAACTGAATTGATATGATGCTCACTATGACAGGAACTGCAACATGACTTACTGTGTTTTGTTGTTGTTGCTGTTTGCAATAAAAAGAGTTGAACACAAACGAGAAGTGTACACATTTATTTGTATGGAGATATCCCTGTGTTCAATTGAGACATCAACATACAAAGAGAAAAATATCTGTAAAGTCAAGGAATTCTCAATGAATGCTGCGTTTGTCACAAGCAAGAGTGCATATTGCATGCTTTGTGTGTGTGTGTGTGTGTGTGTGTGTGTGTTTGAAAACAAATCGCGAAGAACAAAAACAAACAAACTCTCCAGTCCTACACTTTCTCTTTTTTACATTTAGTCAAGTTTTGACTAAATGTTTTAACATAGAGGGGGAATCGAGACGAGGGTCGTGGTGTGTGTGTGTGTGTGTGTGTGTGTGTGTGTGTGTGTCTGTCTGTGCGTGTGTGTGTGTATACATGTAGAGAGATTCAGACCAAACTACTGAACCAATCTTTATGAAATTTGACATGAGAGTTCCTGGGAATGATATCCTCGGATGTTTTTTTTCTTTTTTTCGATAAATACTTTTGATGACGTCATATCCGGCTTTTTGTAAAAGTTGAGGCGGCACTGTCACACCCTCATTTTTCAATCCAATTGATTGAAATTTTTGTAAAGCAATCTTCAACGAAGGCCGGACTTCGGTATTGCATTTCAGCTTGGTGGCTTAAAAATTAATTAATGACTTTGGTCATTAACAAGAAGAGCAGTTCTGAATATTATATGAGGCATCAGATGGACAGGAAGAAATTGCTATTCACAACACAATGAGTCACGTTCACATAAAATTTGAGCCCGGTCACTTTTATAGTTTCCGAGAAAAGCCCAACGTTAAGTTGTGTGTTGCCGAACAGAAAAGGCTAGTTATCTCCCTTGTTTTTCTGATAACGTTCGTAAAAGGCTACAGATGTAAATACTTTGATGTAAAGAATAATCCTACAAAGTTTCAATCACATCCGATGAACTTTGTCAAAGATATAAAATGTCTAATTTTTCCTTTGACGCTGACCTGTGACCTTGAAAAAGGTCAAAGGTCAACGAAACCATCGTTAAAGTGTAGAGGTCATTGGAGGTCACGACTAAACAAAATATGAGCCCGATCGCTTTGATAGTTTCCGAGAAAAGTCCAACGTTAAGGTGGTGTCTACGAACGGCCGGCCGGGCCGGCCGGCCGGCCGGCTGGCCGGCCGGACAGACTAACACTGACCGATTACATAGAGTCACTTTTTCTCAAGTGACTCAAAAATCTGAAAATTGTAATAAATTTTTTTTTTAATATAAAACGATCCAAATTTACGTTCATCTTATTCTACATCATTTCCTGATTCCAAAAACATATAAATATGTTATATTTGGATTAAAAACAAGCTCTGAAAATTAAAAATATAAAAATTATGAGCAAAATTAAAATTCCGAAATCGATTTAAAAGCAATTTCATCTTATTCCTTGTCGGTTCCTGATTCCAAAAACAGATAGATATGATATGTTTGGATTAAAAACACGCTCAGAAAGTTAAAACGAAGAGAGGTACAGAAAAGCGTGCTATGCAGCACAGCGAAACCACTACCGCGCTGAACAGGCTCGTCAGTTTCACTCTGTTATGCACAAGCGACGGACTACGGTCATTGTGAAAAAATGCAGTGCGTTCAGTTTCATTCTGTGAGTTCCACAGCTTGACTAAATGTAGTAATTTCGCCTCACGCGACTTGTTTTTCTCTCTCCATAGCCTCCCATACAGAAAACAACAATGAAAAGCAAAACAGACACAATTCTTTTCAAATAGTGTGTTGCAGTTACAACTTATTTTCAATAAAAACTGCATCAGAATGCACAAGAAAAACCAGCATTACAAAACAGGGTGGGCACACACAAAGCGATGCTTTGAAGAGCAAAGACAACTACATTAGTACTTAAATAGCTAAAATTATTCTCTCTCTTTCTCTCTCTCATACACACACACACACACACACACACACACACACACACACACACACACACACACACACACACACACACACACACACACACACACACACATGTACACAAACAGGATAATAAGTTCATACTATTGAAGACATCATATGTGTGCAAAACTCTAGGTACATGTAGCTTGAGTGTTAACTCATTGTCTCCCAGGTACGGATATATCCGTACCCACTCATCTTGCTCTATCTGACCAGGTACGGATATATCCGTACCCACTCATCTTGCTCTATCTGACCAGGTACATCCGCTCAGACTGTTAGCTTCAGTCGCTTCCTGTAACGTCGATCTGCATTCCAGCGTGTTGATACACAGTTCTACACAGCTACTACAATTCTGAGTGACCTGCTGCAGCACAGCTGGTCTCGGCAAAAAAAAAAAAAAAAAGGTCAACATAGGTGGGGTAGAAAGTGTTAAATACCTCACTTACTGTTAATTCACTACGCTTTTACCATCTGGCATCATCATTAATACAACTCCACAGCAATAGAAAGTAAGTGATTTCCTTGTCACAAACCACTTCCCCATACCCGCTTACAGACGTAATGCTTAAATCCTGAAGTCTTATCACAAATATACGTCCCATATGAAAGAGAGTCCAAAACGAAGCCATCTCAAACACCCAATAACTGACATAACTGGAAAGCGTCATTAGCCGTATCAGTCAGAGTCTATGATGTACATGTTTAACTGACAGACATATGCTGGGAGTGTGTGACGATTATCATGCCCGAACTGGATGATTCTAACCCCAGGGTTAGCCGAAACTGCAATGTGTGGCTTCAAATTCCAAAGTGGGGTCAAAGAGAGAGTGAGTGACCCCTCTTTCTGGTCCAGAGTCACACACATCAGGTGGCAGTACTGCTTTCACTGTGCAGGTCACAAATTTCAGTCCTGAAGGTGCAAGGCCTAAATAAGATTCTAATTTCCCAATTGATTTTTTTCTCCTTAAAAATAGGGGGTTGGGAAAAAAAATAGTCACTGAAAAATAACGTCTTGCATAATTTACCACCATACTATTCTTTTCTCATTGATCAATGTTAAATTAGATATCTCCTTTGCCTCTTTGCATTCGCAAAATGGACTAGCTTCACATTCAAAGTAGTTCACTACATGTACTTAAATAAGCAGTGGCCAATATGCACATAGCAATCAATGACTTAGCATGAGACGTATACCATTACACTAACAGCACAACACAAATTCAAACCCAATTTGCACAGCACTATACAAATGTAAACAAACCTTTCTCTTTGAATGCTGCTGCTGATATTTTGTTTTCATACACAACAGTTTCGCACTGATGATCACAGTTCTTCACCAAATCTCCATTTCCACTCAAGGATCAAGTCTTTTTGCTTCCAATCAGCACTAAATAGCAGACGCTCACATTGCTATGTGGGAGCCCAGCTGCTGCTTTTCTGCAGGATTATTTCAGTCTTTTTTCATTCACTGATTGCCAGTTGTCGCTTCATCAGAAGAAGATCTGCTTGGCTTCTGACGGCATCTGTTCCACCGGGCAGTAGGGACACTTCACCCTGCTCCAAAAAGAAATCAGTAAGAAAGATAAGCACCTTTGGGAAAAAAAAGAAGTTTCACTGGATACCAACTTGCAGAAAAGAAAGTTGCACATAACAGAAATAATCATTGGTAAAGATAAAAACTTTCATATGTCATGGGATATGCCCAGGCTGTGGGGATCTCAAAGTACACTATTTGAACAACATTCGTGTAGAACTGAAAGATCAAGGCTTTTAAGAGAAGCCAAATGTCAATACATTCTTTCATAAAGCCAAAATCCAACCTCTTTCTGTTGTGCATGCATAGTACTATTATTCTCGGGTCATGAAGAAACCTCTAGTGTGACAAGGATATGACAACATTACTTGGTACTTACTTATTCATGTTGGACAGCTTGCTGAGAGCGTCCTTCGAGATGACATGACCGCAGACTAGCCGCATGGGCGGGTTGGAGTGCGTGCTTTGCTGGCGCAGGATGGGGCAGGCGAAGATAGAGTGAAAGTGATAGTGGTGGCCAAGATCGATCTCCACCTGTAAACAAAAAAGGGATAAAGGTAATCCCACAACCGTATTTGGTCGTAGGGGAGCGAGATGTCAAGTATCATTTCCAGCTGGTCTCCACAGTATTTTCACACACACACTTACAGGCAGTTCATCCTTGTTGCTCCACACCCAAACGATCTGACGCTGCCTCATAACACAGACAGACAAGACAGACAGAGACAGACAAGAAAAGACCAGACAAGACAGACAGACTTACAGGCAGTTCTTTCTTGTTGCTCCACACCCTGACCACCTGACACATACACCCTGACCACCTGACACATAAGGTATTTTCCGGTCATAAGGCGAGACTTTTTTCCTCGAGTTTGGCCCCTGCGCCTTGTATAACGAAGCGCCTAATCCGTGTATGAAATACGAAAAAAATCAAAGAGACCGCCTGAGTACCAGTCAAACAACTTGTGATAATGCATGTTTCAGCTACTAGGTACTACCCTGGCCAAGTTTCCTCTCAAGACATCAAAGAGACCGCCCCATAGGTTAAACTCGGTCACTGACCCTGGTGCAGGAAGTGTTTCCTCTCTCAGATATGACAGGGGAACCACCTCTCATAGCTAAAACTGGGTCATTGACCCCTGGGAAGAAGGTCAGTGTCTATATACAAGGCAACCCAGCTATCACAATGGACCTGCCTTTGATCTCGGGGCACACACAGAGCACACATATTTCCACTCTGTATTCTTCCTTTGATGTGCGGCTTATGTTCATTCTTCGACCGTTACCGGTATACTTTTTCAATTTTAGTGCACCCTATCGGCCCCCTGCGCCCAATGGGTGACTGGATTACAATTTTTTTTATAAGAAGCCTTATGCGCTGTAGCGCCTTGTAACCCGGAAAATACGGTACACCCTGACCACCTGACACATACACAGACAAACATGCACACTCCCTCACACACAGACAGACTTACAGGCAGTTCCTCCTTGCTTCTCCACACCCTGACCACCTGACACAGACAAACAGACAGACTCCCTCACACACAGACAGACTTACAGGCAGTTCCTCCTTGCTTCTCCACACCCTGACCACCTGACACAGACAAACAGACAGACTCCCTCACACACAGACAGACTTACAGGCAGTTCCTCCTTGCTTCTCCACACCCTGACCACCTGACACAGACAAACAGACAGACTCCCTCACACACAGACAGACTTACAGGCAGTTCCTCCTTGCTTCTCCACACCCTGACCACCTGACACAGACAAACAGACAGACTCCCTCACACACAGACAGACTTACAGGCAGTTCTTCTTTGTTGCTCCACACCCCGGCCACCTGACGCTGCAACATGACCTGACGGATACTCAACAGGGGAGGTAATGCCTGACATCCGGCCTGGATGCTGCACAACAAAACACAAATTACACATGAACATGGTCTGGTGTCTCAACACCCCCGTGCGCATGCATGCCCACAATAAAGATCCCAAGTTCACAGCAAAAATCTCAGAGCTTGTGATCATGCAGGAAAAAGACAAACAAATTGGGTAGTGCCATACTGAATGGCAACTCGCTTCCGGATCCCCCAATGGCAATGACAAAGCAGCCAGAATTGCAAAGGAGGGTAACCTCTCAGGACCATATGATACCAATACCAATGAATGACAGAAAGTGAACCCACCAGACGCTGAGTGGACTCTCTACCACTGTTCTCAGAAGAGAAAAAAACAACTTCCCGAGGGAGTGTAGAGGCATACACCCCCCCCCCCCCCCCCCCCGAAAAGAAGGACAACCTACCAGACGCTGAGCGGACTCTGCACAGACAGCCCCATGAGGCGACATGCGTCCTTGGTGAAGACATCACAGATCTCCTGCCAATAGATGGGCTCCAGCAGGTGGGAGTACGGGGAGTTCTCTACCCCTTCCCGCAGGTACAACAAGCTGCCCATCAGGCTCTGCAATTCTGGAACATGCAGCACAGGTGCCGTCATTTTCAAGGTACAGGTAAGCAACACAGCATGTAACAACTGTCTGATGTTTCAGCATCACATTAAAGGTACCACTGTAAGTCTTACCTTCTCATTTTAACAATGAAATAGTTACAACTACACTGGCCTCAATTTGCTTTGAAGGGAAAATAGACAAAATGTCTTTTGAGTACAGTCTCATTATGATGACTTGTTGCAATGTTAATTTATGTTACGTTCTTTCTTCAGAACCAGGTGTATAGGCCTCCTCAGAACAAGAAAGACAAAATCCTCATTCCCTAGAGGAGTGCAGGGGCATACATCCCCCCCCCCCCCCCCTCTGGTTTCTTGGGTTGTTATTACAGATATGTACCCTAGACACGTTTTAATCTCAGCAGTTTGAAACGTTTCAAAGCTACTGAAAACTTTCTTATCTTGTTCCCTGAAACCAAAACATAGAGACAGCGAAAAAGGCGAACAAACCAAGAGAGATAATGAGAGAAAGAGAACGGAAAAGAGAACACATTCAATGTTCTTCCAAGGTGTCATCGAACAAATCACAACAAAATCTCAGAAATGTTACTTATGGGGGTCTTGAAAATGTTGAAATTTACATCCGAAATGGTGCAATATGAGCACATTTACAGCAATTCTTTTCCTTTTCGTATTTCCCTGAAATACACAAATCCACACAAACATGGGAATGCTGCCTTCTCATACATTACAAACGAGATGAATACCCGCTTCGCCGGGAAGAAGCAGAGCCGAATGTCCCCGGCTTTGCTGGGTGTACGACGGCTTTGCCGGCGCACCGTACGAAGGAAGGGAGATAAACGCGCAAAACACTGGAGAAGATAAGGAAGAGTTACTGGGAATGGATGTACAGAGAAACCAAAATCGGTTCAGTGCTGCGCGCTGAGAGCACGCACGTGTTCAAAATTTTCCACGATTGTGTCCGGGGTCTACCTGAATATGCCCACCAAATTTGAAGCAGATTCATCGAGAACTTTGGCCGTGAATCGTGAACACACAGACAGACAGACAGACAGAAGCTGTATATAGATATAGATGTCAAAATGTTACCAACCTCTTGCATGCTGGGAAGCAAAGGGAGCGAAGTTGCGAGCGTACAGAAGTGCCTCACGCTGACAGATGTTGCCTTGGCGGATGAGGTGGATAAAGTAAAGCCTGTGCAGTCTGAACTCCAGCGAACTGTTCTCCTCCGACAGCCGCTCCCTGTGCATTTCTGCCCATCTGAAAGATAAGTGTAAACTTTAAAGACCTCGGTAGAGTATAGAGACTGCCAGAATGTTCATCATAAGGATAAAGGTGGGCATGTAGCTCGGTTGGCAGTGTTCAGGCCATTTAATCAGTGCGTTGCTATCGTTGTGATTTGAAGGCCAAGGTACGGTGAGGGATTTTTCTGTATTTCCCAGACTCAACGTTCATCGCAGACTCTAAGCGGAGTCTCATTCTCTATATCTGCCTGCACACGCACTTTGGCCCTGAAAGTAAAACAGTGTTAGGGAACAACACTGCATGGCACGGTGGGCCTTAAAACAACAGCACATTTCTTTCTCACAGCTTAGATACAAGATACAAGATACAAGAAGTTTTATTGTCCTCATCAATACAAGGAAATTTGGCATGTGTGTGGCAAGACATGATACACTGATACATAGACATTCACAAAACACAACTGAAGTTCAATATCAGCACACCCTTACGTTACGTAACATACCCACTACTTCAGACACACAGGCTACATGTGCCCCTCGGACGTACGCAACCCACAATTCACCCAGCCATCACTCAAATCAAATCCGAGATTAGGAATAATACGCAGACGCTCCAACATATTTTGGCAAAATTTGCTTTCAATGTCCAAGTTTTTTTTCTTTTTTTAGCGAACGAAGAAGTTATGAATAAAAACTTGAACTCACTGCAGTGCCGGCCCCAGATCCTTGTTCTTGAGCGCCTCCAGGATTCGGTGCAGCTCCAGGAACGGCTCCTTCCGCTCCTGAGACAGGTTTAGTCCTGCATCCTGTACATTACATGAATGATACTTGTTAAAGTCATGGCCAAATGAGGGAGAGCAGCAATGGTAAGAATAATGATAATCAGACTGAAACAGTGAAAGTTGCTTGTTCATCTCATTGCTTGCTGATATATTCGGCGCCAGGAGGTTGATTCTTGTCGTTATATTAGGCGCCAGGAGGTTGATTCTTGTCGTTATATTAGGCGCCAGGAGGTTGATTCTTGTCGTTATATTAGGCGCCAGGAGGTTGATTCTTGTCGTTATATTAGGCGCCAGGAGGTTGATTCTTGTCGTTATATTCGGCGCCAGGAGGTTGATTCTTGTCGTTATATTAGGCGCCAGGAGGTTGATTCTTGTCGTTATATTAGGCGCCAGGCGGTTGATTCTTGTCGTTATATTAGGCGCCAGGAGGTTGATTCTTGTCGTTATATTAGGCGCCAGGCGGTTGATTCTTGTCGTTATATTCGGCGCCAGGAGGTTGATTCTTGTCGTTATATTCGGCGCCAGGAGGTTGATTCTTGTCGTTATATTAGGCGCCAGGAGGTTGATTCTTGTCGTTATATTAGGCGCCAGGCGGTTGATTCTTGTCGTTATATTAGGCGCCAGGAGGTTGATTCTTGTCGTTATATTAGACGCCAGGAGGTTGATTCTTGTCGTTATATTAGGCGCCAGGAGGTTGATTCTTGTCGTCATATTAGGCGCCAGGCGGTTGATTCTTGTCGTTATATTAGGCGCCAGGAGGTTGATTCTTGTCGTTATATTAGGCGCCAGGAGGTTGATTCTTGTCGTTATATTAGGCGCCAGGCGGTTGATTCTTGTCGTTATATTAGGCGCCAGGAGGTTGATTCTTGTCGTTATATTAGGCGCCAGGAGGTTGATTCTTGTCGTTATATTAGGCGCCAGGCGGTTGATTCTTGTCGTTATATTAGGCGCCAGGAGGTTGATTCTTGTCGTTATATTAGGCGCCAGGAGGTTGATTCTTGTCATTATATTAGGCGCCAGGAGGTTGATTCTTGTCGTTATATTAGGCGCCAGGCGGTTGATTCTTGTAGTAATATTAGGCGCCAGGAGGTTGATTCTTGTAGTAATATTAGGCGCCAGGAGGTTGATTCTTGTCGTTATATTAGGCGCCAGGAGGTTGATTCTTGTCGTTATATTCGGCGCCAGGAGGTTGATTCTTGTAGTAATATTAGGCGCCAGGAGGTTGATTCTTGTCGTTATATTCGGCGCCAGGAGGTTGATTCTTGTCGTTATATTAGGCGCCAGGAGGTTGATTCTTGTCGTTATATTAGGCGCCAGGAGGTTGATTCCAAAATTTTAATAATAAATTTTCATTTAATTAATATACTTACCCAACTCACATATAGCAATTAACTCTAGTTCAGTGCTGGTAACGCTGTACACGTTCCCCTTGGTAACAAGGGAGACCACCCTAAAAAAAGAGTGATCCATCCCATAATATCAGACCGATGTCCGGTCCAACATCCGTATGCGTGCGCATACGCCGCCATTTGTATCATTCGAACGAAGCCCAACTCACTACTTTTTTAGAACCCAATACCACCACAGCGGGGAGGCGGGAGGGTTTAAACGATGTGAGTTGGGTAAGTATATTAATTAAATGAAAATTTATTATTAAAATTTTGGATTAAATTACATATTATTACCCAACTCACATATAGCAGATTGCTACTATAGGTGGCGGGTATATAGCGAAAATTAAGATATCAGAACCTGTCCTGCGACTACCACAACAGGTAACGCGGAACTGCCGTCCTGTAACAAGACGCCTCTGAGGTAGAAGTTAATAAAAACCTCCTCAGACCGCCAGTAAGCCGACTCCAGTACTTCAGCCAAAAAGGCCCGACCGGAGGACTGCCAAAGAGGAGGCCCATGCCCTTGCCTCAAACGTTCTAGCTATAGAGAAAGGCAAAACTGCCCTAACATCTCCAGACTGTGATTGTCAACAGGTAAACCTCTGTGTGATCAACATGGAGACTCACTTGGTTAAAGTCCCTTTCGCAATATCCTTACACCTGCTGTGTTAAGCGATATCATAAAAGGTTCTGACTTTCTGACCAATTGCCGAGTCCGTGACAGGTACCTTCTGAGCGTCCTCACCGGACAAATAACCACATCAAGCTCCCCAGGAGCAAGAATCCAGTGTAGCAGTCCATCTAGGTAAGGTTGACTACAAAACGTCATACCTCTACCAGAGTAGATAGACCTTCTTCCCTCCATAACTCAGTGTTTAACGTCGTTTTCAACCGTTCAAGGTTAAACCACGACGGAGATGAAAGATAAGGCAAATGCCCTTTGATTCAATGATCTAACAAGATCCGTGAAAGACAGAAAAATCCTCGAAACTCGAAATGTTAAACTGGCTAAACGTGACTCTAAAGGAACCAAACTCATGCTTCAAGAAAAGAAAGTGCAATTGGAAGCTGGTTGCCCCCATTACCGCTTAAATGCCGAGGTTCAATCACGACCGAGATGAAAGATAAGGAAAGTGACCTTTGATTCACTAATCTAACAAGATCCGTGCGAGTCAGAAAAATCTTCGAACCTCGAAAAGTTTAATTGGCTAAACGCGACTCTAAAGGAGCCCAACTCTCACTTCCTGAATTGAGAATGCAATTCGAAGCTGGTTTTCCCTATTTTCCGCTCAAATGCCAGAAAATTTCAAAGAAAACCCACAAGTCATAGATCAGTCTTTCTTAAAAGAGCTGTCTTTATACAAAATAGCCAGAAAGCACGCTTACTCCCACTTCTCACAGAAGCTACTAGAGTAAGCTTAGCCGTTATCCGTGATAAATCGCCAGGCTAGCCTTGAAAAAAGGGTAAAGCCAAGCTGCACCAAGCCGTAACAACGTGACCGAAATCTCATAAAGTCTTAAATAAGACATGGAAGACAAAACGGAAACCCAAAAAGAAAGGTGGATAGCCACCTGCAATAAACAGAAAGAAGAGGAGTTCTTTCCGTAAGAAAAAAGCACTTTGAACCAAGCCAGTCAAAGTGGCAAGTGAACAAAACACAAAAACCCTATAGAGACTCTGAACCAAATCCAGAGTCGAGGCGGATGCCCCTGAGAATTTCAAGGATACCCCTACAGTAGACATCCGTGTAAATCGAATGTGAGAAAGCAAAGATGCCTTCTTGCCAGCCCTAAGAGGTCTGGGAACCAAGATTGCAAAGACCCGTCTGTGAGACCAAAAGGTCGCCGAACAGATCTATGAAAGAGCCCTGTGAAAGCGAGGGTATCGAGCCAAAGCTAAAATAGACAACAGCCAGCCTGAAGCTTTTCGTTTGGAAACAAACAAACCGCCAAGGCCTGCCTAACGCTTTCCCTTTACCATGAGCTTCTCTTAGAAGGAAAAACCCCGCGTGCATAGCAGCGGATTCAACGAGATAACTTTCAAACGAGAAAGAGATTAAAGTCACGCCAAAAGAACAAAACTTTGAAGGCAGAGGCTTACTCCTAGGTAAAAGACGGCAAAGCAACATCCTTTGCATCTGCGTCCTGTAGAACCACAAAGATAGCCATACAGAACGTAACCGCCCAGGCGAGAGAAAATGAAAACAAGTATAAAAGAGCCCATCAAAAAGAAAAGATGAGACAATCTACCCGAGCTAGGAGACCTTGATCTTACAGACAGTTTCTCCTTGCTATCAAAAACCCAATGGATGTTTGCCAAACCCGAGGGCGGTTCCGTAGAACGCAAAAAGAGAACCTAAGTTCTTAGGCTTGGCGTTAACCGAAGCCTACAGAAAGCGCTCCGTGAGTGACACGCTACTTGAGCGTGCAACACAAGCCAAAGCACCCTCGCCACAGGTCACGCGTTGTCCACCAAGGAAGAGCCAAGTGGTGACAAAGAAGACTCGCTTGTGAAAACTTCCACAAGCGCAAAGGATCCCGACGGAGGATCTAAGGGCTTGACACTCAAAGATTCTCCTCGGAAAGCTCAAAACAACTACGAACTGCCGCGAACAGCGACACAAGTGAAGTAAGAGCCTCCCTCCTGTTCAAAAGCATTATAAAGATCATCGAAATGATGAGACCCAGACACCCATCCCGATAAGGCTAAACTTGCCAACATCGGAAAATTTTCGAAAAAAACCAGAAAATTTCAAACGCCAGAATTCCATGACCAGATCTCCATCCACCTGTCCCAAGCCAGCTGGAAGACTGGAAGGGGAAGTGGATACAGCCTGTATAACAGCAAAGGAACCGCAGTAACGGAACCGGAAGCCAAAAGCTGAAAAGTGCCGACTACCAACGCAGTGTTAACAGTAGAAGGCTGTCCCATCCTGTAACCGGAAGATGCAGCCGCAAAAGCGGAAGCGAAACCGGCCGTGGATAAGTAAACATGAGAACCAACCGGTTGTATAGAAACACACCGGAAGATTCCATAGAACCTCGACCCATTACAGCTGCGAGCGCCACTGCCCTTGCTAACTTGAAATGGAACCTGAATACAGTGCTAATTGTTAATGCGGAAGCACCTACATCTGAACAGCCGTCAAGCACAACCGTGCACTCCGGAAGCTGCCTTCCTGTTTGACTCAAATTATCCAACAAGGAACCAGCCTTACTGCTCGCTTCCTGCCCCCCAGGAGGAAGCGGAAGTCAAAACTACAAGAAATATGCCATCTTCAGGGCAATGAACGACGATTCCCGGCCGCGGAAGTGAACCTACTGTTCCTCCGAACTCCGGAAGTCGTCGAACAAAGGCAGGGGTGGACGAGGCAAAAATATTCCTCAGCCACTCCTTCCTGTCAAGTCCTAAATGCCGTTTATCACTGCGCACATCACTGCGCTGGACACCTTGAACGGCAAGTTAAGCTGGGTGACATCCACCACCGTGGACACCTCTCCAAACATCACCTTTCTACTCGGTATCAAAGTTAGGAAGGTGACCCCCAGAGAGACTCGCATGGCCAATCCAAGAATCACCCAGCCCAACAACTTCCTGCCCCCAGGGCGGAAGCTTACGTTGCCCAGCCACGAAAATGCGTGCTACATTCCTCGCGCGAACGTACACCACTTTCACCGGAGAACCCGGCTAGACGTGGCCATATGCCAACTCCAGGGCAATGGACAACGATCCCCGAAAGCTGAAGAGAACGTCCTGTTCCTCCGAACTTCCAGAAGTCGGAACCGGAAAGAGGTGGAGTCAGTTACGCCCTGCTCTCCACCACCCCTTCCGGTCAAAACTTAAATGCCGTTTTCCGCCGACCACGACACTGCGCTGGACAACTTGAACGGCAAGTTAAGCTGGGTGTCATCCATCCCATGAACGCACCCTCGTTAACCTTCCTGCTCGCCATCGTAGTCAGGAAGGTGACCCTAGAATGACACCCATGGTCAGCCCCAGAGTCACCAATAACTTAAATGCCATTTCCGTTAGCCCACGTCACTGCGCTGGACAACTAAAACGGCAAGAAAGCTGGGTGTCGTTAGCCTTCCTGCTCGCCATCGAGTCAGGTAGGCCACCGCGGCCTATTCAGTCACACCGCCCTGCTGGAAACCAGACGCAGGAGGTTGACCTACAGACGGACACCCGCGGTCCGTCTCTCAAGGCTGGGAATCCTCTACCACTGAGGCATCCCCGTCATCCGCCCTAACCTACGACTCGAGATCAAGCTCAGAGCCAGAAGGCAGAACATCAGACAGTTTATCGTCGGCAGAACCGACCACTTCCTGCCCCCAGGGCGGAAGAGGACTAAAACGGTCCCCGATATTCTCATAAAGAGACGTACGGAGGCGTTCGTCCTTTCGCTGCTCATAAGAACTCTCACGACATCCATCGCCAGAGAGAGCCCCCTGAGCTCGCACACCGGCAAGCGGTGTAGACATACCTTGTACTGGTGTCACATTCGGGAGAGACAACAAGTCGGTACCCCCATCCTGCGAAGCATGGACATCCGCCCGAGTCACAGTCGCCGAAGGCTTAGCGGAAGTCGAAGCCGGAACTGCAGGCGACCGCCGGATCTTGGCTAAGGAAAAAACATCAGAAACACCCGACGGAAGCGCACACAATTCCTCCCGAGTGGAAGATAATCCAGACGCTAATGACGAAAACTTGAGAGCTCAGCGTCAACAATAAAGAAGCCACGTCGGCTGGCGCTAACCCAGGGCAGCCAGGCGAAACAGAAGCAGAAGAAGCTACACCAGAACGACTACTCTTGTCAGAAAGTAAACAAGTCTGACCGGAAGATTGTTCGTACGTCTGCTAACACGGGAGACTTAACAGAAGTTGACTCAGATGACACAGACGCGGACTTCCCTGCGCCCTTATCTCTCCTTGAGCTTCTTTTCGGAGGCGTAACGTCAGCTACCTGCCTCGAACTAGGCTTCCGTTTAGCGCTATCAACAAGCGAAGCCTCCGCCATAGCAAACAACTCACGAAAAATTTCACAGAAAACAATTTCAGAAAAATTTCACAAGTACACACGAGCGACGAAAACGTCGCTAAAGTTACAACAAAAACGGAAAGATCTCACCACACAGCATAGGTACAGGTGTAAAGTAAAGGCGGCGACCAAGGGGAGAAGCCAAAGCAAAAGACTCTGGCGAAAAGCTGAAGACAGCAGGAGCGTACATCAGGAGCGTCCTACCCAGTTGAACCGCTGAGAGAGAATGATACAAATGGCGGCGTATGCGCACGCATACGGATGTTGGACCGGACATCGGTCTGATATTATGGGATGGATCACTCTTTTTTTAGGGTGGTCTCCCTTGTTACCAAGGGGAACGTGTACAGCGTTACCAGCACTGAACTAGAGTTAATTGCTATATGTGAGTTGGGTAATAATATGTAATTTAATCTTGTCGTTATATTCGGCGCCAGGAGGTTGATTCTTGTCGTTATATTCGGCGCCAGGAGGTTGATTCTTGTCGTTATATTAGGCGCCAGGAGGTTGATTCTTGTCGTTATATTCGGCGCCAGGAGGTTGATTCTTGTCGTTATATTCGGCGCCAGGAGGTTGATTCTTGTCGTTATATTCGGCGCCAGGAGGTTGATTCTTGTCGTTATATTCGGCGCCAGGAGGTTGATTCTTGTCGTTATATTAGGCGCCAGGAGGTTGATTCTTGTCGTTATATTCGGCGCCAGGAGGTTGATTCTTGTCGTTATATTCGGCGCCAGGCGGTTGATTCTTGTCGTTATATTCGGCGCCAGGAGGTTGATTCTTGTCGTTATATTCGGCGCCAGGCGGTTGATTCTTGTCGTTATATTCGGCGCCAGGAGGTTGATTCTTGTCGTTATATTCGGCGCCAGGAGGTTGATTCTTGTCGTTATATTCGGCGCCAGGAGGTTGATTCTTGTCGTTATATTCGGCGCCAGGAGGTTGATTCTTGTCGTTATATTCGGCGCCAGGAGGTTGATTCTTGTCGTTATATTCGGCGCCAGGAGGTTGATTCTTGTCGTTATATTCGGCGCCAGGAGGTTGATTCTTGTCGTTATATTCGGCGCCAGGAGGTTGATTCTTGTCGTTATATTCGGCGCCAGGAGGTTGATTCTTGTCGTTATATTCGGCGCCAGGAGGTTGATTCTTGTCGTTATATTCGGCGCCAGGAGGTTGATTCTTGTCGTTATATTCGGCGCCAGGAGGTTGATTCTTGTCGTTATATTAGGCGCCAGGAGGTTGATTCTTGTCGTTATATTAGGCGCCAGGAGGTTGATTCTTGTCGTTATATTCGGCGCCAGGAGGTTGATTCTTGTCGTTATATTCGGCGCCAGGAGGTTGATTCTTGTCGTTATATTCGGCGCCAGGAGGTTGATTCTTGTCGTTATATTAGGCGCCAGGAGGTTGATTCTTGTCGTTATATTAGGCGCCAGGAGGTTGATTCTTGTCGTTATATTAGGCGCCAGGAGGTTGATTCTTGTCGTTATATTAGGCGCCAGGCGGTTGATTCTTGTCGTTATATTAGGCGCCAGGAGGTTGATTCTTGTCGTTATATTCGGCGCCAGGAGGTTGATTCTTGTCGTTATATTCGGCGCCAGGAGGTTGATTCTTGTCGTTATATTCGGCGCCAGGAGGTTGATTCTTGTCGTTATATTCGGCGCCAGGAGGTTGATTCTTGTCGTTATATTCGGCGCCAGGAGGTTGATTCTTGTCGTTATATTCGGCGCCAGGAGGTTGATTCTTGTCGTTATATTCGGCGCCAGGAGGTTGATTCTTGTCGTTATATTCGGCGCCAGGAGGTTGATTCTTGTCGTTATATTCGGCGCCAGGAGGTTGATTCTTGTCGTTATATTCGGCGCCAGGAGGTTGATTCTTGTCGTTATATTAGGCGCCAGGAGGTTGATTCTTGTCGTTATATTAGGCGCCAGGAGGTTGATTCTTGTCGTTATATTCGGCGCCAGGAGGTTGATTCTTGTCGTTATATTCGGCGCCAGGAGGTTGATTCTTGTCGTTATATTCGGCGCCAGGAGGTTGATTCTTGTCGTTATATTCGGCGCCAGGAGGTTGATTCTTGTCGTTATATTAGGCGCCAGGAGGTTGATTCTTGTCGTTATATTAGGCGCCAGGAGGTTGATTCTTGTCGTTATATTAGGCGCCAGGCGGTTGATTCTTGTCGTTATATTAGGCGCCAGGAGGTTGATTCTTGTCGTTATATTCGGCGCCAGGAGGTTGATTCTTGTCGTTATATTCGGCGCCAGGAGGTTGATTCTTGTCGTTATATTCGGCGCCAGGAGGTTGATTCTTGTCGTTATATTCGGCGCCAGGAGGTTGATTCTTGTCGTTATATTCGGCGCCAGGAGGTTGATTCTTGTCGTTATATTCGGCGCCAGGAGGTTGATTCTTGTCGTTATATTCGGCGCCAGGAGGTTGATTCTTGTCGTTATATTCGGCGCCAGGAGGTTGATTCTTGTCGTTATATTCGGCGCCAGGCGGTTGATTCTTGTCGTTATATTCGGCGCCAGGAGGTTGATTCTTGTCGTTATATTCGGCGCCAGGAGGTTGATTCTTGTCGTTATATTCGGCGCCAGGAGGTTGATTCTTGTCGTTATATTCGGCGCCAGGAGGTTGATTCTTGTCGTTATATTCGGCGCCAGGAGGTTGATTCTTGTCGTTATATTCGGCGCCAGGAGGTTGATTCTTGTCGTTATATTCGGCGCCAGGAGGTTGATTCTTGTCGCCATATTTAAAACGCTTACATCCCTTTGCTTTGCTTCATAGATGTTAGTTATACCAGACCTACCTATAGTCCACAGAGTAGTGTGAGGCCTACCCAATCTGGGAGGGGGTGGTGGATTCACTAAAATAACAAGACATCTCCATTACTTCACTGGTTTATTAATGAGAAAAACTGCAGATAATGATATGAAACAGCATTTGAAAGGATAAATTTGGTTGGTCCTGCTCATAATGATGTTAGAAACAACCACAAAATTCTTGTACAATGAGACTTGGTCATAGATTCCATGTCTTTACCTGTAACAGAGGCTCACAATTAACATACTGTAAAAAAAGTAACTGACATGACATTTCAACAACAACAAAATAATTTTTGTTGTAAAGGCTGCTGACAGCGACAGTGATGTGTTGGAAATACATGTATGAATACATCACATACCTCATTCAATGCCTCAGCAATTTCCAGCATTCCTTGGCGCAAGAAGTGTTCACATATAACTTCGTTCAACAGTCGTTGGTTGTCCTCTCCCTCACAAGCGCCCTCTGTTAGTACTGCTGTGAAGTCTGAGATGAAATTCTGCAACATTTATTAAAATGATAAAAACAAATCAACAACCTTCAAAATGTAACCATTACATTTATGGCATTCTTAGTACAGTGGAACCTCCCGTGACGACCTCTCCCAAGAACGACCCCCTCCTTTTGCCGACCCAATTTCTCGGCACGGATGCTTTTCACACTGTAACTAACCTCCCAAGAACAACGCCCTCCTTTTTCCGACGACCGACCTACCAACATAGGGTCAATAACGACTTTGACCTTTTAACCAGTAAGTGTTAAAGTTCGTAATTACCCAGCACATGCGGAACACGCATGCCATTAGTCACGCATCAAGAGTCAAGGGTGGTAGTCTGTAGTCAGTAATGCGTGCAAGTCCAGTGGCCCATGGCTGTCATCTTCTCATCTATTGCTGTCACAATTGAAGGACTTCCCTCGAAGTAGGGGGGGAGGGGTGGGGGGGGGGGGGATAGGAGGGGTTGGGTAGGGGCAGTTAGAACGACAACTCAAAAATGAATTGCTGTGGACGTATTCTGTGAGTGTGTGCTCACCAACTGAGACCTCGGGTCAATGACCCATACTTGCCAATGAGCAAGTTTTACCCTCTGGGACCGTATCCTTTGATGTTTGAGAGGAAACTCTCCCTGTCCCAGGTTACAGACACTGACTTTCTTACCCAGGGTCAATTACTGAGTTTTACCTATGAGACCGCGCATGTGTATGTGTGTGTGTGTGTGTTTGTGTTATATCTGCCCGTCTGTACGCTGGTGTATGCACGTACATCATGCTTATCCACATGCACATCAAATGGGAACAAAAATAGGATAACGGACACAACTTTTACGACTGAACTGCTCAACAGTTGCCAACCCCTGTGAAAAAAATTAGACCTCCCAAACTCCCAATAAAGACCCCTCCTTTTTACGACGGATTTTTCTGGACATTTTCAAGGTCGTTAGTGGGAGGTTTTACTGTAGTACAAACATTACCGAATGAAAATAACAGAAAGACCATCCTGCATAACTTTGACTTTGAGCCAGGATGTTCTTTGTTTTTAAACAAAAAACAGTTTTGAGATGGTATTACAACAAATAAAATAAAGGGACTACATAACCCGTCGCGATATAACCTTCGTGGTTGAAAACGACGTTCAACACCAAATAAAGAAAGAAAGACTACATAACTGTGTCATTTGTGTGGAGGTGTTCTTTTATCTGAGAGGCCTCATGCCACTTGTACCACATACAATATATACGGCTAAGTACATTTTATGTCTCACTCTCACCCTATCAATGGTTTTGCCAACTTTGGAGACAGACGAATGAAGATCCTTGTGTTCAGTGCTGATACGACTGACCCCATCACGGATTCTCTTCAGGCTCTGGTTGAGTGTCATGACCTGTGTGGAGGACAGCTTGTGGTCAGCAGGAGCTGTAATGTAAAGAGAGAAAACAAAATTACTTAGAAAGCATGGCTAAAACAACAACTCTCCATCTGACCATTCTTACACAGACATAAAGAATGGCAGGCTATGCCGATGGGAAGAACTATTTAGAATACAGTACAAGTCACAAGACAACAACCACAACTTGACTCATGTCTTTTACTAGTTTTAGTGAACTAGCTGTGTTCTGAATCAGTGAAGGCTTCTGAACTGTCCCTTTGCTTGCATGAGTTTTAGATGCCATAAATTTGTCTTTGGTGACAAGTCTTGAAGTGTAAAAGAAATATATTTTTTTAGTTTCAAATGAAAGTTTCTTTCAAATTCTGAATGTATTTCAAAACAGCCAAGCCATGTGCTCAGTCAAAATCATTAACTGATTAAGTTAATAAGTAATGATTAACCTTTATAAATTATATTAATTAGAAGACTTTTTGTTTGCATTCTGCTATCAACTTCTGGACGAAGAATAAATCCTGTTTTTTCAATTGGTTACCAACCTCTTGCTAGAGCAAACCTGTTTCTAATTCTTCTGTGTACATGGGCTGCAATTTCCACGTACACTCAACTCATACGATATAGTCATACTCATAGGCACGAGTGAGCTTTTATTTTAAAGTGTATTGCCGCCCCCATCCCAAATGGTGCAGCAACATTTTGTTTATCCGTGTTAAATGTCAGCTTAAAGTTAATTTTATTTCTATTGTTGTTACTGTTACTGTAACTTTGTGTAACTGTAAAAGAAGTAATATCCGTTATCATACCACTAACTGATCTCCTTAGAAATAGGAGGAAAGGCTAGGATCCAATAATTCCTACTATTAACATTTTGGGGCTGCGCTCTCTCGTTTCCGTTGCGACGATAACCTAAAAAGGTTCCTGCAATGTACCGATCCTGATCCTGATACCTCTTCTGAGTTCTCTTGTGGTTGTACCAGGCTCTCTTGTGGTTGTACCAGGCAAGTAAAGCTTTACTTTGATTCAACTACTGTTCAAAGAGAGAAAAGGTCAGGAAGAAGTAAGGTTTAGCATAATTAAACATGATGGAGATAAAGAATGACACTATTATCTGAATGAGTAAAACTAACCATTATAAATCATTGTAATTCAATCAATTCTGTGATTGGTCAGAATGCCCCTACTCGTTAAAAATTACCAGTCATCTATTGTTGATGACCACTAATTACAAAAGCCAATGACCACCTGCTGGTGGGGCGCATTGATACAACCTCAACTAGTCTCGGTTAGCTTTGAGGGTCATTTTACAAGTAAGAAATGTACAACTACAAGGACTAGGCCTAAAAAAAAATAGGTGTGGTTACGGTAACCCGACCTACCCTATTTTTAGGGGCTGATCCTATAACTTTTTATTACATTTGTCACAACAACAAAAAAACGAGTGCAAAAAACGCAATGAAAGCGAAAGCGCCCGAGTCGCACACTTATTTCCCTGTCAAGTAGGTTTAATTTGTACACATTAGAAAAAAAAAAGTGATTGCCTACCTACCTACCCTATTTTTTTTGGCTATGTTACCGTAACCACACCTATTTTTTTTTTGGCCCTACTAAATATCGAGACCATAAGTTATGCGAAGTGATGACGTCAAATACTTGACGTAAGTTGATGCATAAATTCTTCCGGAATACGTCTGTCAATTCCAAAGATCGCTCTATTAAGGATGAAAAGAAATTGTTTAGAGTTTGCTGTCCAGAAACCCGTCAAAAAAAATGTATGTGAAAAAACAACAAGAGCAGACTCCAGAGTGATAAGATAGGAATACGGAGACATATTTCTTTGGACTTGACCCTTGCAGGTAGGTGGACTGAAAGTACTATGTGAACAGAAAAGAACCAATTCTGGTCTGTTTACAACCGCATGAAAGCAGAAAAAAGATCGTCGTCAGATTGAATTACAAAAACATTGACATGCTTCCATTTGAAACTTCTCGGTCTTCTTCGTGGATTGACGCCCTCCCAAAGTCTAATTGAAGCCCTCCGTCGCTCAGTCGGGCTTCAATTAGCTTTTGTCGGGCGTCAATCCACGATGACGATCCTCGAAGTTTCAAATGGAAGCATGTCAATGTGTAATTATTGTGCTACCTTTCCTGATCAAAACAAAGGAAGCGACGCAGTTCCTTCGCACCTTTCACATGCATTATTTCGACTTTGAATTACCTTCTGATAACTCCCGTTTGATATCCTGAATAGCATTGATGAATTCTTCAAGTGATCGCTGCTCATGTTCGTGCAACGAAGTGAGTTTAGATGTTAGCCTATCGACTTCTTTTTCCACAGCCGCACAAGCCTCCATCTTTGTTATGATGATCTCTTTCCTCCTCCTCGCTTGAAGAGCGTCTTATAACTGGAATGCATTACATGCTACTTTCGATATTTCCTCTTTTTTTCTCTCCTCAGTTAATGGGCTGTAACTCCCTTTCTGAGGTGTTGTGTTTGAAGTTTCTGCTTTTGTTATTATATCCTTCGCAGACAGAGTTGTCTTAGACTGGAACACCCTGCCCGACAATGTTGTGACAGCTGATAGCGTTAACTGCTTTAAAGCACGACTGGACAGCCACTGGAAAGACACATCAAGTGTCTACACACCAAGCTGCTACTAGCCCCCCCGCGTATGCAGCTTACTTTTGTGGATCGGCGTACAGATTTTTAACCTAAATCGTCGCACAAGTACAAGTAAGTACAAGTAAGTAAGCCTTTATTATATTAAAGAACCATTGCATGCACCCTTGCATGCAGCTCATTGATTGAGTCTCTTTCTGTTCACACATGATTTTGTCTTAGTCAGGAGATACATCTGTAGACTGAAAACATGCCTCATATCAGTGTGTGTGTGTGTGCATTTGTGCGTGTGTATAGTGTGTGCACATGAATTTTAACCTGTGTGTAATTATGTGTGTGTGTGTGTGTGTGTGTGTGTGTGTGTTTGTTTGTGTATGCACAACGGGCATGTAAGTGTGTTGTCAGTGCCGATGTGCATGTGTGCACTGCATGTAAGCCACAAACATTGTGTGACAGTTTTGACATCCTTTTCCGTTCACCTGTTTGTCTAAGGTAATAACCCATCCAACCTTGTGTGCTATTATTTTATTGCATAACATCTTGTTAGGTGTGTATGTGTGTGTGTCTGCATGCACCTGTGCCTTTTAATGGTGTCAGTTCACTCAGAATTTGTCATTACTGAACCGTACAGTTGTACATTCCCTGCTGAAGTTTATAAGAGAGAAGGTGAAACATTTCACATACCGGGTATTTGCTTTTGTCTTAGTTAGAGTGCAAAAGATTTCATAAGATTAATGTCAAAACAAAACACCCAGCTGTTGTGCAAGCTAGCATAATACTCTTTATTAGTTATCACTTCTTCTCAGATATCTGATTGCGTTATCATTATAAGAATACATGACATAAGGCTTTACTCTGTGGATCAGCATGCAGTCATTAGCATTCACATACAAACAATAAACAACCATGAACAGTATGACGTAGGCTGTAAGTGCAATAGTACCAGTACCACACATGCCTTTATGGAATTATAATTTATTAGAACATTTAAATAAAATTATAAACAATTGTAAATTAAGAGAATGTCATAGCAATAAAATGAGAACAGACGCCATATCCACAGCCGGTTTGTTTCTTAAAAGGTGTACGTATAGTGAAGTGGTCAGGCAAATCGAGGAGTATCGAGAGAGAAAGAAAGATTTGGGGTGGCAAAGGGCCTTTGGAAGCTGCAGCTCAGAGTTACTTTGTATAAAGGATTAGGGGTTTCTTACAGACAAGAACATCATTTCACTGTAAAAAAAGGTTACATCCGATTTGCTCATCAAAAGAATAATCACAATTAATGCCACACACAGCTAAAGCATCTACCAACACTCAAGTCGCATTAACAGTAACATGTAAATTAAGGTGCATACAAGAGACTATAATAATAATAATAATAATAATAATAATAATAATAATAATAATAATAATAAAGAACACTTATGAATCGCCCCTTCTCGCCACAGCTCACAGCGATGTACAATAGCAAAAAACATCAGAGCACACACACACACACACACACACACACACACACACACACACACACACACACACACACACACACACACACACACACACACACACACACACACACACACACACACACACACACGCTTGAAATACAGTTAAATCAGTTAAATTAAGCTTCTATCCCCTCATAACCATCGTGGTCTAGAACCTTATCCCCACAATATATGCATACAGTCCAAAAGCAAAATGGTATTGTATAGTCAGTACAGTTGTTCTGGAGAAAAAAAAGGACTAGTACCACAAGTCTCAATCCTGGGAAAATAAACACAACCTGTGTGAGGATGCCCAGTTTTACACAGTCATGTCACTCACAAAATGACATCACCGTGGTGATCTTATGTCCCACTAAAAATACCACGTCTCCTGTTTCAATAACAAACATAGTATCCAATAATTATATCCAAAACATTCAACAACAAAAACAACAAATCTCCAGCAGGACAACCAGAACTGTTCCATGGTTTCAACAACTGATTTGATTATAGTTTCTTGTTATAAGAAATTTGATTAACAATCTTACACCATCCATGCAAACTCACACTCACTACTTTGAGGTAAACCAAGAAATACTCCGGGCATTTGGAGTTAATTAATACTCTCTTCATACACATTTACGCACATCTTATTTAGCGAAACCATCTTGAATTCTCAGCAGTTGTACATTGAATACATTTCTTGCTCAATTGCACATTACACACTGTATACTGATATTTCAGAGTCTATCTAGCTCTGTACTTTGACTTAATTTACCAAGACAACTATAGTGTTCAGTTGTGTTACAGTGTGTAAATTGGTATTGATCTGACTACACTCATTTCCTTTCCAGATTGTCGTCATTCACAACTCCACTGTCCCATCACATTGAATCATGGCCCTGCAGTACACACACAATTTTGATTAAAAAAACAAAACAAGCAGAATGAACAAGTATACCTTTGTGATAAAGAATCCTTTTATCTTTCTCTGTCTCACACAAATACACACACACACAAATCACAAGCATGCAAACAAACACACACACACACACACACACACACACACACACACACACACACACACACACACACACACACACACATATCCTGTATCTCTCCCACTCACCCACCCCTCTACCCCGCAAAGTAAAAGAAAAAAACACAAACGTCAGCAAAGCAGCTTAGAAGATATCAAAGAGAGATGTTGATTCAAAGCATAACACACCTGCTGCAAAACGTGCAGTAAACTGGAGGGGTCGGGCTTGGTCGCCATACCTGTGAGAGGGTACCCCCGACTGAGGATGGCTTCCTTCGTTGTAGGGCCCAATGCATACACCTGTGGACAAATACAGGTACATGTATACCTACCACAAAAAGTAACACTACCAATATCACAGAACTAGTGTATTTATATAATAACAAGGATGTCGTTAGGCGTCGGACATCGGATATAGACCGATTAAAAGGCTCAAATGTCCGATTCACATAGCCGCATGGCGGTCAGATGTCCTATCGTTTTGAACTGAGCGCGGTCATTGTCCGATAAGAATTAACTCCATTCATTCGGACAGCGCGTTATTTGATCATTTTCCTTTCATGATAGAAATCTTCAAAAAGTGACCGAGCGATTTCGCGTACAGGTGCACTGAAGTTGTGCAGTGCATATCTTGCGTTTTCCGAACCGATTGCGGTATGAGCCATTTGCGTACACCCTGCTACAGCACACTAAAGTTAGGAGTACGGGAGACAACTCCAACTGACCAAGGCTTGCGTCTGCTTTAATTTGCTTTCGGTTGTAGATGAAGCGCACGGCACTGAATTATGCCACCGAAAAAACTAAAGCCTACCAAAGAATAGCAAAAGCTGAACACGTTTGGCGTTTGAACGGCATCGTGTGCTACATTAGCATGATTAGGGCCAAGAACAGGGGAAAACACGGCTAGCATCATTCTGAAAAATTACAGTGCCAATGACAGTGTCGCCGCTGAAACCTCCACAATCACGGAAAGTAAAGTTTCATCACTTGTAGATGGTGTCAGTACAGCAGGAAATTCACACAAACGGTCTTTACACCCCCGGTATAGGGGTGTGTATAGGATTCGGTCGATGTGTTTGTTTGTGTGTTTGTGTTCGCATATAGATCTCAGGAATGAAAGGACCGATCGTCACCAAACTTGGTGAACAGGTTCTATACATTCCTGAGACGGTCCTTACAAAAATTGGGACCAGTCAAACACACGGTTAGGGAGTTATTGGTGGATTAATATTCTACAAGGACTTATAGAGGGACATATTATTGGTCAAAGGGAAATAACCTTCTCAGTTGGTGGCAGTGAGAATGGTAAGGACGGGGGTGTTTTTCCTACCTCGGAGGAATTTCTTGTTTAATAAGGTTAACTATTCATGTTGACCCTGTTCAGTACTAGTTGGTTAGAATTTGACAGCAAAGAGACCATCTATATAGGCAAACTGTTTTGTCGAATCTGTCAAGAAAAAGCCCTGTCAGGAAATCATGCAGTGTGTGTGCTAATCAAAGTAAGAATGCTGAAGTTTTTGGTTGCTTTTTAGTTTGTTTCTTTTTTTGGGCGTGTCCTGTTTGAGACAAAAGTAAGAAAACAATATACGCACACAATGTTGGTGCATATACTGATATGTCTGTGTGCACACAATGTTGGTGCATATACTGATATGTCTGTGTGCACACAATGTTGGTGCATATACTGATATGTCTGTGTGTACACAATGTTGGTGCATATACTGATAAGTCTGTGTGCACACAATGTTGGTGCATATACTGATATGTCTGTGTGTACACAATGTTGGTGCATATACTGATATGTCTGTGTGCACACAATGTTGGTGCATATACTGATATGTCTGTGTGTACACAATGTTGGTGCATATACTGATATGTCTGTGTGTACACAATGTTGGTGCATATACTGATATGTCTGTGTGCACACAATGTTGGTGCATATACTGATATATGTCTGTGTGTACACAATGTTGGTGCATATACTGATATGTCTGTGTGCACACAATGTTGGTGCATATACTGATATGTCTGTGTGTACACAATGTTGGTGCATATACTGATATGTCTGTGTGCACACAATGTTGGTGCATATACTGATATGTCTGTGTGCACACAATGTTGGTGCACATACTGATATGTCTGTGTGTACACAATGTTGGTGCATATACTGATATGTCTGTGTGCACACAATGTTGGTGCATATTCTGATATGTCTGTGTGCACACAATGTTGGTGCATATTCTGATATGTCTGTGTGCACACAATGTTGGTGCATATTCTGATATGTCTGTGTGCACACAATGTTGGTGCATATTCTGATATGTCTGTGTGCACACAATGTTGGTGCATATACTGATATGTCTGTGTGCACACAATGTTGGTGCATATACTGATATGTCTGTGTGTACACAATGTTGGTGCATATACTGATATGTCTGTGTGCACACAATGTTGGTGCATATTCTGATATGTCTGTGTGCACACAATGTTGGTGCATATTCTGATATGTCTATGTGCACACAATGTTGGTGCATATACTGATATGTCTGTGTGCACACAATGTTGGTGCATATACTGATATATGTCTGTGTGTACACAATGTTGGTGCATATACTGATATGTCTGTGTGCACACAATGTTGGTGCATATACTGATATGTCTGTGTGCACACAATGTTGGTGCATATACTGATATGTCTGTGTGCACACAATGTTGGTGCATATACTGATATGTCTGTGTGCACACAAAATTTCTGAAAGCAATCAAATGTCCTATTGATGCCGAAGAGCTCAGGACATTTGTCCTATGCTTTACTTGCCTGGTACAAGTACAAGAGAAGAGATATTGAGGTATCAGGATTTGTGGCAACATCCCTGTAATAATTTATCATCATAATGAACATGGATTTCTTAGTTGCAGGACTTAGGGTGCACACCTGTCCAAACATATGCCATCAATAAAAACACATAAAAAAACTCTAACAACTTTTATCTGTTCAACATCTTGAGGATGAACGTCCGTTGTTAATTAATAGACGATGTTTGGATATATAACTGTCGTGTTTTGTATGGTTTGTGGAAGAGTGCAATCTCTTCCTTTTAGTGATACAATCTTTTCCACGTGACATTATAGGCCGGTCACTAGTGAGGGGTCTCTGAAACACGTGAACAAATAAGGAGCACTTGTAGAAAGCTTGCCTCACTAAAGCAAGGGTATTCACTCTTTCACAACCCATACAAACCTGACAGTTATTTCTTCAATTCGTCTATTTCAATGCTTCTTAAAATCTTAGGAGCCAGGAGCCTGGTTCTGCGTAACTCTCGCTAATACTGTTGTTGTCTATACGTAGAGCTCTTACTTCCCTTTGTTTTTTAGTATTGGAAAAATCAAATTTACGTCATGAAACTATCCCACCTTGAGTGACTTGAGAGGCAGTGTTCCCTCCTCAACTGCGGCCTGTGTAAACTGAACTCCCGACGGACTGAAGTACACCACACTATCAGGGGGTTCCTTCAGGAACAAACATTTCAAATCAAATTGACTTGATGATCTCAAGCAAGAGAACTTACATTGGTGGTGCATAGAACAATAAAGAAAAACGAAAAACTACAACATGAATAAACATTTAAATACATGTATTACCTCATAACATTTAGTATTGACTAAACATGTGTATGTTGTTTGGTTGGTGTGTGTGTGTGTATATATATATATATATATATATCCCATGACCTCCCTTCTTTGTCTCTGTAAATGTACTCCAGGTATATTTCTTGTATTTCCATTGTTCTCTTGTTACATCTATGATGTAACTATTGCACTCTTATAACACATAAAATAGAGGATAAATAAGGGTGCACGAAATACATCATAGCTGGCTCTACTTTCTGTCGTCCTTGACATTCCAAAATGCACATGTACCTATAGACCGGATGTGCAAGGGGTAACCACGCTTTTGAGAACTTGCGCGAGAGTCGTTCAGTGTTATAGCTGAGTTTTAGTCTCGACTTGCCGAGACTATCATCGTAGCGTCATAGATTTCATGACGTCTGTCGTCCATCGCGTCATATTAAGGGGACGTAATCTGTTATGTTTCCTTCTATTCGCTGTTCTATTTCTCTCTTGTGATCAACATGACAAGCCGTATGTGTTTGAGTGTGTGTGCTCGTGCTCTCAACTAAAACAAAAGTCAAACTAGCAATCGTTAAAAACCCAGTCCGTCCGACCAGCACTGCTATGTTCAGACTATGCTCATGTGAAGTTACAGCGTGCCCGGTACACACGCCCTTATCGGTACATCATCGACTACGAGTGTTCTCTGGACAAGCTGTTTAATGCATTTTGCGAGTATTTCTAGCTCTTCTGCGGTGCAGTAGGCCCTATAGACGATGAAGGTGTCCAAGATCTCAGGAGATGCGTGTGTAACCACTAGGTATTCAGTCAAATCCGTGTAAGAGGCTTTCAGCTGACGGGGACAACCAAGCCACCATTATGCACCGACTTGACATAGATCAACAGACGTGCCTTTAGAATAAGGTATGTGCAGAGGTGCCTCATCTGAACAGACAACTAAAGCTTGATGTTTCCGTCACACTTTGTCTTTTAGATCTTCATGGGATATACAGGTTACAACACTCGTGATTTTTTATATGGCTTGTATTTCAGTCAAGACCCAGCGGGAATATCAAAGGGACTCACTCGCCAGAGGCTCCCGAGTCCCTTGATATTCATTGACTGAAATACAAGCCATATAAAAAACCACTCGTGTTGTAACCTCTATATATGTGTGCGTGTGTGTGCGTGTCTGTGTGAGCGTCTGTGTGCTAGTGTGTGTGTGTGTGTGTGTGTTTGTGTGTGTGTGTGTGTGTTGGAAGGATGCTCTTGGTCTTGATACGCGCTCATGTGATATCTAATCATGATTTTTTTTATCATGCTGGTGTTTTTATACGCACTTTAATCTGAGGATATTTTATTGGTTCTAAGTTAAACTAAGAGGGTGAGAGAGAGAGAAAGAGTGTGTGTGTGTTAGTGTGTGTTACGTGTGTGCGTGCATGTGTGTGTGTGTGTGTGTGTGTGTGTGTCTTGAGAGATTGCTTTAGATAATATGTTTTAGTACAACTTTAAATTCTTAGTATATGTTTTAAGTGCAATTCTTAATTCTTAGCAAATGTGATGTATTTTATGTCTGTTATCGCCTGACACTGCACTGCGTGGCAATTTTCCTTGTTTTTATAAAGACAGTAAAAAGTTTGAGTCTTGAGTCTTGAACATCTCACTTGTATGCTCGCCATAACGATGCAACAGATTAGCATGATAAGCAGATACAAAGATCTTCCAGAGCATGTCAGCTTGCCATTCATAAAAAAGTAATGATTAAAAAATGAATGAATGGTAATGAAAATAAGGCCACATGCTTCTTTGGTTAATATTCACCAAACATACTGATATCACCCCACACAAAGTAATAATCACAAGAGACCGAGAAGATTTTTCATTAATTCATTTAGGATTTTAACCATGACCACCAAATCCTGATATAATCAAGCATTAGTAGGTTATCCCTGTTTATTAAAAACAAATTGCAGACAAAAAGCATTTTAAAATAAATGACTGACCTCGTGAGAGAATACTTGAGTGATATCTTCCATGATCGTATTGCCAGGAATTGTCTCGTAGGCAACAATTTCCTCCACTGGGCAGTCTGACAAAAAAAACCAAAACAATCACGCTAAAAACAAATAATTGTTTTATGCTCAACACAGTGAACAACTAAAACATGAGACTATAGATCTCATCTGTTTGTTTTGTACTAATCTACTCGAGTGTTGATAAAAAGTACAAATGAACTGTAAAGATCTCACAAACATTCATACAAAATCATTATAACTATAACACTTTATATAAAAGCCAATCCATCGGACAGTGAAACCCCTACTTTACGACACCCCCTAAAAAAAATAAAAAAATCAACAACTACAACCGCATGCTCGCACACACACACACACACACACACACACACACACACACACACACACACACACACACACACACACACACACACACACAAAACAACTGGTGTCTCATAATAATGAAGTGTTTTTGGTGTATTTGAAAACACTGAAGCTACGAAGACAGTTTTTCCATACCGCCCCTTTGCAGTCGTTCTAGCAATGTGTCTCTTCTCATTTTTGCTGATGGATACAGCAGTGGTTTTTGTTCATCTCTGCAAACTGAAACAAACGTTAAAAACAAAATGAAATTACAAAGTGAGAAAAAACATTAGTTTAAAAACAAACCAAAACCACTTGGGATAAAATGCATCTCGAAATGAACAGACACACTGAATAGAAAACATGCTAGAAACAGCATAGTTTAGCAGCAGTTTACCTGCGTTGAGAATGAACTCTGACAACCTCTCTGCATTGCCAGTCTCAGCTCCTTCAGGATTGAAGTGTACTTCTTTTGCTGTAACACACACACACACACACACACACACACACACACACACACACACACACACACACACACACCATAGACATTAAGTTAAGTTAGCTAATAGTCTCTGTAACTTTCATTATGCAGAAAAATAAAGAATGTAAAACAGGAAATGACACAATTAAAGAGCATTCAAAGAAAACAGATTACAGAAAAAAATTGACCAATATAAATAATTTATTCAGCTCAGGAAATGTGTACACTCTGCTGCATCCCTTTTAGCTCATTTTCCCCATTTAACAACATTTTTAAAGCTCAAAGGTCAATTAAATCTGCAGATTAGGACACTCGGTTATTTGTTGTTATAATGAATGGCCCTCAGAATGTTTTCTTTCCTTCAATCCTGTGGTGTCAATTCCATAGGCCACGTTCTGGTCGGAGACTGCTTTCACAACCAATAGTCAATACAGTGGAACTCCCCAACTTAAGACTCCCTTCCGTTTAAAACCCTGTTTTCTCAGATTTTTGGTTCATAACCTCTGTAAATTTACCTCCATTTTCAGATTTTCTTCTTTTATAACCTGATTTTCTATGGTTTTTGGAGGTCTTTAACTATAGGCCAACATCGGCGGGCAGCAGATGTGTAGGTATAGTTTCTTGTGCTGGCAACGCTAAATTTAGCTCTGTGGCATTCTATTATAACAAGGCTTGGTCTTCTGCATGGAGACAGATCTTCACTTCTAAAAGAGGGGTTCGACTGCACAATATTTCACTGCGAGTTCCTTACCAGCATCAGCTGTGGCCTGACCCACCACAAAACAGCGAAGACGGCAGCAGTCATGTTGCTGACTATCACCTGAAACCACCACAGAGCAAAGTCAGCAGCTAGAAAGCTTCTAAACCCTTTAAAGCAAAATGAAACTTAAGACTTAATACTGAAACTGTGCATTATTTACACGAAAAAGAAATGTCATAATCATAGAACCATGTGAGGCATAATTTTAGTAACGAGATGAAAAAGTCCATCTTAAGGCATGAAAAATCCACAATTTACAATAGCAACATCAATGACAACAACATCAATTGCAATTACGATCAAACAAGTTTTAAATTAACAGCATAGACCACCTCAATTCTAAAACACTGATTTATCTGAGTAATATTTAGTATTATTATACACTTCTCAATCAGTCAATGACAACAGTTCAGAAAGTGTGAAATCATTACACCCCTGTCAGTCTACACACACATTGGGGGAGTGATTTACCCTCTACAGCTTCTAATGCCATGGTAACGGCCTTGACAGCTCGCGGACTGGTGAAGATGATGCCAGCAAACTTCTCCGGGTGTTGTAGGGCCTCTGTCAGCTGCTCTTGGTTGATGTAGTTGAAAGAAAGCACTGGGACCAAGATCGCTCTAAAGCCAGCATTCTCCAAGATCTGGACACACACAAAGCAACTCTTACATGTAATGCTGGTGATTTAAGAGTAATTAAGACAATAATCTGATTTGTTCATGTTATCAGCATGCATCCTTTTTTCAGTTCCATTCCTAAACTTTCCCAAATAGTGTTTGCATTGAAACAACAATATAACACACACACACACACACACACTCATGCAAACCAAGCAAGCTATACACTAGTACAGGCTCTCAATGTGACTGTTATGTAACTGTGTCTAATTGACAACAAAAAAGTAACATGTTCTGCATTTACGTTACAATTAAAAATTGTGTTCTGTTGATTAAGCTTTTTCCTAATTTTCTTTATTCTATGATCGACAGAATCTTCTTTTGCTCAGAGCACATGTACTCGCACATCGCCAGACGCACACACGATGTCAATCACCTCCACAAAGCGATCCTCTTCTGATTCTGTTGGAGCTTTCAGAAGCAGCACGGTGCCCTTCCTATCACGTGCTTTCGCCATCGTACATCAGGAGCGTGTATCATCTGTGTAAATAAATGATGAATAATGTAAAAAATATAGCAGACCTGAAGAACTAAAATGTAAAAGACACCCTACATGTCCTGTTCAGTATCGATTTAATTTGTGATTATTAAGACATCGATCAAGTTGCCAACAGCAAGCCGTCCAGAACCACGACCTGGCACGCTCCAAACGGACAAGTACACAACCAGATCGACTACATACTGGCGCCGCAGCGGTTCAAGTCGAGCATCAACAAGGCCAACACAAGTCAAGAACGTTCCCTGGCGCGGACATTGGCAGTGACCACGACCTAGTGCTCACCAACATCAAGCTGAAGCTGAAGAACAGACGCACCGCCAAGAACCCTCGCATCAGATTCGACTTAGAGAAGTTGAACGACCCAGAGGTAGCAGAGGTGTTCCAAGCCCAGATAGGCGGGAAGTTTGCAGCCCTAACCACCCTAGACAGTGATGTGGACACACTCACCAACAACATCAGAGAAGTCCTGCTGTCATCGGCTGAAGAAGTTCTTGGGAGAGAGAGGAGGAAGAACAAGCCGTGGGTGACGAACGAGATCCTGGACCTCTGCGACAAAAGAAGAGAGCTGAGGCGTGACAAGTACACCAGTCAAGAATCCAGGGCAGAGTACCAGACCGCGAATAGGGAAGTGAGGAAGAAGATGAAGGAGGCGAAGGAGGAGTGGACTGAGGAGCAGTGCAACATCATCGACAAGGAGATGACCAAAGGCAGCAGTAAGCAGGCCTACAGCACCCTCAAGACCCTCACCAAGACCAGTCAGCCCAAGGCAAGTGTCATCGCAGACGCTGACGGGAACCTCCTGACCGAGAGTGCCGCAGTCCTGAGCAGGTGGACTGAGTACTGCAGCGACCTGTACAACTACCCGCTTCAACCAGACCCCAGTCTCCTACAGAGCAACCCCTGCCCTGAAGTGGACGACATGAGTCCACCAGTACTCAAGGCCGAGGTAGAGGAGGCAGTGCGAAGTCTGAAGGCAGGAAAGTCACCGGGAGTGGACAACGTCCCTTCTGAGCTGCTGAAGTACGGAGGGGAGGCAACGACTGCAGCACTGACGGCACTGTGCCAGAAGATCTGGGAGGAGAAGAAGTGGCCCGAGGAGTGGACCCAGTCTCTGGTCATCCCCCTACCGAAGAAGGGCAACCTCAAGCTGTGCCAGAACTATCGCACCATCAGCCTCATCAGCCACCCAAGCAAGGTCATGCTCCGCATCATCCTCAACCGTCTAAAGAGTAAGGCTGAGGAACTGCTGGCGGAAGAACAAGCGGGCTTTAGAGCTGGGCGGAGCACAGTGGAACAGATCTTCAACTGCAGGGTCACTATCGAGAAACATCTCCAACACCAACAGGAGCTCTTTCACAACTTCATCGACTTCAAGAAGGCGTTTGACCGAGTGTGGCACGACGGCCTCTGGCAGGTCCTACGAGGGTTCAACATTGAGGAAGGGCTGGTGCAAGTCATCCAAGAACTCTACGCGAACGCCAGCAGTGCAGTGCTCCTCGATGGACAGATAGGAGAGTTCTTCAGGACTTCAGGACTTCAGTAGGTGTCCGCCAGGGATGCCTACTCTCCCCTGTCCTGTTCAACCTCTTCCTGGAGCAGATTATGCAGGAGACCCTCTATGACCACCACACCTCCATCTCCATCGGCGGCAGACCCATCTCCAACCTGAGATTCGCTAACGACATAGACCTCATGGGTGGGAGCAACAGCGAGCTACAAGATCTCACCAACAGACTATCGGAGAGAGCAGGAGCGTACGGGATGGAGGTCAGCACGGAGAAGTCCAAGACGATGGTTAACAGCACGAACGACACCAGTGCAGTCATCACCATGAACGGCGAGAAGCTGGAAGAGGTCAGCAAGTTCAAGTACCTGGGAGCAACCCTGTCCAAGGACGGCACCAGTACCGCGGAGGTCCGCATCAGAATCGCCACGGCGACCTCAGCGATGGCCAGACTGAGCAGGTTGTGGACAAGCAACTCCATCAGCTTCTCCACCAAGTACAGGCTCTACAAGTCCCTCGTAGTCTCCATCCTCCTCTACGGCTGTGAAACCTGGACACTACTAGCCGAAACAGAACGAAAGATCCAAGCCTTCGAGTTCAAGTGCTTGCGCAGACTGCTGCGCATCTCATACTTGGAACACAAGACGAACGAGTACGTGCGGAACACAACAACGGCACTCGTGGGACCCCAGGAACCCCTCCTGGCAACTGTCAAACGACGCAAGCTTGTCTGGTTCGGTCACATCACCAGGCACGACTCCCTGTGCAAGACTATACTTCAGGGAACTCTGGAGGGTGGTCGTCGCCGTGGCCGACGGAGAAAGAGCTGGACAGACAATGTCAAGGAATGGACCTCGCTTCCCATGGATGAGCTGCTCACAACGGCCCAGAACAGACCCGAATGGAAGAGGACTGCTGTCTCGTCGTCCCTCATGACCCCCCCCCCCCCCCCCCCCGACGGCCAAATCGGTCAAGGGACTCCCCCCGCGGGTTTGGGGGAAGAATTTACCCGATGCTCCCCAGCATGTCGTAAGAGGCGACTAACGGATTCTGTTTCTACTTTTACCCTTGTCAAGTGTTTCTTGTATAGAATATAGTCAATTTTTGTCAAGATTTTAGTCAAGCAGTATGTAAGAAATGTTAAGTCCTTTGTACTGGAAACTTGCATTCTCCCAGTAAGGTAATATATTGTACTACGTTGCAAGCCCCTGGAGCAAATTTTTGATTAGTGCTTTTGTGAACAAGAAACAATTGACAAGTGGCTCTATCCCATCTCCCCCCTTTCCCCGTCGCGATATAACCTTCATGGTTGAAAACGACGTTAAACACCAAATAAAGAAAGAATGAAATGAAATGAATGAAGATTCTAATTTCTATCCTAAAGTTTTGCAGTCTTTTTTTTAAAAACTCGGCAATTTTCACAAATACGAAAGAGTGTGTGTCTTTTCTTTGTGGGTATTCATCCCCGATGAAATTAACCATTTATTCTATAAATCAAAAAAGGTACAGAAGTTTTCTGCTGCAGAGGTTGTCATAAAATCAAGTTCCCCTTTTTGTCCTTCTGGCTTTGCAGAAATGGATCTGAAGACGTTATACCTCCAAAATACAAACGAACTACAATCACCCTATAATCCAGTTGAACACCAATCACTGTCGCGTAAAAAGGCCATCAAACAAAGTCCGAATTTTATCCCAAACAGCTGTATGTCCGAACCGGCAGGTGTGTTTCACTTTGCTGAATAAAGGGGCATCACTCTCAAGCAGACGGAAAATATCTAAACTTCCGGTCCATGTGTGAGCCATGGCGTCGACATCAACAGCAGAAGATGACTGTGTTTCGTTCAATGAAATGGGCCTCGATGACAGAATCTTGAAAGTGAGTTTATCTTTAGGGTGAATAGTGGGATCATATTCCCGCAGACATTCAACTAGTCGGTCCAGCATTACGAAGAAGGACAGTTTGCCGTTTAACTGGTGGTGTTCAGTGGAAGTGAAAGTTGACTGTATCTGTAGGTTACGTCGCTAGCATCCAGATTGCTGGCTTTGGCGCGACGGGTGGGTGTGCGCAGCGACGTCGCTTATCGGCGGCTGGTAGTCAGCGCCGCCTTGAATGCCTCAATAGAGGCTGAGTGGACAACTGTGTTGTCCAGGTGATTCCACTCTATTGTGGATCGTGGGAAGAACGACTGCTTGTATTGTTCAGTGTTGCAGCGTGGTACAGCGAAACACCTGTTGTTATTTTTTATGTAATTGTCTATGGGGTTGCTACCAACGTAGTCTGCTGTTTGTCTTCTGGGTCGAATCATGCGGCCAGCACGTTGAGGGGTCAGGAATTTGTCTGGAGGCATTGCCGGCACCAGCCTGGCCAAATCATGTTACTGATAGTGATACGTGGTACTGATAGTGAAAATTGACAATACAAGCTCGTGTCATTTTAGAAACATGTCTATGTTTTCATAGTACCGTTACAAAAGCACAGCAACATAGAGAAGGGAAAACAATTGTGGAAGTATTAGTATTTCTATAGATTCAATAATAATACAAGCCTGTTTTCAATTTCATTCATGATCATGTCTTGATCTTGTCCACCCAGCTTTGTTTAGTTGAAACAATACTTGATAGCTCCCACAACTAACCCTTTACCACTGAACTTGTCCTCTACGGGTACTTTTTCAATGGCGGACGTCATATTGCCTGAAGTGAAGACTTTGTTAAGGGTGACAACTGACATGTTTGAAGAATTCCATGTTAAACATCATTATCAATATCAATATCAGCTGCATGATCGATATAAGCAGACTATATATATATATACATGTATATATATATATATATATATATATATATACCATGCTGTGGGAAGAGGATAATAAAATGAATAGAAAATTCTGAAATTCTTCTTAATCTTATGTCTGCTTGACTAATAGACACCTTATGTCTGCAGGCCATTGCCAAGCTAGGATGGACACAGCCTACACCCATCCAGGAGAAAGCCATTCCTTTGGCCCTAGAAGGAAAAGATGTGCTGGCGAGGGCTCGGACAGGGTCAGGCAAAACAGCTGCCTTCGCCATTCCTCTCGTGCAGAAACTGCTGCTAGCTAAACAGGTGGGGCTATCTGGGGATTTCAAGACTTTTTTTTAAATGATGTCATATAACAATTAGAATGATTACAAAGTGCGTGAAAGTAAGGTCACATGATTAATCTGTTAATCCACCATCTTAGTATTGTTCCTGAGACTTTCATATCGATGACAGAAGTTAAGTAATTAAAGTTCAAGTGGAATCCTGCGTATTGTATTGTGTTCAGTGTAGTGTCATCTGTATTCATGAAAGAGTGAACACATACAAAGACACGCAGCATTCAGCAATTTGTATTTTATCTAAGTAAATACATAATCAGATGTAGCAATACCTTGTACTATGATGAATGCCTATGCTGCCACTAGTTGTAATGCCACGGTTTTCTTTTGCAGAATGCCAGGGAACAAGAAGTGCGAGCAGTGGTTCTGACACCTTCCAAAGAGTTGTGTACACAGGCCTACAAGAAAATTTTGGTATGTAATCATTGTATTACACGAGCCACAAAACAGTTGCATAATATCAAAATCCTGCTCGAGGAATACTTGTTAGAACAAAATATATGTAGACATACCAAGTTACGTTTTTTTGCAAAACCTATGCTGATAACCACAAGGTTAGGTAATGCAGACAAACACTGGTAGTCCACATTTCACTATTTATGTATCAGTAGATGTCGTCGGTTGTAATGAATCAAAATGCTGTGTTGCATGGTCTGTGAAAAGAGTGATTCTAGCTTACTCAACTAGAGTCAAGGTACATGTTTTTGAACTAATCGACACCCAAGAAGAGCAAACCGTGTACATGATCACAAATAGCCTGGCATGATAATAATGAGGAAAACATATATTACACTTTTTAAAGACACTGTGATGGTTGATGTTGTGTGTCTTGTTGAACAGGAGGTGAGCAGCTGTTGCAGTCGAGAAATCAAATGTGTGGATGTTTCCCCTCAGGCTTCTCTTGATTCACAGAGGTAAGGCCTATAAAAAAAAGGTGTGGTTACGGTAACCCGACCTACCTTATTTTTAGGGGCCGACCCTATAACTATTTATTACATTTGTCAAAACAAAACAAAAACCCAAGAAAACGAGTGCAGAAAACGCAATGAAAGCGAAAGCGCTCGAGTCGCACACTTATTTCCCTGTCAAGTAGGTTTAATTTGTACACATTAGAAAAAAAAGTTTAAAAAAAAAGTGATTGCCAACCTTCGTACCCTATTTTTGGGGGCTATGTTACCTTCACCACACCTATTTTTTTTTTGGCCTAAGCTTTTGACCATAATTGTAAAACTTACTGCATGAGAGCCTTGTTGATTGGATAACAAGCATGTGTTTTACAGTTTAAAATCAAAGATTCAAACTATGTTAAAAGACGAACATTAGGTCATTTTAATGATGCCACACATATAAATCGAGCTGTACATTCCTAGAAAGATATTTATGTCATTCTCTACAGGTTCAGTGTTTGTTCATGTATGATCGTTTAAAAAAATTATTATCACTGTCAGCGTTTTTTGTTATCAAATATGAATTATTTTTTGATCAGGCCATTGCTAGCAGAGAAACCAGACATTGTTGTGGGTACGCCCAGTCGTATCCTGGCCCACGTCAGGGGAAGCAACTTGGAGCTGCACGCAGTACAGATGGTTGTGGTGGATGAGGCTGACCTTGTTTTCTCCTTTGGATACGAACAGGACGTCAAGAAACTCATTGAGTGAGTGTGTGGTTAGGGACTCACTATTCCAGCACAGTGGAACCCACCTTTCAATACCTTTTGAATAAAATCATGTTTCAAAAAGGAGAGAATCTGAAAAAGGGGGTAGATTTACTGAGGTTATGAACAGAAAATCTGAGAAAACAGAGTCTTGAAAGGGAGGGAGCCTTAAATTGGGAGTACATTTACAGAGGTTATAAACAGAAAATCTGAGAAACAGGGACCTTGAAAGGGAGGGAGCCTTAAATTGGGAGTACATTTACAGAGGTTATGAACAGAAAATCTGAGAAACAGGGACCTTGAAAGGGAGGGAGCCTTAAATTGGGAGTACATTTACAGAGGTTATGAACAGAAAATCTGAGAAACAGGGACCTTGAAAGGGAGGGAGCCTTAAATTGGGAGTACATTTACAGAGGTTATGAACAGAAAATCTGAGAAACAGGGTCTTGAAAGGTAGGGAGCCTTAAATTGGGAGTACATTTACAGAGGTTATAAACAGAAAATCTGAGAAACAGGGTCTTGAAAGGGAGGGAGCTTTAAATTGGGAGTACATTTACAGAGGTTATAAACAGAAAATCTGAGAAACAGGGTCTTGAAAGGGAGGGAGCCTTAAATTGGGAGTACATTTACAGAGGTTATAAACAGAAAATCTGAGAAACAGGGCCTTGAAAGGGAGGGAGCCTTAAATTGGGAGTACATTTACAGAGGTTATAAACAAAAAATCTGAGAAACAGGGTCTTGAAAGGGAGGGAGCCTTAAATTGGGAGTACATTTACTGAGGTTATAAACAGAAAATCTGAGAAACAGGGACCTTGAAAGGGAGGGAGTCTTAAATTGGGAGTACATTTACAGAGGTTATAAACAGAAAATCTAAAAAAACAGGGTCTTGAAAGGACAGGAGTCTTTGATTGGAGGCCTTAAAAGGGGGTCTGTGTAAGATCCTGCATTGGAACATATATCGGTAATACATTCATAATACATTGAGGATTTGATAGTTTTGACTTGGTCAAGTCGTATCTGGTTGCTTTTTTGACTAGCCAGCAGATTACCTGTCCCTCCGGGATGTTGCGATACGATGATGATGCGTGTGTTGAGGGTTTGGTGGCTCAGTGGGTAGAGCACTGGACATGGGATCCTCGGGTCACAGGTTTGAATCCAGGCTGGGACGAACAGGAGGCAACCTTATGCAGGGGTGTTGTTACAAATTCAAACATATAGGACAAATGACCTGAGCTCTTCAGAATCAACAGGACATTTGACCGCTTTCAGAAATTCCAATAGGACATCATAATTTTGTGCAAAACATTGTCCTTGGAATGGCTTCAAAATCATGTGCACATACACATGCTTTAACACTCACACATATTAGTATGTTACAGTTAATCTGTGAAACCAGGGAATACGTGTATTAACTAGGTAATACATGAATTAACTGACGGAAAAAAACAGTTAATTCATGTATTACCTAAAATAGTTTAGTCAATACACGTATTCCCTGGTTTCACAGATTAACTGTTACATATATATACACCGAACATTGTTGCATACATTGTTTTATTAATTTAGTTCCAAATAGGACACAGACAAAAAGAAACAAACATCTAAAAAGCAACCAAAACCTAACGGCACTCTTTTTTTGATTGTCTCACAAACTGCATGATTTGACTAGAAAATGAAATACTGAGAAAAAAATAGAGTCCGTTTCTACACAGATTCGACAAAGCAGTATGGTCTCTTCAGTCATGAATAGTTAAAAGACCATTTCTGCAAATTTCCTGCTGTGCCGACACCATGTCCTGTACAAAAGACATAATTTCTCTTTTCGTGGTTGTGTCAGTTTCAGCGGCGACACTGTCATTGGCACTGTCATCTTCAAGAATGACGCTCGTCGCGTTTTCAGCTGTTTTTGACCCAAACGTTGCACAGGATGCCGTTGAAAAGCCAAAGGGCTTCAGCGTTTTGTTGATCTTTGGCAGGCCTACATTTTATTTCGGTGACATAATTCAATGTGCTTCGTCAAAATGTCTCAAACTGAAACCAAAAGTAGACGCAAGACTTATAGTCAGTTGGAGTTGTCTCCCGTACTCCTAACTTCAGTGTGCTGCAGACGGGTATATCGCAAACGGTTTGGAATTCCCGAAAACGCAAGATCAGTACTACACAACTTCAGTGCACCTGTACGCGAGAGTGCTCGGTCGCTTTTTGAAAATGTGTATCTTGAACGGAAAATATCGAATATCACGCTGTCCGAAGAATGGAGTTCTTATCGGACAATGACAGCGATCAGTTCAAAACGTTAGGACATCTGACCGCCATGCGGCTTTTTGAATCGGACATTTGAGCCTTTCAATCGGTCTATGTCCGATGTCCGACGCCTAACGACATCCCTGCTTATGTGATGCCTCAGAGGTGGTATTCATGTCCCACCACAAAATGTTCGAGTATAGTTTAGTCCATCACTAGGGCAGGGCCAGACAGACGAAAACAATCCTTGTGGAACAATAAATAGACACATTCTGTAAATAACTGTCGGGGTTAAATGGGTTGAGAAAGAGTGAGTTCCCTTGCATTTGCACAGACAAACATTGCCATGTGCTTCCTGTACATGTGTTTGAGACACGCCCTAATGCTAGTGACTATCCTGTAATGTCACGTCGGAAAGTTTCCCCACGTCACATTATTTTCACTTGTTTCAGGGATTTCCCCAGAATTTACCAAGCGTTTCTGATGAGTGCCACACTGACGGAGGACGTGAAAGCTCTCAAGAAGATGGTTCTGCACAACCCTGTGAGTTCCGCTTGAAGGCAGTAATGAGATTATCCGGATGCAAACATACACATATACTGCATATAGAAAGTGTGTGTGTGTGTGTCAGTATGAGTGGAGAGCATGATCTAGATACCGTAATAACTTTGGTTACTGAGAGCATGTGTGTGTCTGTGCGTGTGTGTGTCTGTGTGTGTGTGTGTGTGTCTGTGTCTGTGTGTGTGTGTGTGTGTGTGAGAAAATAATAACTGACAGGAGTATCTTAACCCTTCACTTTGTTCAAGCTGTCGTGAGAATATTTAAAGATTTTGCCATGTTAACATAAATAGATGCCTTCTGTACGCAAAAGGTGGTTAGAATTTACAAAGATGGGTATTTGTCTATAAGTATTGCCTATTTTAATTGACCAATTAAATAACATATTCTTACTCCGAATCACATTAGCATTGAGTCACCTGAGATGCTTATCACTGAAAAACGCTTACCCGGCTAAAAATTTTAAAGGGAAGCAACCCCATCACCAAAACGAAAGTGAAAGTAGCTTTGGTAATGGGCCAGCACACTGGGAGTTACCTCCCATACGGGTGTGTGCCACGTCACTTCCTCTAGGAACACGTGCCTATTCTCATACGTCTTTTTCACCTCGGAGAGGACGGTTCACTTTTTGACGCTCTGTGGCTGACCTTGTGTGTTTGAGTGACACCCGCCGGCCACGTTACCCAGCTTTTCTGCTCGCCTTGCCTACAGTTCGGTGAGCTCGTTCCCGTTTGTTGTTGGTTTTTTGCGCTGTTTTCGTTACTGTACGTTGTCCGTTTTTTGCGGACTTGTGTGTCAGTGACTTGCGTGTTTCGCCATTTTGTTGTGTGAGTTAGTTAGCTAGCTCGTATGACTTTGCTCGTAGCTCTGCGTGCCCCTTTCTGTTTTGGGCAAGTGTAGCTATAGTATTTTGTTGACGCGAAAGTGTGTGTGTTTACTGTGTTTTCAGTCGTTTAGACTTACGTTTCAGTAAATTTTTTCGCGTTGCCACGTGTTGTTGACTGGCGTGTCAGTGACTTGCGTGTTTCGCCATTTTGTTGTGTGAGTTAGTTTTCTAGCTCGTGTGACTTTGTTTGTAGCTCTACGTGCCTCTGTTTTTGTGGGGCAAGTTTAGCTATCGTATTTTGTCGACGCGAAAGAGTGTGTGTTTACTGTGTTTTCAGTCGTTTAGACTTACGTGTCAGTAATTTTTTCGCGTTGCCACGTGTTGTTGACTTGTGTGTCAGTTACTTGCGTGTTTCGCCATTTTGTTGTGTGAGTTAGTTTACTAGCTCGTGTGACTTTGTTTGTAGCTCTACGTGCCTCTGTTTTTGTTAGGCAAGTGTAGCTATCGTAATTTGTTGACGCGAAAGTGTGTGTGTTTACTGAGTTTTCAGTCGTTTAGACTTACGTTCAGTAAAATGTTTTCGTGTTGTTTACATGGATTTGACAGCATGTCTGATTCAGACAAGCGCTGTGGCAGTTTTACTTGTACAGACCAAGAACGTAGCACTTTGTTGTCTGTACCTATTTCGGCGCCTTGCGCTGTTACTACTTCTGCTATCTTTTGCGGCGCCTAGCGCTACTGTTACGTCTGCTCCGGTTCTCTACTACGGAGACTTCGTCCTCGTTGTTAGCACCTGTGCAGGGTGCGTTGGTTCCTTTCTGTTTTAGACACTGGTTCCTGAAATCCGCAGCTTGGTGCAGGCAGAGTTCCAGCGTTCCGTCGCCAGTTGTTTGGTGTTTCCGGCATCTGGCAGTGACGTCCGGGCGTTGGCTTCCGTGTCTTTGCCTTCCATTTCCGGTTTGGAGCAGCGTCCTCCCTCTTCAGCTGCGGCTGGTAAGCAGAGCTGGTCCGATAGCCCTCGTGAGGCGCCTGGACGTTCTCTCTCGGGAGACAGCTCTTTCGCTTCGGGTCACGACCGATACCATGCTGATCTTTCATTTCCGGCGATAACCTACGAGGCCCCGGATTTGATCGAACAGCGGCGGCAGTCGGTTTCGGCTGCCGCATTTCCGGCACTTGCCGGAAGTGATGATCCGTCCGCTCCGGCACGCTACGGCGGTCGCGGCAGGATGGAGTATTCACTGACTTCCGGTCCTTCCGGATCGCGAAGTCAACCAGTGCAGCCTTCGTTTCCGCATTGCGCGGTTCCGTCGGCTACACTACCGGCACTCGCCGGAAGTGATGATCCGTCCACGCAGGCACGCTACGGCGGCTGCGGCAGGATGGAGTATTCACTGACTTCCGGTCCTTCCGGATCACGAAGTCAACCAGTGCAGCCTTCACTTCCGCATTGCGCGGTTTCCTACGGCTACACTTCCGGTTTCGGCCGGACACGCTGCTTCCTCTTCTGGTGCTTCCTTCCGGATACCAGTGGGTGGATTCCAGCGTACGCCTTCCGGCCTGTTAGTGCCTAGGCTTGAGCAGGCATCACTCCACTCTGATGGGGGAGTGACGTCAGCTCATCCAGCTCCGGTTTTTCCGGATAGTCGTCCTGCCTACCCTTTACCTTCACAAGGTTCTGGGCTGCAGGATGATGTTCGTGCACAGGCATTTCCGGTTTCCGGTTTGCCAGGGCATGCTTCTGCTTCCGGAACTGGTGTTTTTGGTTTCAGTGCAGCCTTCGCTTCCGCATTGCGCGGTTCTGTCGGCTGCACTACCGGCACTCGCCGGAGGTGATGATCCGTCCACGCAGGCACGCTACGGCGGCTGCGGCAGTATGGAGTTTTCACTGACTTCCGGTCCTTCCGGATCACGAAGTCAACCAGTGCAGCCTTCAATTCCGCATTGCGCGGTTTCGTCGACTACACTTCCGGTTTCGGCCGGACACGCTGCTTCCTCTTCTGGTGCTTCCTTCCGGATTTCAGAGGGTGGATTCCAGCGTACGCCTTCCGGCCATTTAGTGCCTAGGCTTGAGCAGGCATCACTCCACTCGGATGGGGGAGTGACGTCAGCTCATCCAGCTCCGGTTTTTACGGATGGTCGTCCTGCCTACCCTTACCTTCACAAGGTTCTGGGTTGTAGGATAATGTTCGTGCACAGGCATTCCGGTTTCCGGTTTGCCAGGGCATGCTTCTGCTTCCGGAACTGGTGGTTTTGGTCATGGTTCCTTGTGTGACTATTCTGATGCTCCATCAGTGGTCAACGAGGAGTCTCGGGGCGTGTTTCCGTCGAAGCTCAAGTCTGTTCTTGACATCGCGGCGGAAGTAGCGTCTCGTTTTTTCCCCGAAGGGGTGGTGGCTGCGGACTCTTCCGCTCCGTTCGTTCCTTCGGCCATGGCGGACTTCCGGCCGGCACAGGAAGATGTTTCTTCCTTCCGGTTTGCCGAGTCTCTGTCAGTGGCTTACCAACTTTCGCATTCGCTGGTTCGTCCAGCACATGCGGGGAGTGGTATTCGGCCAGTGCCTGTTCCGTTACTGCTTCTTTTTGGTCCAGTTCCGGAATCAGCTCAGCAGTGGGTGGCGTCGGCTTCTCAAGCCTCTTCCTTTGTGCCTACGGGCAATAGGAAGCTTAGCTTGCCCACTCAGAGCCAGAGCTGGCTGGCGTCTTTTGCACTCCCTAGGGCTACCCTTCCGGTTCCCCGGGAATTGCTGCCTCTTCTGGCTAAACCGATCAAGCATGATCTGGTTCTGCCGGTTTCTGAGGCTTCCCTCCTCTCTGCTGAGGAGGTTGGACGTCGGCAGATCGAACTGTCCTCCGTTGCGGAGACTCTTGTTCGGACTCTGTATCGGGCATTGATCGATTCGCTGGTTCCTTTCACTCTCAGTGAAGAACAAAATGCGGACGATGTCTCTGCGCTTTTTACCGCCTTGGCCAAGGTCAATGAGGAACAATTGCGTCTTTCCTCTCTACAGTACACCCAAGCGGTCCTCTGTAGGAGGGATCTCTTCCTCTCGCAGTCCCAGGTCACGGAGCTGGCTACTAGGGAGACCTTGAGAGTCTCCCCGGTCTCAGAGGAATCTCGCTTCTGTTCTCTGGCAATGGATGCCAGACAGAAGGAGATTCAGTCGAACAAGGACAGTCAGTTCCTCGACTTCACTCTGCAGGGGGTGAAACAGTCTAAGCCTTCTAAGCAAAAGCAGGCTCAGACATTGTCGAACCTCAAGCCAGCTCAGAAGCGGCAGGCTCTGCCGGTCGCTCGTGGCAGGAAGAAGAGGACGGCATCGGGGAGGGGGTGTGGCGGCTCTGGGAGTAAGCCACACCCCCAATGAAGCGCTCCCGATCTCACCCCCCTCCCGCCTTCCACCTTGGTGATGGCGGGAGGCTCCTCCCGTGCGCTTTCTCGTTGGATGTCGGTAGTAGACAGCCAATGGATTGTGGGAGTGGTGAGATCGGGCTTCCGCCTGCTCTGGCGGGAGGAAAAGGCGCCTCTTACCCGAGTGCCACCGCGGTTCAAGCCCATCTTCTCGCAGGAAGCATGTTCCGTCTTGCAGTCGGAAATTGCCTCCCTGGAGCAGAAGGGCGCGGTGGAGAGAGTTCGGGTTCATAGCTCCCTGGGATTTAAGGGCGTCTTTTCGCCGTTCCCAAAGCGTCAGGAGGACGGCGTCCCGTGTTGGATTTATCTCTCCTCAACACTTTCTTGAGTGAGATAAAAGTCAAGATGGAGACGCCAGCCTCGGTCCGAGACTCTCTCCGCCCAGGAGACTGGGTGACCTCGATCGATCTCACGAACGCATACTTTCATTCTTATGCATCCGGCCGACCGGAAATGGCTTTGTTTCCGGTGGGGAGATCAGATCTACCAGTTTCGCGCACTCCCTTTCGGGCTGTCCCTCGCACCATGGATTTTCACCATGGTGGTGAGACAGGTCTGTGCACTGGTGAGGTCCTAGGGTATCCGCCTGCGGGCTTATCTGGACGACTGATTCATCATGAACCAGTCCCAGAGCGGCTGTTCGCAAGATACCCTGATGGTTCTTCGAGAATCCAACTTGTTGGGGTTCTCATCAACCAGGGAAAGTCGGAGCTGACCCCGTCACAGACATTCACTTATCTGGGGATGTCTTTCGACACGGTCGCGTGGACTATCCAGCCTTCTCAGAGAAGGGTGGACAAGCTCCAAGCTCAGATTTGCTCCACTTTGCCTCTCCTGATGGCTTCCATCCGTCTGGACTTGGTGGCTCGCTCGCATAGAGCGTCCACCTCGTCAGTTTATGCTTCCCACTGGAAGGCATGGACTGCCTGGTGTTCAGCTACAGGGGTGAGTTCGGTGGCTCCGCGCTATATTCAGGTCGCCAACCGCCTCTCTTTCATGTCTTCGCAGGGCGCCTCAGGCTCCTCGTTGAGGGTCCGGCGCTTCGCTATCTCGGCGACTCTTAAGCAGATCGGTCGGTCTGTTCGAGTCGGGGGCGTTATAGCTGCAGTCATTAAAAGGGCTGCTCTTAAGGAAGCGAAAGCTCGTTTGCCCGCTCCCAAGTGGGACTTGTTTTTAATCCTGGAATTCCTACGTTCTGCGGATTTTGAGCCTTTGAGCGAGGCCATTCTGTTCAATGTCACTCGCAAAGCGCTGGTTCTTCTTTTGTTGGCAACGGCCCGACGGGGTAGCGAGGTCCACGCCCTGTCGGGTCAGCCTGGAGATATCTCCTTTTAGTCGGACGGTTCCGCATCTTTGCGTTTCCGGCCCGATTTCCTGGCCAAGAATCAGTTTCCGCAGGGTTCGTACAGAGTCCTTGAACCCTGGAAAACTCCTTGAAAATTAGAAAACCTTTTCCAGGCCTTGAAAAGTGCTTGAAAATAGAGTTTTGTTAAATAGTCATTGAAAAGTGCTTGATTTTTCCAAATTGTTGCCTATACATTTCGTCAGCAGCTTGTCTTATTTAAAAAAAAAATGCAACCCCCTTTTTTTTCGTCAAATACAGTACACACATTTTGGGAGAATAAAAGATCGATTGAAAACGAAAGCAGACGAACTAACTATTACTAGTCACCCGTAGTTGCTTCCCTTCCTGGAAGTTGGCAAGGGAAACAACTACGGAGAACCCTTGTGGCACAGAGGCATGTGACAGACCACATTGCAAAAGTAGGTGGAGCTGAGAAAGTGATGTTGTCTAAAAAGCTACTCTACAATGCTGCTAGTGCTCGGCAAAGGTACTTGGAGGCAGAGAAAGAGAAGAAGAAGAACGAGACACATGTGCAAAAAAGAAAGGCTGACATGGATGAGATTCAGACTCTCCAAGCAAAGAAAAGAAAGATCGAAGATTGTGCGGCTGACCTGCTCAAAAGCGCAGATGCTTTTGCAGAAAAGGCTGAACACACGCAGAACTTCAACTTCATAGCAAAGTCAAATGCTTTGAGGAAAAGTGCAAAAACCAAGAAGGACGAAGTGGCATCTCAGTCTTGAGAAAGAAATTCACCAGAAACTTGATGACTTGAAAAACTGAAGGTAAGCTTGGTGCTTATCATTAGTTTTTGAACATCCAATGATTTAAATCGGCGTGCGGGAAGAGGGTATAATAACTAGCGAGTGTTTCATTGCGAGCTTTGAAGGTAAGAGGGTGCTTGATTTTCTCTTCAGAAGGTCTTGAAAGTCCTTGAAAAGTCCTTGAATTTTAGAACAAAAAAACTGTACGAACCCTGTTTCCGGGGCAGGCCTCTCCGCTGGTTAGAGTCAAGGCTCTGATCAGCGCGTTGGCCCCGGATGACCTTGATTCGGTCAATTGCCCTGTGAGGGCTCTTCGTCTGTACTTAGCCCGGACTCAGCCGTTTCGGTCTAGTTCTCAGAAGTTGCTGTTTATCTCGCCCTTTTCTAGGCGCGAGTAAGATTTGTCGAAGGTATCGTTGGCCCGGTGGGTGTCCTCGCTCATTAAGCAAGCTTATGAGTGGAGTCGCACAAAGAGGGGGGGGGGGGGGTCATGCCCTCCTTGCCACTTGACTCGGCCCGAGCCCATGAAATGAGGGCGTGGGCATCCTCTCTGGCAGTACTGCGCTCCAGATGTCTAGAGGAGGTGCTGACAATTGCGTTTTGGCGTTCTGAAGATGTTTTCATAAACTTTTATCTTCGGGACGTCTCGGCTCTTCGACAGGATGGCTCCAGAGGCCTTCCAGCTCTCATAGCAGCAGGTCAGTTCCTGTCCAGAACTTGATGGTGAGTTTTGATTCATTTCTAGCCCACCGCCTTGTTGATGTTATCTGCTAATGTGATTCGGAGTAAGAATATGTTATTTAATGGAAAATTTCCTAGATAAATTTTCATTTAATTAATATACTTACCCGAATCACATACTGTATTCCCTCCCACCTGCCCCGCGTATGGTTTTAAGATTTTTAAAGCCGTATGAGAATAGGCACGTGTTCCTAGAGGAAGTGACGTGGCACACACCCGTATGGGAGGTAACTCCCAGTGTGCTGGCCCATTACCAAAGCTACTTTCACTTTCGTTTTGGTGATGGGGTTGCTTCCCTTTAAAATTTTTAGCCGGGTAAGCGTTTTTCAGTGATAAGCATCTCAGGTGACTCAATGCTAATGTGATTCGGGTAAGTATATTAATTAAATGAAAATTTATCTAGGAAATTTTCCATTCTAATTCATCAGGTGATTCTGAAGCTGGAAGAATCTCAGTTACCAGAGAGCTCACAACTCACCCAGTACCATGTCAAGTGAGTATCCCTGAGGTTTATGAACGTCTGAAGGTTTTGATAATCCTTTACTAAAATGTACGTTTAAAGTCATTGACAGGCAGGTTTAGATGTGTCGAAGAAAATTGTCCATTTTGATGTATTCATTATCAATATCATGGACAATAGACTGTTAATCTGATGTGCGCATTGGCCTAGTGGATAAGAGTATTAATATGCCGTTCTCCCAAGCGGAAGGTTGAATGTTCAAATCTTAGCCATACCTGGTGGGTTGTGGGTGGAGATTTTTCCGATGTCCCATGTTAACTTATGTGGAGACCTGCTTCTGCCTCAACCCCCTTCGTGTGTACACACAAGCACAAGACCAAGTGTGCACGGAAAAGATCCTGTAATCCATGTTTGAGTTCGGTGGGTTATAGATTGAAACACAAAAATACCCAGCATGCTCCCCCGAAATCAGTGAATGGCTGGTTAGAGAAACATGAAAATACAAAGCATGCATCCGCCAGAATCAGCATATAGCTGCCTAAATGGCAGGGTAAAAATGGCCATACTTGTAAGAACCCACTTGTAAAAACCCACTTGTGCAAAAACACAAGTGTCTGTGGAAGTTATAGCCCATGAACGCAGAAGAGGAAGAAGAAGTTATAGCTACTCTGTGGTAATGCTGATCTGTGTGCAACACTAACTGTGTTGTTTCCATGTGACAGATGCGAGGTGGATGACAAGTTTACCCTGGTGGTGGCGCTCCTGAAGCTGGGCTTGATACGCGGCAAAACCATCTTCTTCGTTAACTCTGTCGACAGCTGCTACAAGTAGGTTTGGATGTCAGCACATGACACATGGGGTCAATTCATTTGTCCAATACAGTGGAACCCCCCTCAAGAGACCTAAAAAGTTTTTTTAGAAAATAAGGTCTTAGAATGGAGGGAGTCTTAAAATGGAAGGAGTCTTAAAATGGAGGGAGTCTTAAAATGGAGGGAGTCTTAAAATGGAGGTAAATTTACAGACTCTGTAAAGAGAAAATGTTGGAAACAAGGTCTTTAAATGGAGGGAGTCTTAAAATGGAGGTAAATTTACAGACTCTGTAAAGAGAAAATGTTGGAAACAAGGTCTTTGAATGGAGGGAGTCTTAAAAGGGGAGTTCCACTGTAGACAATGTTGGGAAATAACTTTGTTGGGTATAAGCTTATGTGTGGGTTGTGAAAGAGTTGTTTATTGTGTAAACATTGAGCTTTCCAATGTGACATTATCGTCCAATCACTAGTGAGTGATGTGTCTCCACGTGTGGGAGGGGATCACGTGGAGAGACACGCCCCTTGCTAGTGATTGGCCTATAATGTCAGGTGGGAAAGCTTGCCTCAATGTTTTCAAAAGAAACAACTCTCACAACCCACACATACCCAACAGAGTTATTTCCTGAATTTGACTATTAGCTTGAGCAAACACACATACACGTTCACAGACAGATATGCTGACAGACTCACAGACAGACAATCACATTCATGCAGAGAAAACATGGAACCGGCCCAACAAAAAACAAGACAGTTGTCAAGTTAACCTGTTTCTATTTCATGCAAGTATTTTTTTTAGCGTTGATATACACACATTATTTTTCAACATAAACTTATTATCAGTTCAGTCTTGTGAGGAATCTTTTAAAAGAGGAGAATGTTCAGAACAATTTTAGGTCAATTGGTGTCAGGATGTTATTCTTCTGTTTCTTCATCTTGTTTTAGATGCCATCTTCATCCTTTGATCTTTGTCTGTATTTGTGATGTTCCAGGTTGAAACTGTTCCTGGAGCCGTTTGGTGTGCCGGCCTGTGTTCTCAACTCAGAGCTGCCAGTCAAGTCAAGGTAGAGTCAGCAAGTTGCTCGCTGCAAAATTCGCTTGGCATAGAATGAGCGCTTCTGGGGTGATAGCGCGAGACAACTCCTGTGATCTTGCCGCGAGGTTCCGCCTGTTACCATTGTCTTTTTATCGTATAAAATGCACGACTTACACACGAACTGTTACCAAAGCGACATGCTATTTGGGACCAATGCACGTTTTTTTCCTTTCTCGTGTGATCTTGCCGCGAGGTTCCGCCTGTTACCAGCCGAAAGAAAGAAGGGGCATAACCTCACCAGAACCGCCCATTCTTGGAGGGTGTCTGGAGAGTAATAGGGGGATTAAAAACACACACATTACTACACACTAATGTCAGGAGAGGGCGGTGTGAATGTGATTAAAACAGTAAAAGCTTAAATGAAAATTAATGTTAACTGGGTGCCCCACTGATGCTGTACCTAGAAGTAAAGTAGAAGACGGGTCATTTGACTGATTTATTACACAACCAGTGGGTCACTTACATTACAAAGCCAGTGGGTAAATCTGTTAATCCTTTGACTGTCAACCAGAAATTTTGAGGGTCATCTCACTCATTGGCCGCCAGAATGAATGGTCGTTTTCAATTTTAAATCTGCCACTTGCCAGTGACCAGTAGCCGACACCTAGTCTAAACCGTGTTGGTAAATAAGTTAGATACTTTGCTGTATTTCAAACATTCTGGTACAGATAAGCAGGAAGAGATCTTGGTAAATGCAAATCAAACAAATCTCTAACATACTGTGCAAGGATTTAAGCTCCCACCTTACTTATTGCTTTTTGAGTCATTAACCAAACCAAATAGTAACATAGTTTAAAATGTTTGCATAAGTTGTAGGAGAAAGGGAAAGTCTAATTCAATATCCTCCTCCTGGCAGGTGTCACATTGTGAGTCAGTTCAACGAGGGACTGTATGACATCATCATTGCCTCTGACGAGACCTTACTACAAGACCCCAAGACCAAGCCCAACGTGAAAGGCAAAGCGTGAGTAGTTTCAGGGTTCGTACAGAGTCCTTGAACCCTGGAAAACTCCTTGAAAATTGGAAAACCTTTTCCAGGCCTTGAAAAGTGCTTGAAAATAGAGTTTTGTGAAATAGTCATTGAAAAGTACTTGATTTTTCCAAATTGTTGCCTATACATTTCGTCAGCAGCTTGTCTTATTTAAAAAAAAATGCAACTCCCTTTTTTTTCGTCAAATACAGTACACACATTTTGGGAGAATAAAAGATCGAGTGAAAACAAAAGCAGACGAACTAACTATTACTAGTCACCTGTAGTTACTTCCCTTCCCGGAAGTTGGCAAGGGAAACAACTACGGAATGACTAATAGTTTGCAGACTTGAAAAACTGAAGGTAAGCTTGGTGCTTTGCATTAATTTGGGGAAAATCATGTCCTTGAAAAGCATTTATTTGGTCCTGGAAATGTCCTTGAAAACTCATTGAATTGTATCAGCTCTGCCCTGCAGGAACCCTGCAGTTTCATCGTGCGGCCATTTCATCTTTACCAATCAAACTGTTTGCCTTTGCTCCCAGATTTCACTGAGCCAAACCGCTTTTGTGATTTTTGAACAAAATTTGAAAATTGAATGTCCGAGAAATTTGTTTTTAGTTCTTTGTCTTTTCTGTTTTTCTTTCTTCCCTTTATGTTACAATAGATTCGAGTCATAGTGGAAAAAAAGGGAATTGCTGAAATGAATACAAGGGCCATTTACCGGTAGCTGTTATCTGATAATTATGTGTAGAAACTTTGAAGTGTTCTTTCATTTTTTTGTTTTGTTAACGCTGTTTTCATCAATGAGATTGAGCTGTTTGTTATGGTTTGTTAGTCCTGATGGCGGAAGTCTTAAAAAAACCACCAAGCCGGTTTCTTTTTGTAGGCCCAGAAAAGAGTTTCTGTTTTCTTTGTGTAGGCCCAGAAAAAAGCATCCATAAGACAGTTTCTGTTTTCTTTGTGTAGGCCCAGATAAAAGCATCCATAAGACAGTTTTTTTTCTTTGTGTAGGCCCAAACAAAAGCATTCATAAGACAGTTTCTGTTTTCTTTGTGTAGGCCCAGAAAAAAGCATCCATAAGACAGTTTCTGTTTTCTTTGTGTAGGCCCAGAAAAAAGCATCCATAAGACAGTTTCTGTTTTCTTTGTGTAGGCCCAGACAAAAGCATCCATAAGACAGTTTCTGTTTTCTTTGTGTAGGCCCAGAAAAAAGGACAAGGAGTATGGAGTGTCTCGCGGCATCGACTTCCACAACGTGGCCAACGTCGTCAACTTCGAGTTCCCAAAGTCTGTGGATGCCTACATACATCGAGTTGGCAGGTATGCTCTCTCCCAACAACATTACAACCATCCAGGTGGTGAACTATTGCTTGGAACTGTAGTTTGAAATCACAAAAAAATGATAAAACTGTTGTGAAGACTTTCCTCAGTAGCATATATAGCAGCAGAAATAACTTGTACTCAGCTTCACCATTGACATTGAAGCAATCTAAATTCTGAAGGGCTGCAGTCAAAGCCAGGTTAATATTTACTGAGCCTTCAACGTTTTGAGAACTTTTCTTCATGTGCGCTCAGTAGGCTAACAGCAGTCTAACTTGCTGTTGCAAACATGTGCCACTGAGAGGCGCCTTCTTTAAACTTGTGCTATGATCCAGACCTGTGCACGTGTACGGTTTCTCCGTAATTTCTCCGATTTTTATATGCAGAATACGGTGCTACGGATTTTTAATCAAAATTCCGAAATTCCGATGTTTTACTAAAAAACATTATTTTTTCTGTTTTAAGATGTTTTGACCAATTAGTTGGCCGGTGCGCTGAAAAGCGTTTTCCGATTTACCGGAAGCCCTTGTGTTCTCAGCATTGAGTCTTTGTTCTTAGACTTAGTTCGTCCAGCGTCTGCGTGGCAACTTGTGATTGAAGTGAAACATGGAAAAGAAAAAAAGAGTGCGAGATTCAGATAGTGAAGAGGAGACACCAGCTCTGTCACCAAAGAAGAAGAAAATGGCACAACAGTGCTGGAAGTCCAGTTATTCTCAAGACAACCTGGAGATCGTAAAATTGTGTGCTTTGTGAGCAGAATTATGTCTTGAACTGTCGTTACAGCTTACTACTGAAACATTTAAAAAAAACTACTGAAATTTGGTTTGTTTACTACTGATGAGCGTTTTGAGTGTGCACAGGTCTGTATGATCTCAAGAATCTCTGACTGCAGCTAAAATGAAACCGTTGTCCGTCCTTGTTGTGTTATCACAGACCCTGCATTTCTTTCTGTGTAGAACGGCGAGGGGGGACAAGCAAGGCTGTGCCCTGTCCTTTGTCAGCAGGACTGAGAACTCTTTGTTTGAGGCAGTGGAGGCTGCACAGAAAGCAGACAAAGGTCAGTCTTTGTTAAGGCCAAACAAAAATATATATTGGTTTAGGGAAACGTGACCCAAAAAGATTAGGTTAGTAGGTCGGCTTTTTTAAAAAAAAAAAGTTTTTTTTACAAATTTATTTGATTTTAAAGGAGGTTACTTTCCTTGGTTTCGGTATGCTTTGCAAAATGTGCCAAAAGTTTTTGTTTGTTTTAGAAATGAAAAAAAAAGTGTTGGGGTCGGCAGATTTTCAAAGCGTTCTGGAAGAGTTGTGCTCCACTTTGGCGAGTCAAACAACAGCACGTGGTCTACCAGTTAACACTTTCGCGACGGGAGGTGACTATATTAGTAATAGCGCTGCAACGCCCACGGACGGGAAGTGACTATTTTAGTATTAGACATACAAGGTACACGACTCGTGATTGCTTCCCGGTTTTTGAAGCTTGCAGTAAATTGAGTTGTTTCCCTTGACACACTTGGTGTGCCCTTCCGCCATATGTAAAATTAGGCTGGTTTGTGCGGTTTTTTCGAGAAAAAAAATGAATCGAAGGCGAGCCTTGTCACGGGAGATTCTCCGGATGTTGGATCTTGAGGACCCTGTAGATCATGATTCCGACGTGTTGTTTTCGCCTCAAGAAAGCGATAATAGCAGTGATATTGAGGAAGAAACAGTCCCGTTGTTGCTGCTAGTATGAGTCGGCAAAATACACGTGTTAGGGTGGTACTGCATGAATCTTCGAATGTGTAGTTGCAAGGGGGGCGTGGCAGAACTGATAACAATGGATGGCTGGAGCCTAATCCTTTTGGAAATGTTCATAGGTGTACAGTTGGGACTTTGTTGTGAAAATGTGACTTATATTCAATATGGATTACCTAGACATCATTTGGTGAGTGTCACAGTTTTGTTTCATTTGAGTCAGGATGCTGTGAGTGAATGCGGGATTTGCTTGTTTTTTTCTTTGTACTGTCTCCTTATTTCTGTGTAGAATTTTAACAATATTTCAATATTTCAGCTAATTCATAGGTTTTACACCTTGTTTGGTTATAACATTATTTATAATACTTTCTGTTAAAAAATAACTTTAAAAAAAGCAGTGGAAAAGAAAACACACAAAAAAAATGTTAAAAAACACAAATTATCCCCCTTTCATTCCCCCTTTGCTAAAACAAATCGCGTGACAAACTTATAAATAGCACGACTGAACTGGGCATCCATTTTTTAATTAGTACACAAAATTTGGTGGTGATTGGACTTAATTCAAGCTTGCTAGACAGATTTCTTTACAGTTACTGTTTTTTGGGAAGTTTCTTAGTGGCAAGCTTGGGCAGGCAGGACGTTAACGCCGTGGCAATGCTAGTCACAATAGTGTTAAAACAAGCAATAACATACACAAATAGGAGTTTAAAGTTAATCAATGCGATGGCTGAATTTAACTGGTTGACCACATGTTCTTGTTTGACTCACATTCTGGGGCGCAAGTCTTCCACAACGCTTGAAATACCTGACAGTTATTTCAGGGAAACGTCTAATGAATCAATGAATGTTTGCTCTGTGAGCTCTTTTGTTCTTCACTTTACAGCAGTCCACAGAAGCAACTCAGTTCTTGCAGGGGTCCCTATGTCAAGGGTGTCAGTCTGCCTGGGGCATGTGTTTTAAATGTTGGTACATGTATTTTCATGTCTCAAAAGTCCATCGGTTTGCATTGTGCACTTTTGTATAATGAAAGGCCACAACTTTTTATTACACTTGTTAATGGCACTCGGTTAATGGTTGTTGTTGTTTTCTCCTCCAGATTCTCCAAGTGTCTTCAAACCGTTTCATTTCAAAATGACAGAGATTGAGTCCTTCAAGTACCGTGCCATGGTGAGGAACAGCATCTTTAATGAATTGATTGTGTGATAGGATGAACTTAAAGGCACCGTCATTTTGTGTACGCGATCATGTACAGTTGATCCACCATTTGAAGACCTCCAAAAATCAGGTCTTAAAAAGGAGGGTGCCTTTAAATTGGGGTACATTGACAAAGGTTATGAAAAGAAAGTCTGGGAAAACAGGGAGGGAGTCAGAAATTGGTTGGTCTTAAAGGGGAGGTTCCACTGTCTGGATGTTTACAAGTGGTAAGTGCATGATTCTGTTGAGACATGTACCAAAATACATTGTCTGATTGATTTCTGTGCAGAATGGCAATTGCACGTTGATTTCACAAGTGACACCTATGTCAATTTGCAAAATTAATTCACCCAAAAATCATACTCTGCACAAAAACCAACCAAAACTTTGATTTTTGATACATGTTCAAGTGGATGGATGTTGTTATTCCATGTAAACTTTGGTTACTTTAACAAAAAGGAATATATCTTTTTGTTTTTAAATTGTTCATTTAGAGGGTAGTCTGTTTTGTATGAAACATAATGTTGATTCATTTTTAAGCATTCATATATTTGAACATAACATAATTTGGCTTAAATTTGTAACTTATTAACTTATATATAAGGCTTATATTTGTCAATTAACGGTTATTTTGTGTTGCTAATTATTCAGGACGCCATGAAGTCAGTGACAAGGACAGCAGTGAGGGAGGCCCGCTTGAAAGAAATCCGACAGGAGATTCTGGCTTCAGATCAGTTAAAGGTACAGTGTTTTCCATTTGTCTAGGTTACATGGACTACTTTGCATCATGCAAGGAATGTTGCTTATTTTTTTCTAGTACTTTTTACATTTATCCACCTTTTTAAACATTTTAATTTGTATTTAACATTACCCAGTGAGAATGCTTATTGTGTGCAGACGTACTTTGAGGACAACCCTCGGGACCTGCAGGTCTTGCGTCACAACAAAGCCCTCGCCACCACCAAGATGCCAACCACACTAAAAAATGTGCCAGAATACGCAGGTACACAAGACCTTATTGATTTTGTAGCCAATCTCCTGAATGAAGCTTTACGTCACATGCTGAAAGGAGTGCGAACACTTTGAAATTCAATCACACAGACATTATTGATTTTATAGTCAATCTCCTTACGTAGCCCCATGGAAGTCACGTGATATACTGGAAGAGGTATGAACATTTTAAAATTCAATCACACATACATTATTGATTTTATAGTCAATCTCCTTACGTAGCCCCATGGAAGTCACGTGATATACTGGAAGAGGTATGAACATTTTAAAATTCAATCACACATACATTATTGATTTTATAGTCAATCTCCTTACGTAGCCCCATGGAAGTCACGTGATATACTGGAAGAGGTATGAAAATGTTAAAATTCAATCACACATACATTATTGATTTTAATAGTCAATCTCCTTAAGGACTGGGTGGCCGAGTGGTAACGCGAGAGGTTGCGAGTTCGACCCTGGGTCAGGGCGTTAGCAATTTTCTCCCCCCTTTCCTAACCTAGGTGGTGGGTTCAAGTGCCAGTCTTTCGGATGAGACGAAAAAACGAGGTTCCTTCGTGTACACTACATTGGGGTGTGCACGTTAAAGATCCCACGATTGACAAAAGGGTCTTTCCTGGCAAAATTGTATAGGCATAGATAAAAAAATGTCCACCAAAATACCCGTGTGACTTGGAATAATAGGCCGTGAAAAGTAGGATATGCGCCGAAATGGCTGCGATCTGCTGGTCGATGTGAATGCGTGATGTATTGTGTAAAAAATTCCATCTCACACGGCAGAAACAGATCCCTGCGCCTTGAGTCCGAGTCTGGAGATACGCGCGCGATATAAGACTTCATATAATAATAATTAAGTAGCCCCATGGAAGTCACGTGCTATACTGCAAGAGGTATGAACATTTTAAAATTCAATCACACACACATTATTGATTTTATCAGGCAATCGCCTGAATAAACCCCATGGGAGTGACTTTACATGCTGAAAGAGATTTGAACATTTTGAGATCGAATCACACAGACATTATTGATTTAATAGTCGACCTTCTGAATAAGCCCTGTGGAAGTGGCGTCACAGATCTAGAAAAGTGTGGAATTTTGAAATTCATTCAATCTGCCGATGAACATTGTGAAGGTCTTATTCGGAATGCCATCTTATTGAAAAGTTGGGTGGAAACATTCTGAATTACTGTACATGTACTTTACCCTTTTAGCAGTGTCTAGCATGATATTGCACTGATCTTTCTCTGCGCTTTTCCCCACTAAGTGATATGTATTGTTAGTTTAATTGCAAAGCCGTTTTTCCTGTGCATTTTAATCCTACAGTGGAACCCTCCTTTAAAAAATGGCCTCCATTTAAGACCTTCATTTTTCACTTTACAGCTCATTAGCCTCTGTACATTTTCCTCAATTTTAAGACTCCCTCCTTTTTAAGACCAGATATTGTCAGATTTTTGGAGGTCTTAAAGTCAGCACTGAGACGTGTGTTGAGAGTGTTGGAGCAAGGCGTTGCTCTTAGAAGCGTCAAGGTGTTTACTGTTAGGTGTAAGGTTGTGCAATATCTGCCTCCTGAGTCATTGGGGTGACTGAATACTGGGCCAGAGGAAACAGGAAGCATCAGCAGCGAGGGAAAACAAGTTAAAAACAAGGATGTGTGAATCATCAGAGTATTTTGCTTCCGAAGCAAGAACCATACCTCCAGGCTCACCAGTGTTGTTACCTTGTCAAATGCAACATACTGTTGGGGATAATCAGTAAAAATGTCTCCCATGTCAACTTGAACCTAAGGACTAGCAGACTGTCAATGGGAGAGTGTGTGTGTGTGTGTGTGTGTGTGCGTGTGTGTGTGTGTGTGTGTGTGTGTGTTTGTGTGTGTGTGTGTGTGATTGTGTGTGTGGAGTGTGTGCGTGTGTGTGTGTGCTGAAGATTGCTGCTATAGTGCTAGAGAAAGAATGCACTGATATTTGTGCATTCCTTGTTCTGTTACTGTCCCTCCACAGGGCAGCGTTGCCCTTTCGTCCTTGTAGCAAGCCCTCCGTAGGCTGGTCATTGCGTAAGTGACCGTTTGCAGTCAAAGACACTCATGCGGTCACATTGTCCTGGAGGCATGCTCTGACTCTACTGTGTTTTGTGACCTTCCAGTTCCCAGCGCCCTGAGGCACATGACACAACGACAACAGCGCAGGAAGAAAGGTCGCCAAGCCAGGGGTGATGGTGACAAAGCGCCGACCAACGCACAAGCCAAATTTCAGGTTAGTTTTTCTTTTTATGCAAGGAGAAATCACCTTTTCACTAAGAATTTCAGGCAACCTTTCAGGTTAGTTTTTATATTTAGTCAAGTTTTGACTAAATATTTTAACATCGAGGGGGAATCGAAACGAGGGTCGTGGTGTATGTGTGTCTGTGCGTGTGTGTGTGTGTGTGTGTGTGTAGAGCGATTCAGACTAAACTACTGGACCGATCTTTATGAAATTTGACATGAGAGATCCTGGGTATGAAATCCCCGAACGTTTTTTTCATTTTTTTGATAAATGTCTTTGATGACGTCATATCCGGCTTTTCGTGAAAGTTGAGGCGGCACTGTCACGCCCTCATTTTTCAACCAAATTGGTTGAAATTTTGGTCAAGTAATCTTCGACGAAGCCTGGACTTCGGTATTGCATTTCAGCTTGGTGGCTTAAAAATTAATTAATGACTTTGGTCATTAAAAATCTGAAAATTGTAAAAACAAATAAAAATTTATAAAACGATCCAAATTTACGTTTATCTTATTCTCCATCATTTGCTGATTCCAAAAACATATAAATATGTTATATTCGGATTAAAAACAAGCTCTGAAAATTAAATATATAAAAATTATTATCAAAATTAAATTGTCGAAATCAATTTAAAAACACTTTCATCTTATTCCTTGTCGGTTCCTGATTCCAAAAACATATAGATATGATATGTTTCGATTAAAAACACGCTCAGAAAGTTAAAACAAAGAGAGGTACAGAAACGCGTGCTATCCTTCTTAGCGCAACTACTACCCCGCTCTTCTTGTCAATTTCACTGCCTTTGCCATGAGCGGTGGACTGACGATGCTACGAGTATACGGTCTTGCTGAAAAATGGCATTGCGTTCAGTTTCATTCTGTGAGTTCGACAGCTACTTGACTAAATATTGTATTTTCGCCTTACGCGACTTGTTCTTTATTACTTAAGGAGAAATCCCCTTAAAACATGAAGGAAAAGTAATGAAAAAATGGGTAGCGCCGTACTGTGCGGCAGCTTGCTTTCCCTGGATAGAAAGCAATCCGAATTTCCATGAGGGTAAACCTGACAGGACTATATAAAACCTTATCCTTCTCCTATCCTTATCATTTCAGGCTAGCTTTTTATATTTAGTCAAGTTTTGACTAAATATTTTAACATCGAGGGGGAATCGAAACGAGGGTCGTGGTGTATGTGTGTGTGTGTGTGTGTGTGTGTGTCTGTCTGTCTGTCTGTCTGTGTGTGTGTGTAGAGCGATTCAGACTAAACTACTGGGCCGATCTTTATGAAATTTGACATGAGAGTTCCTGGGTATGATATCCCCGGACGTTTTTTTCATTTTTTCGATAAATACCTTTGATGACGTCATATCCGGCTTTTTGTAAAAGTTGAGGCGGCACTGTCACACCCTCATTGAGTCACTTGAGAAAATGTGACTCTATGTAATCGGTCAGTGTTAGTCTGTCCGGCCGGCCGGCCGTAGACACCACCTTAACGTTGGACTTTTCTCGGAAACTATCAAAGCGATCGGGCTCATATTTTGTTTAGTCGTGACCTCCAATGACCTCTACACTTTAACGATGGTTTCGTTGACCTTTGACCTTTTTCAAGGTCACAGGTCAGCGTCAAAGGAAAAATTAGACATTTTATATCTTTGACAAAGTTCATCGGATGTGATTGAAACTTTGTAGGATTATTCTTTACATCAAAGTATTTACATCTGTAGCCTTTTACGAACGTTATCAGAAAAACAAGGGAGATAACTAGCCTTTTCTGTTCGGCAACACACAACTTAACGTTGGGCTTTTCTCGGAAACTATAAAAGTGACCGGGCTCAAATTTTATGTGAACGTGACTCATTGTGTTGTGAATAGCAATTTCTTCCTGTCCATCTGATGCCTCATATAATATTCAGAACTGCGAAAGTGACTCGATCGAGCGTTTGCTCTTCTTGTTTTTCCATTAAATTGATTGAAATTTTGGCAAAGCAATCTTCGACGAAGGCCGTGGTTTGGTATTGCATTTCAGCTTGGTGGCTTAAAAACTAATGAGTGAGTTTGGTCATTAAAAATCGGAAACTTGTAATTAAAATTATTTTTTTATTAAACGATCCAAAAACAATTTCATCTTATTCTTTGTCATTTTCTGATTCCAAAAACATATACATATGTTATATTTGGATTAAAAACAAGCTCTGAAAATTAAAAATATAAAAATTATGATCAAAATTAAATTTCCGAAATCGTTTTAAAAACTATTTCATCTTATTCCTTGTCGGTTCCTGATTCCAAAAACATATAGATATGATATGTTTGGATTAAAAACACGCTCAGAAAGTTAAAACGAAGAGAGGTACAGTAAAGCGTGCTATGAAGCACTGCGCAATCGCTACCGCGCCAAACAGGCTCACTGCCTTTTGCACTAGCGGCGGACTACGTTCAGTTTCATTCTGTGAGTTCCACAGCTTGACTAAATGTAGTAATTTCGCCTTACGCGACTTGTTTCTTCTTCCTCTTCTTTTTTTTTTCTTAAAGTAGAATTCATTAGTCTTTTGAGCATTGAATATTGAGCTGAATATAGTGTGTAAAAAAAAATTCATACAGTAAATAAAAGCAAACATGCTTTTGGTGATTCAGATGGAAAATATTTTTGATGAAATTTGGGTTGAACAAGTTAGTACATGCACTTTGATGAAGAGTGTTGGGAATGGAACCTGTTTGAGTAGTGTGCATGATAAGGCCCCCCCAAAAAATTGTCTGTTTCTGGTCACCCGACCGACCCTAAATTTCGGCGCCGACCCTAAACTTTTTTTTTCCAAACTCAAACATTTTTTATTTTTTTTGGTGGTGGTAAAGGACAGGGTGAGAAAATGAACAACAAAAACGTGTGAAAACGAAAGTCCGCTGACGATTTGTAAATGTGTTGAGTGTCTTGTCTCTATGTATAGTGAATCCAGTCTCTTTGCGCGATTTTTAAAGTTAGTTTTATTGGTCTACATTTGGGGTAAAAAAAAAATAATAAATAAATAAAAATCCCTACCTACCGACCCTATTTTTTTTAGCCATGTTGCCAGAAACAGACAATTTTTTTTTGTGTGGCCTAACAACCTCTCTTATTCCTCTTTCTTTCTGTCTGTCTTTCTTCTACATTTTCTGGTCATCTTTTTATCTTTTCTCGCACTTCATCAATAACATGCATTGAAATGAGTGTATTTGGTGCGGCACATCGGTTCACAAATCATGATAAATGTGCTGTTGCTGTTAAAAAAAAAAGAGAGCAATAAATGAAGAAAAAAATAATGATGATGAATTTTTGGTTGATGAAATCCAAGAGAATGTTATTCTGATGTATTTATGCGTGTAAGTTTTTCTTCTTTGTTTTTCAGAAAAGGAAAGCAGACCCCTTGAAGAGCTTTGAGTTTTCTGGATTTTCCAAGAAGAGGAGAAAGTAGACGTCTGTGTTCTGTATAAATAATAGTGTCTTCAGTGAAATAAATGCATCCAGTATTCAAAACGTTTCTGTATCTTCAATTTAAATTGTTAGATTGATACACCCGGTGAAAAACAAGCGACCCAAATTTTCAACAAAAAGAAGGGTGCACTTAAACATTCTTAACATATGTCTTGTTGTGCACTTGCTGTGTTTGTTGTTTGATTGATTACAATTGTAAGATTGTTATGGCAATCTTGTCTTTGTATGATCTGTATCTCTCTCTCTCTCTCTCTCTCTCTCTCTCTCTCTCTCTCTCTCTCTCTCTCTCTCTCTCTCTCTCTCTCTCTCTGTTGTTCTCTTTAATTTTGTTAATGGGATTGTGAATGTGTGTGAGTGTGCGCGCGTGCGTATATGCCTGGTTGCGTGTGCGTGTGATATAGAGAGAGAGGCAAAGTGCAGACTGCTCTACACGAAGGGCGACAAATACGCAGCGAAAATCAAAGTAGTGGTTGTTTCCCTTGCATCTGATCTCTCTGATGACAAGAGTTCTGAGCATAGTAAAAACCAGGAATATGAAAGTAGGAGAGAAAACAAAGAAGCACAAGTAACTGGTTATTCCTGTAACTAATCGCCGACACGAACTGAAAAAACAACAAACAAAACAACAGGGCGTAAGGAAGCTGTCCGCCAGCGTATGACTGCTACTTGACCCGTCAAACTTGCTGAATGATAGAATCCGTTAATTGTCCCTCAGGCCCGGAAGATGTTCACGCCCGACTCGTTCAACATTTGAGTTCAAAGAGAAACGCGGCTTGTTTGATGACGGCATTGGCATTGTGGATTACTGGCCAAGTTTTGACAAGGGGGTGAACATTTTACCCTCCACCTTGTGACCTTGTGACATGATCAACAATGACCAGTGCGAAAGGGTGGAGAAGCGACTGACGATGTGGGGAAAGTGAGCTCGCTTGGCTTGCCGCCCCACAAACTCGGCCACTCAGCCTCGCACAATCCGTTGACGTCATCACATTTTCCCTTTAATTTCATTTCCTTCCTCTGAAGAGTGGAACTGTCCTTGTCCTTGTGTGCTAGAAATGCTTCCCTGTGTTTTCAGTGATGGATACCCATCTTTGTGTACGTTTTATTTGATGTGGACTCTGTGTGTGTGTGTGTGTGTGTGTGTCTTTCTTTCTTTCTTTATTTGGTGTTTAACGTCGTTTTCAACCACGAAGGGTTATATCGCGACGGGGAAAGGGGGAAGATGGGATAGAGCCACTTGTCAATTGTTTCTTGTTCACAAAAGCACTAATCAAAAATTTGCTCCAGGGGCTTGCAACGTACCTTACTGGGAGAATGCAAGTTTCCAGTACAAAGGACTTAACATTTCTTACATACTGCTTGACTAAAATCTGTACAAAAATTGACTATATTCTATACAAGAAACATTTAACAAGGGTAAAAGGAGAAACAGAATCCGTTAGTCGCCTCTTACAACATGCTGGGGAGCATCGGGTAAATTCTTCCCCCTAACCCGCGGGGTGTGTGTGTGTGTGTGATTGATAGAGAGAGAGCGAGAGAGAGAGAGAGAGCGAAAGAGAGAGAAACTGAAACAAACTGAAACCAGTGAACTTTATTACCAAAGAGAAAGAGAGAGAGAGAGCATTCATCTTTTTCTTGACATGCAGGCAGACGCAATGTACAGTTCTAAGTTATTAATTTAAACCATTGTGCGCATTTCGGTGACTGATGTCAGTGGGGGGTGAATTTTCAACAGAAACTCCTGATCCTCAGTCATTTCACACTTCGTCTGGGCGCCTTTACACAGAGAGAGAGAGACGGAGAGAGAGAGAGAGAGAGAGAGAGAGAGAGAGAGAGAAGAGAGAGAGAGAGAGCGCGCGCAGTTCCATTTGATCTTACATATGATTCAGTCTAGTAGAAAAGGAGTTGAGTTCACTCTACTTGCTTCATCGATTGCAAAACCACGCCCGCTAAACACCACTCCATTATTTTTTCTTTCCCTGCCTCCCAGATGTTTTCTTACTCCTTTTTGGAAGCATGTCTGTAAGCAGTGGCCTGAATTAGACTGGTGACCTTTTACCGGTCTGAACGTGCCCGTGTGTTTGACTTGAGTAATCAGGCCATAATTGTGTGTGCCGAAGGGGACAGGGGGTAGATTCCTTAAGAGAGCGGAAAAGTGCACTTACATTGACATGTTTGTTTATTTTGTGTTTCTTGTCGCTGGGTAAATCTATGTCAATCGAAACTGTTTTGCGGCAACGAAAATGTACTGAGCGATTGATGATAAGACGCATACCACAATTATTAATTTATTTACTCGGGTTCCTTTAAGTCCATCTCCCCCCCACTCCCCCCCCCCGCCCCACCCCGCCTTCCCTTTACCCGGCAATAGTACTTTTTACATTTAGTCAAATTTTGACTAAATGTTTTAACGTAGAGGGGGAATCGAGACGAGGGTCGTGGTGTATGTGTGTGTGTGTGTGTGTGTGTGTGTGTCTGTCTGTCTGTCTGTCTGTGTGTGTGTGTGTAGAGCGATTCAGACTAAACTACTGGACCGATCTTTATGAAATTTGACATGAGAGTTCCTGGGTATGAAATCCCCAGACGTTTTTTTCATTTTTCTGATAAATGTCTTTTATGACGTCATATCCGGCTTTTCGTTAAAGTTGAGGCGGCACTGTCACGCTCTCCTTTTTCAACCAAATTGGTTGAAATTTTGGTCAAGTAATCTTCGACGAAGCCCGGACTTCGGTATTGCATTTCAGCTTGGTGGCTTAAAAATTAATTAATGACTTTGGTCATTAAAAATCTGAAAATTGTAATAAAAAAATTTTTTTTTATAAAACGATCCAAATTTACGTTCATCTTATTCTCCATCATTTTCTGATTCCAAAAACATATAAATATGTTATATTTGGATTAAAAACAAGCTCTGAAATTTAAATATATAAAAATTATTATCAAAATTAAATTGTCGAAATCAATTTAAAAACACTTTCATCTTATTCCTTGTCGGTTCCTGATTCCAAAAACATATAGATATGATATGTTTGGATTTAAAAACACGCTCAGAAAGTTAAAACAAAGACAGGTACAGAAAAGCGTGCTATCCTTCTTAGCGCAACTACTACCCCGCTCTTCTTGTCAATTTCACTGCCTTTGCCATGAGCGGTGGACTGACGATGCTACGAGTATACGGTCTTGCTGAAAAATGGCATTGCGCTGTTTCATTCTGTGAGTTCGACAGCTACTTGACTAAATGTTGTATTTTCGCCTTACGCGACTTGTTTTTTCTTCTCAAGGAGAGACCTAAAATATCCCTGTCCGTTGAAATGCTAAATCTCACACCCTTGGTTCAGCCCTGCGCACCTTTTCCTACCCAGCACCTTTGTACTATGGGTTCTACAGTCGAGAATACACTAAGGTCAGGTGTCAGTGTTTTGTGTGTGTGTGTGTGTGTGTGTGTGTGTGTGTGTGTGTGTGTGTGTGTTTGTTTGTGTTTGCAAGGCAAGGCAACATTTATTTCATCAGGCCCCTCCCCCCCCCGGAACCCTAGGGTTATATAAATAGATTAAAAAAACAAAAACAAAAACACCACACACAACCAGAAAGCAAACAAACAAAAACACCCCGGTGGGCTTGAACTGGGAGCATATTCTATGGTTAGATTTTTATCGGCAGATGTTTAACCAATGGCTGAATTTTCTCCTCGGTAAAACCAAGATAAAACATCGAAACAACTCCGGTATCTCAGACTTTCATTTTTGTTTAATTCCGGTATTATCAAGAGAGCCATGCAAGAAGTAAATACCAGTAACTGCTGCTGGGAACCGTACAATTCACCGGTAAAAAGTAAGCACGTGGGTACATTTTTTACATACTGATTAGCCAATGGCTGAACTTTCTCATCGGCAATGAAAAAACCCATTATATCAGACTCTCATTGACTCATATTGTACCGGTATTTCTAAAACAGCCAATCAAGTACAGATATACCAGTACTGATACTGCTGTTAACATACGCCGGGTACTGGTAAAAAGTCAGCTTTGGTGTTCCATACGAATCGGCAAAGGCGTAACAATGAAAGCACCGCGTGTGTTATCACAAATTACGCTTGATTTCCGAACTCATCTTCTGGTACTAATTAGGTTAAGATACAAAACGTGGCGTGACAAGAAAACAGGTCAAGGGTGTGTCCGCTATACGGCTGACGGCAATGAACTGCTAGGAAGGACACTGAGACATTATGATGTCTGCTATTGACAATACACTGTAAGGCCTGAAGCTGATTGCCATGACTGACTCATGGTGCACAGACCCTAAGGCAACACGTGCACCACTGTCAGCTCTTTTCGATGTGTGTGTGTGTGTGTGTGTGTGTGAGAGAAAACGTGGGAAATATCTGACCAATTTCGTCAAGGAGCTCGTTTCAGTACAGGCCTCAAAGAGAGACAAACACTGATATTTGTCAATCTCCCGTATTAGCCCCGCGTGAGATTCGTCGCCAAACTCGATTGAACTCTTTTTTTTGCATATGACGTCACTTTCACAGGGTAAATTCTGCAGATCTGTTGAATTGTCCATTGTGAGATTCTTTCCAATCTAACAGGACAGTACACAGGGTAAATTCTGCAGATCTGCTGAATTGTCCATTGTGAGATTCTTTCCAATCTAACAGGACTGTACACAGGGTAAATTCTGCAGATCTGTTGAATTGTCCATTGTGAGATTCTTTCCAATCTAACAGGACAGTACACAGGCCTCATTGAAACGAGCACGCATATGAGTGAGTTTTAGAGTAAAGTACAAGGCATTCTTTGGGGGAAACACAAACACACAAACACACTGTCAGCTGCTTGTGAAAACTGTCACGCGCGCAGACACCACTAGCGATACTTGCACTCAAACTTCCCCACCCCCACCCAGCCCCATTTCAAGCTTGAAAACACATCCACCCAGGCATAGGAATTCTCTTCGGATCCGAGGATTTCCCAGAAAAAGCTACACATTTTAGAGAGAGAAAAAAAGTCCTCTTCCGAGAATAAAAAATGGAGGAAGAAAACCGAGGAACAAAAATCGAAAAAGGACAATCTGCCTAGCATGACCAATGTCCTCCATAACCTTCCTTTCATTCAGTGAGATTCTGCCCGCGTGAGTCACTTTTGCAGACAGTTCTGTCCAATGTTAGCAATAAGGACTTTCACTGCAGTGACAGCAAACTATACTTTGGAAATACGACCATTTCTTGGAATGACGGTGACATTTGTGATCGGTTTATTAGAACAGATGTTGCTGTTTACATGTGTGTGAAAGAGTTAGTGCATGCGTTCAAATAATATAAATTCAGTTAAAGGATTAAAATGATCGTTGGTTACTGGCAATTCAAAACATGTATTAATTTTGGTCAGTTTTTTGCTGTGTAAAATTCATGAAACATACTCCCAGCATGCGCCAGATTACACAGATTGTAATCTAAATTTCACAAAAATTCCGCCACCCCCCCCCCCCCCTAATTTTCTAAGATTTGTCTTCAAATCAATTCCCAATTCCCAATTCACACAAACGACACTGACCGTTTGAACACAATTCACTGCACGTGCGTCCGCTGACAAAGACTGAAAGCAGAACAGAAGACTGACAACCCTGAGGAGAGAAAGTGGGGACTGTTTAGAGAAGAGTAATGGAAAACTGAAATGCTCTTTCTGCGACTATTAGTCGCTAGTAAAAGTGTGCGGTCGATGACCGCTCGTGAACGCTCGTCCCTACTATAGGAGCAGGGGCTGAATATAAACAACATCACCACTCCCATTACTTACTGGAAGGAGAGTGGAACGAAGACATCTAAAAGGTCAACACCACCACCACCCCCCCCCCCCCCCCACCCCCTGCCCCCATTCTCCACTTTCTCTATCTCGGTTTGGAGCGCCGATTCCAAAGCTCATTTAGGATTTGCTAGTACTCCAATGTTTTCTTTTAGTTTAAAAACTTTAAAAGTTTAAAATTCCCTACCAGCACCGCATGTGAGCCCCATATCGGCCTCATGTTTTTTTGCACATGTCTTCTGGGGCCCTGTTAGCCGATCTGGGGCCCGTATAGGGAGCATCTTGGGTAACCACGAATGGAGTGGAGAAATGCCGCCAACATTTACCCCATATGTTTTCTAAATACAGCAGAGCTAATTGAATGCGGTTTTTTTCTCTCTCCAAAAAGGGAATTAAGGTGAAGAGACCACTATGATAATACACGGAAGTCGGTGAACCAACTTTTACGACTTGAATGCTACTGAAGTCCTCAACAACAGTAACGCTTTCTCACACACACACACACACACACACACACACACACACACACACACACACACACACACACACACACACACACACACACACACACACACACACACACACACACAAACTGATTGTAGTAATCATTTAGGGAGGGGGGGAGGGGGGGTCCCACCGCCAAGCGAAGCTGCGTAATTTTTGTTTACAAGACACACTAGCTTATTTGGCAATCAAGGCTCTGCTGTTTTGTGATTCTTGAATATCTTGGGATATGCCATACGAACAGCGAAATTGTCTTTATTATGAGCTAGTTTGACAGTGTAACAGTTGCATCTTCTCGTGCAATCAGTCAGACTATAAAATATAAGTCAAAATCGGGCTATCGTGACTATTTAGAAATAAGATCCGGGTCTCACGTGTTCATCCTGTGGTTCGGTAATGCGCTGGACTTTGCATTGGTCTGGTTTTTTTTTTACGAAGACAGCAGCGATTATCTGCCTCTAACAATAGCAAACGACCTAGATCTACACTGCTAATCCCTCTCAGGGACAGCTAGCGACACAGCTCGTCTCGACACTGAGGACAGAGAGTCACGTGCGCTTATCTCACGGTGTTCGGGCACTGTTCTATTTTGTGGTCCTTTTATGTCCCGCTTATCTCACGGTGTTCGGGCACTGTTCTATATGGTGGTCCTTTTCTGTCCCGCTTATCTCACGGTGTTCGGGCACTGTTCTATATGGTGGTCCTTTTCTGTCTCGCTTATCTCACGGTGTTCGGGCACTGTTCTATATGGTGGTCCTTTTCTGTCTCGCTTATCTCACGGTGTTCGGGCACTGTTCTATATGGTGGTCCTTTTCTGTCTCGCTTATCTCACGGTGTTCGGGCACTGTTCTATCTGGTGGTCCTTTTATGTCCCGCTTATCTCACGGTGTTCGGGCACTGTTCTATCTGGTGGTCCTTTTCTGTCTCGCTTATCTCACGGTGTTCGGGCACTGTTCTATCTGGTGGTCCTTTTCTGTCCCGCTTATCTCACGGTGTTTGGGCACTGTTCTATCTGGTGGTCCTTTTCTGTCTCGCGTATCTCACGGTGTTCGGGCACTGTTCTATCTGGTGGTCCTTTTCTGTCTCGCGTATCTCACGGTGTTTGGGCACTGTTCTATATGGTGGTCCTTTTCTGTCTCGCGTATCTCACGGTGTTCGGGCACTGTTCTATCTGGTGGTCCTTTTCTGTCTCGCGTATCTCACGGTGTTTGGGCACTGTTCTATCTGGTGGTCCTTTTCTGTCTCGCGTATCTCACGGTGTTTGGGCACTGTTCTATCTGGTGGTCCTTTTCTGTCCTGCTTATCTCACGGTGTTTGGGCACTGTTCTATCTGGTGGTCCTTTTCTGTCTCGCGTATCTCACGGTGTTCGGGCACTGTTCTATCTGGTGGTCCTTTTCTGTCTCGCTTATCTCACGGTGTTCGGGCACTGTTCTATCTGGTGGTCCTTTTCTGTCTCGCGTATCTCACGGTGTTCGGGCACTGTTCTATCTGGTGGTCCTTTTCTGTCTCGCTTATCTCACGGTGTTCGGGCACTGTTCTATCTGGTGGTCCTTTTCTGTCCCGCTAGCGAACTTCATGTGTCTGGCGTTTTATTTCTGTTGTCCTTGCTCTTCAGTGAACCTGGAATTGTAAGCAAGTATTGCAGTATTCAACGCCGAGTGCCAGTTTCACATCACCAGGAGGGGCAGCTGTCGTAGCATATGGTGCCAACAGTCAGACTATCAAAGAAGAAAATGATCTCGCTGATCATCATAGGGTCTGCATCGCGTGTACGTACCTCGCAGCCTCGTGGCATTGTCCTGTCTATAATAATCAAATCAGTAACCAAAGGGAAGTAATACTGTCTACACTAGTTCAGTAGTCCTATCAGGTCCTTCTAAAGACCCTGGCGCTTTCTCTGTGGCGTCCTTGCTCCTAAAGCTGGGATCGTCAGCAAGCAGAACTGACCACGGAGCGCCGGTCTTCCCTCACCAAGACTGTCAGCTAGCAGAACTGACCACGGAGCGCCGGTCTTCCCTCACCAAGACTGTCAGCTAGCAGAACTGACCACGGAGCGCCGGTCTTCCCTCACCAAGACTGTCAGCTAGCAGAACTGACCACGGAGCGCCGGTCTTCCCTCACCAAGACTGTCAGCTAGCAGAACTGACCACGGAGCGCCGATCTTCCCTCACCAAGACTGTCAGCAAGCAGAACTGACCACGGAGCGCCGGTCTTCCCTAACAAAGACAGTCAGCTATACTGTGAGCACTTCGCTGTCGAGTTCAGATTGCATTATCAACAAAAGCACTATGGGTTTGTTTTCAGAATGGCCGGCGGTAAGTGAACTCAGTATCACGACAGTTGGGGCTGTTGGTTTTTTGTGTCCCTATATATTTGGCTATTGGGTAGTTAGGGAGGAATTATGTCACTGCTCTGTGTATGTAGGGATGCCAAAAACCACACACAAACATCAACAACAAAACAAAAATCAAACGAACAAACAAAACAAACAAAAAATGGTAACGAACAGTTGACCCTAAAAATAGCGCATGGCCTAAATTTACACCATTAATCTATCTCGGGCCGACGACAAGGCAATTATCCTGTGCACCTGTCTCGCGGCTCTGAGACACTGTCCCGCCATTCTGTCCTACTGACGGGTTTCTTGCGCCTATAGTGGTTGTCATCAATCATCAATCATCAATGAGGCTTATATCGCGCATATTCCGTGGGTACAGTTCTAGGCGCTCTGCAGTGATGCCGTGTGAGATGAAATTTTATACGGCCAGTAATTGCAGCCATTTCGGCGCATATTTACCTTTCACGGCCTATTATTCCAAGTCACACGGGTATAGGTAGACAATTATTAACTGTGCCTAAGCAATTTTGCCAGGAAAGACCCTTTTGTCAATCGTGGGATCTTTAACGTGCACACCCAATGTAGTGTACACGGGGGGAGTTCGGACACCGAAGAGAGTCTGCACACAAAGTTGACTTTGAAATAAATTTCCGCCGAACCTGGGATCGAACTCACGCTGACAGCGGCCAACTGAATACAAATCCAGCGCGCTACCAACTGAGCTATATCCCCGCCCACGAGGTTGTCCTCTCCATTGTCTGCTGTCCTTCACACTGGGGCTGTAAGGCAAGCAGTATTTACCGCGGAGTCCCAGTTGCCCCTTAGACCCCCCACAAAAAAGTCTGTTTACGGTATCCCGACCGACCCTATTTTTTCGCGCGACCCTAGACTTTTTTTTGGCATTTGGGGGAGAAAAAAAAATCTTTGTTTTTTGGCAAAATAACTTAAAAATATGTTGTTGTTGTTTTGTTTTTTTTTGGGTCCAGACCTACCGACCCTATTCTTTTTGCCTATGTTACCGTAAACAGACAATTTTTTTGGTTGGCCTTATCAAAACTGTCAGCTACCGTGGAATGGTGACATATTAACGACGAAAGTGAATATTTAAAGTATTTCGGTGAAGTTTATTATCAGTGATAACCACAGAAGCATTTCCAGATTACCAACATATCGCCGAGGTACAGCTGTGTTAAAGGCCCAGTATGCCTCAAATGGTTTACAGAACGATTTAAATCTTCTCACGATAAAAGCAGTTCTAACCTTATGGAACACACTGGCAATAGCATTTAACAGCATTTAATGACACAGTTCGTTTGAATGGCTATTTAGCTTGCGTAAACCACACACCAGATGTCGTGGTTTATTTTACGCCTGAGCCATCGTGAACCCGTGTCACACACTTTCCTTTTTTTCACAATTTCGTCGTCAGTTTGTGATTTGAATGCGACTAGCTGTATCTGCAATAGCACAATATTGTGTACCTCTGAATCTAAAGTGTAACAAACGACTGCGAAGCACACGAACTTATCGACCGCGGTAGACTTCAAAGAAAGCAGCGACATGCAGAAAGTTCGTCTGCTTGAGAAACACGACCTTGCGTGACCTGCACCGGGCTCCCTTTTTAAAACTTTCAAAACTTTGAGTTGTACTGATCTTGTCTTGATGAAAAAAGAAATCTTTTATGATTTAAGAAGGTTTATGTTACAAGCTGTCAATTTATTATTTAGATTTTAAAAGTTAGTTCTAGCACAAAACGAGGCGTCCGATTGTGGTATCAGACAGTCCGTTCTGACTGCACAAAAGAAATTCGTTGACGGAAAGCAGCCAGGATGTTCCCGTTCGGTGAGCGTTCAAATGGAAGTATGCTTGTACTGTATATAGAGGCTCGGGGAGCTCAGTGATCAGAAACGGATGGTTTACGGAAAGCTGTGTGTGCCTTTAACGAAAAGCGACAGTGTACGACCTGTCGGGACAAGGACAATCAATCAATCAATGAGTCTTATATCGCGCATATTCCGTGGGTACAGTTCTAGGCGCTCTGCAGTGATGCCGTGTGAGATAAAATTTTATACGGCCAGTAGATTGCAGCCATTTCGGCGCATATTTACCTTTCACGGCCTATTATTCCAAGTCACACGGGTATAGGTAGACAATTATTAACTGTGCCTAAGCAATTTTGCCAGGAAAGACCCTTTTGTCAATCGTGGGATCTTTAACGTGCACACCCAATGTAGTGTACACGGGGGGAGGTTCGGACACCGAAGAGAGTCTGCACACAAAGTTGACTCTGTGAAATAAATTTCCGCCGAACCTGGGATCGAACTCACGCTGACAGCGGCCAACTGAATACAAATCCAGCGCGCTACCAACTGAGCTATATCCCCGCCCCAAGATGAACATTACCCGTCATTGTAAAATGCAAGTCGTCGATCATTTGGCAAAAACTGAAGCACTGCAGATATACAAATGAATAGCCATTTCTGGTTCATATTTTGACGGCATACTTTCGCGAAATTCATATTGATGACATGATTATTTACAGCGATCGCCTGACATGCACTTTGCTAACGTTGTCTTTGCACTGACAGGTCTGGTTATAATGATGTTTTAAGACATCTATAATTGAGGCGGGATATGTGTGATGTTTAGTTGTGTTATCAAGGTCGAACCCGACGATGGTGTACTCGTGTCAAAAGTCCACCAGATTGAATGAAGTTGGTGAGATAACATAAATTCAGCTTTTTTTAAAAAATTTTTTTTATAAATGCCATTGAAATATCGTGTCGTACACATACAGATGAGATATTTGAATATCACATTTTCAAGCTAAGTTGGTAATTCAAGATTGTTATTGACAACGACACAGATTGCCGAGTTCCTTGCAATTTGTCACTTTTGGCGTGAATATGCTGTCATACCTTCGGATCGATCGCGCGGCGCTCATCAAGCCCCGAAAGCGGCGCCCCGGGGAACCTTTGAGGGAGGAATTAAAGCAGGAAGCAAGAAAATGACCTCCTTTCACCACAATAGACACGTCTAGGCAGCTACTCACCTCGCTGTATCTACTCTGTGATCGTTTTTCCTGTGCACTATTTACTCTGTCCTCGTTTTTCCCGTATCGTCTCTACGCCGTCCCTGTTATTCCTGTTTCGTATCAGTCTACTTTCTCCTCGTTTTTTCTGTGTCGTAGCTACTCGAGTCCTCGTTTTCCCTGTGTCGTATCTACTTTCTTCTTCGTTTTTCCTGTGTCGTATCTACTCTGTTCTCGTTTTTCGTGTGTCGTATCTACTCTCTCCTTCGTTTTTCCTGTGGCGAATCTATCTACTCTGTCCTCGTTTTCCCTGTGTCGTATCTACTCTGTCCTCGTTTTCCCTGTGTCGTATCTACTCTGTCCTCGTTTTTCCTGTGTCGTATCTACTCTGTCCTCGTTTTCCCTGTGTCGTATCTACTCTGTCCTCGTTTTCCCTGTGTCATATATCTACTCTGTCCTCGTTTTCCCGGTGTCGTATCTACTCTGTCCTCGTTTTCCCTGTGTCATATATCTACTCTGTCCTCGTTTTCCCTGTGTCATATATCTACTCTGTCCTCGTTTTCCCTGTGTCGTATCTACTCTGTCCTCGTTTTCCCTGTGTCATATATCTACTCTGTCCTCGTTTTCCCTGTGTCGTATCTACTCTGTTCTCGTATCTCCGGTGTCGTATCTACTTTGTTCTCGTATCTCCTGTGTCGTAGCTACTCTGTCCTCGTTTTCCCTGTGTCATATATCTACTCTGTCCTCGTTTTCCCTGTGTCGTATCTACTCTGTCCTCGTTTTCCCTGTGTCGTATCCACTCTGTCCTCGTTTTCACTGTGTCGTATCTACTCTGTTGTCGTATCTCCTGTGTCGTATCTACTCTGTCCTCGTTTTCCATGTGTCGTATCTACTCTGTCCTCGTTTTCCCTGTGTCGTATCTACTCTGTTGTCGTATCTCCTGTGTCGTATCTACTCTGTCCTCGTTTTCCCTGTGTCGTATCTACTCTGTTGTCGTATCTCCTGTGTCGTATCTACTCTGTCCTCGTTTTCCCTGTGTCGTATCTACTCTGTTCTCGTATCTCCTGTGTCGTAGCTACTCTGTCCTCGTTTTCCCTGTGTCGTATCTACTCTGTTCTCGTATCTCCTGTGTCGTAGCTACTCTGTCCTCGTTTTCCCTGTGTCGTATCTACTCTGTCCTCGTTTTCCCTGTGTCATATCTACTCTGTCCATGTTTTCCCTATGTCGTATCTATACTCTGTCCTCGTTTTCCCTGTGTCGTATCTACTCTGTCCTCGTTTTCCCTGTGTAGTATCTACTCTGTTGTCGTATCTCCTGTGTCGTATCTACTCTGTTCTCGTATCTCCGGTGTCGTATCTACTCTGTTCTCGTATCTCCTGTGTCGTAGCTATTCTGTCCTCGTTTTCCCTGTGTCGTATCTACTCTGTTCTCGTATCTCCGGTGTCGTATCTACTTTGTTCTCGTATCTCCTGTGTCGTAGCTATTCTGTCGTCGTTTTCCCTGTGTCGATCTACTCTGTTCTCGTATCTCCTGTGTCGTATCTACTCTGTCCTCGTTTTCCCTGTGTCGTATCTACTCTGTCCTCGTTTTCCCTGTGTCGATCTACTCTGTCCTCGTTTTCCCTGTGTCGTATCTACTCTCGTCTTCGTTTTTTCTGTGTCGTATCTACTCTGTTCTACTTTTCTTGTGTAGTAGCTTCTCTGTCCTCGTGTTTCGTGTGTCGTATCTACTCTGTCCTTCGTTTTTCCTGTGGCGAATCTATCTACTCTGTCCTCGTTTTTCCCGTGACGCGTCGACTGATGCCTCTGGGTCTTTGAGCGCTGTTATTAGAAATTGTGTCTCCGTTTTTCCTTTGTGTGATGTTGCTTTTTCCTTGTCTCTGTCTCTCCTTTGTGTGATGTTGCTTTTTCCTTTTCTCTGTCTCTCCTTTGTGTGATGTTGCTTTTTCCTTGTCTCTGTCTCTCCTTTGTGTGATGTTGCTTTTTCCTTTTCTCTGCCTCTCCTTTGTGTGATGTTGCTTTTCCCTTGTCTCTGTCTCTCCTTTGGGGGATGTTGCTTTTTCCTTGTCTCTGTCTCACCTTTGGGGGATGTTGCTTTTTCCTTGTCTCTGTCTCTCCTTTGTGTGATGTTGCTTTTCCCTTGTCTCTGTCTCTCCTTTGTGTGATGTTGCTTTTTCCTTGTCTCTGTCTCTCATTTGTGTGATGTTGCTTTTCCCTTGTCTCTGTCTCTCCTTTGTGTGATGTTGCTTTTCCCTTGTCTCTGTCTCTCCTTTGGGGGATGTTGCTTTTTCCTTGTCTCTGTCTCTCCTTTGGGGATGTTGCTTTTTCCTTGTCTCTGCCTCTCCTTTGTGTGATGTTGCTTTTTCCTTGTCTCTGTCTCTCCTTTGTGTGATGTTGCTTTTTCCTTGTCTCTGTCTCTCCTTTGTGTGATGTTGCTTTTTCCTTGTCTCTGTCTCTCCTTTGTGTGATGTTGCTTTTTCCTTTTCTCTGCCTCTCCTTTGTGTGATGTTGCTTTTCCCTTGTCTCTGTCTCTCATTTGTGTGATGTTGCTTTTCCCTTGTCTCTGTCTCTCCTTTGTATGATGTTGCTTTTTCCTTGTCTCTGTCTCTCCTTTGTGTGATGTTGCTTTTTCCTTGTCTCTGTCTCTCATTTGTGTGATGTTGCTTTTTCCTTGTCTCTGTCTCTCCTTTGTGTGATGTTGCTTTTTCCTTGTCTCTGTCTCTCATTTGTGTGATGTTGCTTTTCCCTTGTCTCTGTCTCACCTTTGGGGGATGTTGCTTTTTCCTTGTCTCTGTCTCTCCTTTGTGTGATGTTGCTTTTCCCTTGTCTCTGTCTCTCCTTTGGGAGATGTTGCTTTTTCCTTGTCTCTGTCTCTCCTTTGGGGGATGTTCCTTTTCCCTTGTCTCTGTCTCTCCTTTGGGGGATGTTGCTTTTCCCTTGTCTCTGTCTCTCCTTTGGGGGATGTTGCTTTTCCCTTGTCTCTGTCTCTCCTTTGTGTGATGTTGCTTTTCCCTTGTCTCTGTCTCTCCTTTGTGTGATGTTGCTTTTTCCTTGTCTCTGTCTCTCATTTGTGTGATGTTGCTTTTCCCTTGTCTCTGTCTCTCCTTTGTGTGATGTTGCTTTTCCCTTGTCTCTGTCTCACCTTTGGGGGATGCTGTTTTGTGTCTGTGTCTCGTCTGTGTCATATGATAATTATATACTCATCTGTCCCTTCCACTGATTGTCAGTGTTTCAGGCATAGCGCTGCCCGGCATGATCCCTGTCGGTTACTAGGGCACACAAAACTAATCATTCTTGAATAAAAAGACTGTGCTCTCGATCGTTGCTTCTATATGTCACTCTCCGGCATATTCATCATGCAGTCCAACTTTAATATGCCGGAGAGTGACATGCAGTCTGCCATTTGGAAGAAATGTCATCTCTCTCTTTAACTCTGTCTCCCTTCTCTCTCTTTCTCCCTCTCTCTGTCTCTCTTTCTCCCTATCTGTCTCTTTTTCTCGAGCTCCCCCTCTGTCTCTCTCCCCCTTCTCTCTTTCTCCCCCCCTCCCTCTCTCTTTCTCCCTCTATTTCTCCCTCCCTCTCTCTCCATTTAAAAACTAATGTCCAACATTTCTCCCTCTCTCTTTCTTCTCTCCCTATCTGTCTGTCTGTCTGTCTCTCTCTGTCTCTCTCTCTCTATTAAAAAAAATAATGCCTACCCCCCCCCCCCCTCCTCTCTCTCTAACTCTCGCTATCTAACCGACCCTCTCAGTGTTCCAGTCTCCCTCAATTCATCTCCGTCTCGCGGTTGGGTCCCCAGCCGGTGATTGTTCTCTGCCAATGACGCACGTCGCGCATCCCGTCCCCTCCTCGTTGTGCACGGACTCTGCTCGTTTTCAAAAGGCCGCGACTTGTTAGAGAAGCCCGGCAGAGGATAAGCATAATATTCTTCTTCTTCAGTCTCCCCGACACCCTCAGTCGTGCCTCGCAGCGGACACCGAAATAGACGGTCCCCTCTAATGGCGGCCCGCTGTGTGACGTTCGACGCAGACTCTAGTGACGTCACAGGGGGTGACATTCTCGCGAGGCTGCGCGAGAAGTTCTCTCTTCCACTCAGACTTTGTGCCTGACTTACGGCCAGGGAGAGAAGAGTGTCTTGTCTTGGGGGAAAACGACTTCGTCATTGAAAAGTAAACTTGAACGGTCGGATTAGAAGTGCCTGCCGCACTGCGCAAAGAAAAGCAAGAAGAACAGTAAACATAGTGTGGTGGAGCAACATGGAACCGTGGAGGATAACTTTTAAGACCCGGAGAAAGACAGTCAGTAAAACTGCCGGTTTTACATTTAGTCAAGTTTTGACTAAATGTTTTAACATAGAGGGGGAATCGAGACGAGGGTCATGGTGTATGTGTGTGTGTGTGTGTGTGTGTGTGTGTGTGTGTGTGTGTGTGTGTGTGTCTGTGTCTGTGTCTGTGTCTGTGTGTCTGTGCGTGTGTGTGTGTAGAGCACTTCAGAGTAAACTACTGGACCGATCTTTATGAAATTTTACATGAGAGTTCCTGGGTATGATATCCCAAAATTGTTCTTTCTTTTTTAGATAAATATCTTTTATGACGTCATATCCGGCTTTTTGTAAAAGTTGAGGCGGCACTGTCACACCTTCATTTTTCAATCAAATTGATTGAAATTTTGGCCAAGCAATCTGCGACGAAGGCCGGACTTCGGTATTGCATTTCAGCATGGAGGCTTAAAAATTAATGAATGACTTTGGTCATTAAAAATCTGAAAATTGTAATTACAATTACTTTTTTATACAACGATCCAAAATTACTTTTATGTTATTCTTTATCATGTTCTGATTCCAAAAACATATAAATATGTTATATTCGGATTAAAAACAAACTCTGAAAATTAAAAATATAAAAATTATGATTAAAATTAAATTTCCGAAATTGTTTTAAAACAATTTCATCTTATTCCATGTCGGTTCCTGATTCCCAAAACATATAGATATGATATGTTTGGATTAAAAACACGCTCAGAAAGTTAAAACGAAGAGAGGTACAGTAAAGCGTGCTATGCAGCACAGCGCAACCGCTACCGCGCTAAACAGGCTCGTCACTTTCACTGCCTTTTGCACTAGCGGCGGACTACGGTCATTGTGAAAAAATGCAGTTCGTTCAGTTTCAATCTGTGAGTTCCACAGCTTGGCTAAATGTAGTAATTTCGCCTTTACGCGACACTTTTTTTTTGTTGCACTTTTCAGTTGATCTGTTCTAACCTTTTTCCAGATTTCTTTTTCTTTTGCCCCTCTGGGTGTGTGTCTAGATCGCTGCATGCACAAAATAATTGTGTTATGATGGCGTAGGTTTATTTAGGCTTGACATCAATTTCTTTTTGCAAAAGGTCATGTACACAGACACTGCACGTGCAGACGTGATAAAGTTGCAACAGGGATCGCATACACACACACACACACACACACACACACACACACACACACACACACACACACACACACACACACACACACACACACACACACACACACAGATACACACACACACACACACAGATACACACACACACACAGAGATACACACACACACACACACACACACACACACACACACACACACACACACACACACACACACACTAAGCGTACTGACTGTGGTTTGACAGCAGTAATTACTGGGATTCCCTCAGAGGGAAATCAAGGACTGACATCTGAATCTCTCTCTCTCTCTCGCTCTAAGTATGTGAAGGAGCTTTGACTCTGTCTGTCTGTCTGTCTGTCTGTCTCCCCCAACCCCCCTCCCCCCCCCCCCCCCACACACACACCCACCCTGCTCTCTACCCGAACACATACAGATATACGAGTGTAGTTTGATTGGTCGTTTTGTCGTCTCATGACCGGCGGCTTGACCTGGATCTTTACAATCCACTGTCCATTCTCAGCTCGCGAGGGGCGCACGTGCTACTGGGCTAGTTCTTCTCTTGTCTCCTTGACCTTGGACACGTCCTGACCCTTTGACCTTGGACGTTTGATGGCTGTTTTCTCAAGATCTCGTGCATAAGCACGCCAGTTTGGAAGAGGGAACAGTTTGAACCTGACAGTGAGAGCTCTCATCACGCCTTACTAACACAACAGCAGCCCCCCCACCCCCCTCCACCCAACCCCACCCCCCTCCACCCGACCCCGCCTACCATACCACCCCTTTTAAGGCCTCCAAAATCAAAGAAATTCATGTCTTAAAAGGGAGGGAGTTTCAAAACAGGTATATTTACAGAGGTTAGAAACCGAAAATGTAGAAAACTCGGGTGGCAAAACAGGGGCGGTCTTTCAACAGGAGGTCCTAAGAGGGATCGAGGGATCCACTGTACTTGCAGATGGGCCAGTGGGGGCTGCAGGATCATCACTCCCCCCCCCCCTCCCTCCCGTCCACCCCCTCTCCTCTAAACCAATGTCGCCTGCCTGTGGTTCCAAGCTGCTTGGTCATCAGTTCCCTCCCCTGGATTTATTCACCAGAGCCGCTGGTTCTCTCCCTTGGATTTATCCAACAGAGCCAGAGCCGATATCCGGAAGCTAGAATCATCTCAATCCTTCTTGGTATTGGTGCACCGATATTCATGTAATCTAGCCTACCGCCCCCCCCCCCCCCCCCCCCCCCACCTACCCCAAATGAGTTTTCTCCGTACTGCCATCCTCTTCTTTCTTTACCATACCCTACCTTTTCGCATAAACCTTGATGTCGCCGGACCCACCTCCTTGAGATTTACCCACAATTCTCTGTGCAAGGAAGGGAGACATGAACGTAATCCTTGTGAAGTACGCAAAACTTTGGGACTTTTGAAGCTTAGAACATCGTAAACATCCCAAGAGACTTCATTAAAAGATTCCGCTTTTAAAGTCAGGGTGCTCAAGTTCTTCAAGGCACAGTAAGCCTCCCGTAAACCATCACAGAGCTCTCCGAGCGTCTACATACAGTACAAGCATACTTCCATTTGAACGCTCACCGAACGGGAACATCCTGGCTGCTTTCTGTCGAGCGGGAGAAATTTTCAAAGAATTTATTTTCGTGGACTTGCTCCTCTACAACAATGGCGCCACGTTTTGGTGCTGGACGGCTGTTATGAATATTCAATACCGGAAATCACGCCCGGACAGTAAGCCTCCCGTAAACCATCACAGATACTGTCAGGCTTTTACACACGGTACAAACACCCTTCCATTTGAACGCTCACCAAACGTGAACATCCTATAGGTGCCCTACGTAAAGAGCGAGCAATTTTTAAAGAATTCATTTTGCAGATTGTCTCGAACACTTTTTGGACCCATCCTGAACTCAGGTCAAACATGAGTTACTTCCCTTCGGGTCTCATTCTATCGATGTAAACTGGCGATAGCCGTGGATCGATGATTATCAAAATGTTTTTGGACCGTGGTGTGTTTTTGCGCTAGACCTAACTTTTAAAATCTAAATAATAAATTGACAGCTTGTTACACAAACATTCTTTAATCATAAAAGAACTTTTTTTCAGCAAGACAAGATCAGTACAATTCGAAGTTGTGAAAGTTGGAAAAAAGAAAAGCCCGGAAGCAGGGTCACGCAAGGGTCGTAGCAGATGACGGTTTATGCATATCGCCGTTCCTCTCAACAGTCAAAAGCCATCGCTAGAGTTCTTGTGAACCACAGCCGTTTGTTTCGTGCATAAAAACGTGCTATTGTAAATAAGCTCACATCGAGTCGCATTCAAATGACTAACTGACGACTACATTGTGAAAAAGGGAAACTGGATCACACGGGTTCACGATGGCTCAGGGGTAAGATAAACCACGCAAAAATAAATTCTTTGAAAATTGTTCGTTCTTTACGGAGGGCACCTGGGATGTTCTCAATCGGTGAGTGTTTAAATGAAAGGGTGTTTGTACTGTGTGTAAAAGCCTGACCGTATCTGTGATGGTTTACGGGAGGCTTACAGTGCCTTTAATGGTTTGCCAAAAAGTGTGCTTCTAGAAGATTTAAGTGCTGTCTCGTTTCTGAAGCGTTAATATATAGTTTTACACCTGAAAAACACTTGTCTGTTTCAGGGCAAATTACTTGTATTCGTATTGATTTGTGATTTTTTGTTGTTACGTTGCTGGGCTTAGTCTGTTCTCTCTGTGGTATCAATTCTTTTCGTCTTTGACTCAATACCATCTTGAGATCTGAAACTCAACGCCTAAAATGACACATCTTGAAGGTCATACCATCAGACCTTTAATTTAGTGCCCTACTGCCAACAAGTTTGTATCAGTTTCCATGTCCTTTATTCTTTGCTGGCTTACTTGAGAGTACTCTTCTTAGAGAATGTCAGAACATTTTCATCTGCGGCAGGTGCCACTCCCACACTCCTTGTGTAACAACGCTGTGAAGGTCAGAGTATTTTGATCCCGTCTATTTTGCTACCCGGCTGTGCGGTATAGGCTTATTCAGTTAAGGCTTATTACTTTTCTGCATTGGGAATCTTCTTTGATGCATTTAGCGTTTTTCGAACTCGAAAACTTTATTACCGAGGGATGATAGCATTAGGTCCATATGATCCTTTCTTACAGCTAGTCCCTACTATAATACACACATGAAACGAAGAACAAGTATGAAGAATAAAAAAAGAAATCAAATAAAACAATCACGTAGGGAAAAGTATAACAGACATTAGTGTGCTTGTGGAAGCATATTATACATTTTTCTCTTTTACGCACCCTCACACACACTCGCACAAATTGTACACCGACTTAGTCGTTAGAGGGGTGCTTTCGGAGCTGTCTTTTAAAAGAAGATAATGACAGACATGACCTAATATTTACAGGTAGTGAATTCCAAAGGAACGCACCAGAATAAGAAAAACTAGTTTTAAACAAATCGATGCGGGGCCACTATTGGCAAGGCAAGGTTATTTCGAGTGTTTGAATAATATGACGGAGATGATTTGAAGAGTTGTATAAGATATGTTGGGGCGTCCTTATAGACGACTTTATACATAAATGAACATTTATTATACAAAAGCTGCTTCTTTAAGCTTAACATCCCAATACTTTTCATCTTTTCCTTTGTAGAAAGAGATGGACTGGGCAGAACTAGTTTAGCAGCTCTACGCTGGAGCGATTTCAGCTTCTTCAAGTGAACTTCACTACACCCGTCCCATACTATGGAAGCATAATCAATATGGGGTTTTATGTGGGCATTGTAAAATAGTTTTCTTGTGTCTAGATTAATAATGCTTTGTAATTTTGACAAAAGAAACAGGTTTTTAGCAATTGTTTTGCAGATTCCATTGATGTGAGTCTGCCATTTGAGATTATTATCAACAGTAAGTCCCAGTAAACGGTGCTCAGATACTTGCTCAATGGAGTGCTCATTTAGGGACAGACTCAGAGTCATTTCTGAAAGTTGATGTTTTTGGCGAGTGCTGATTATCATAGACTTTGTTTTATCTGGATTAATAAGCATACGATTTGCAAAACACCACTCCGAAACATCGTTTAGGCTCTGTTGCAATTTGTCTTGAATTTGTGCAGGGCTTTTCCCTGTTGCATGTAAGGTAGTATCATCTGCTAACATATGACACTCAACAGATTCAGACTGTAGGTACTTGGGCAAATCATTTATATACATGCAGAGAGAGAGAGAGAGAGAGAGAGAGAGAGAGAGAGAGAGAGAGAGAGAGAGAGAGAGAGAGAGAGAGAGAGAGAGAGAGAGAGAGAGAGAGAGAGAGAGAGAGAGAGAGAGAGAGAGAGAGAGAGAGAGACGATAAGATACATTTTTATTAAAGAGGGATATTATATAAGCAGTTGCTGCTTTTTTTACAATCAGTCCCCGCCCATGAGGGAAATCAGCGATACAAACGTTGTAACAGTAACAATTAACGCATTATATGATAATAAAGAGAGAGAGAAAGAGAGAGAGAGAGAGAGAGAGAGAGAGAGAGAGAGAGTGTGTGTGTATATGTGTTAATGTGTGAGTATGTGTGTGTGTTTGTGCATGTGTGTGTGTGTGTGTGTGTGTGTGTGTGTGTGTGTGTGTGTGTGTAAGAACACGTTAGACACTCACACAAGAGACATACACGATGCTTAAAGTAGTCTGACAAATTTAAAGGCGAAACTAAAGCTTGGTAATAAATCGCATTAACCAACACCTTCTTGCACAGCCATTCTATCCCGAGACTGGGCCATTGGGTCCAATATGTACTCAATTATCTCATTCCATTGCACAGAGAGAATTACACAAAATGACTCAGAGGAGTATAAAGGGAATTTATCAGCTTTAAGGTCACTTTGATCTCGTCAGCTCCCTAAGCTTCCTGCTTCTCCCTCATCTATTCTCTTCCCGCCCTGAGAGAAAGTTTTCTTTACAGATGACATATGATTTGTAATTTGGTAATGGAGCCAAACAAGGAAGTACGCCCGATTACACCTCCTCTGATTCCCTTCACCCGACGCCCGTTTCATTCAGCAAGACATGCTTGCCGCTAGCCGCTTGCTTGGCGAGAAAAATAGGTGGTATGTGAAACGATTTTGTGCTAGCCAAGCAAGAATTAAACACGATTGATTGATACCGAAAGAATCGTCTGCAGTCGTCGTTGAACAGCATATGGGATTGCCAGCTGTGCAGCTGCTATGTGTTCTTGCGAGGAGAGCACCTGCAAAAAGATACTCTCATATTCTCGTAAAAATACCTAGTGTGTATTATTGGTTTTTGTCTTATCATTGAATGTCGTAATAATTCTTATATCACAGGCAGGCTGGGTGTGTCAAAGAAAATGTTCAATTTCAATGTATCCTTTTAATGAACAATAAAGTGTTATTATCGTTATATTTATTGTTATTGATGTCTTCCTCGTAGCGAGCGGTCCCAAAGAAACGCCACTTCCTCGCTTCATCTCGCGATTCACGCGGGTGTGAAACAGGGGCTCCGGGCTTCTAGGTTTCTCCTGGGCATATTCCGCTTCCACATCCATCATCTGAAAAATCGTTTCCCCCCTTTCGTGCCGAAGAGCAGCCAGGCGTGCGATTAATATGGGATTTAACTGAACGACCTGATGAAGCAAGGCTCGCTCTCATCTGCTAGGGTTGCGCCGTCTATCTAATTTCGTCAAAGCAGCACAGTTTCTTTTCGCTCTCTCACCCCTTTCCAACTCAGTCTTTGAGTTCTGCAGTGTTTTTGTGTGCAGTCTGCCTTCTTTGGTTTTTCCGACACCTTCTTAGCCTTAAAGATACCAGTCTCCCCGTGTGAATGATCCCGTAAACCACCATTATATATCCATCTATCCAGGCTTTTACATGGGGAAAAACCATCGTCCCCCTCAGACACATACCAACAATTATCTTTATCCTACGTTTTTGTCTTGAAGAGAGGCATGACCTTAACGTATCGAGAGACTCTCTTAGTTCTTCACTCACTTTTGGCCTGGCCTTCTTTTCCTGCATCCCGAAAAAGACACCTTAAGCTTCTGTGTGCAGAGATTGTTGTCAGATATTTGGGAGCGGCGTTGTGAACTGAGTGATCAGAACCCGGGTCCTAGCTATTGTGTCTGTATTATGTCCTGCAAGGAGGTGTGTGTGTGTGTGTGTGTGTGTGTGTGTGTGTGTGTGTGTGTGTGTGTGGGGGGATGTATCACACGGAGGTGTGTCTGTGTGTGTGTAGGGGGTGGGGTGCGCAAAGGCACTGACCTTTGCTGCTATGGAGGAGATCCGACACCTCCATTAGTCACTTCCGAGGCTATCCCGGGGGACGCTTAATAATTGAAGAGTTGCATCACGACCTTCTAACACACACAGCTCCCCGGGGTAGTCGTTGTCACGTCTTCATGTCAGTCTTGCCCAGTGCTACCACAGCTCTCTTGGCCTGCTACAATTCTCTCAGGACATGTGTCGCTCTGTCTGTAGTCTTTCTTGACTCTGGCGATGTATAAATCTCCCAGGACATTTCTCTCTCTGCCTGTTGTCTATCTTGACTTTGGCGATGTATAAATCTCCCAGGACATTTTCTCTCCCTGCCTGTTGTCTATCTTGACTCTGACGATGTATAAATCTCCCAGGACATTTCCCCTCTGCCTGTTGTTTTTCTTGACTCTGGCGATGTATAAATCTCCCAGGACATTTCCCCTCTGCCTGTTGTTTTTCTTGACTCTGGCGATGTATAAATCTCCCAGGACATTTCCCCTCTGCCTGTTGTTTTTCTTGACTCTGGCGATGTATAAATCTCCCAGGACATTTCTTTCTCTGCCTGTAGTCTATCTTGACTCTGACGATGTATAAATCTCCCAGGACATTTCTCTCTCTGCCTGTAGTTTATCTTGACTCTGACGATGTATAAATCTCCTCCCAGGACATTTCTCTCTCTGCCTGTAGTCTATCTTGACTCTGACGATGTATAAATCTCCCAGGACATTTCTCTCTCTGCCTGTAGTCTATCTTGACTCTGACGATGTATAAATCCCCCAGGACATTTCTCTCTCTGCCTGTAGTCTATCTTGACTCTGACGATGTATAAATCCCCCAGGACATTTCTCTCTCTGCCTGTAGTCTATCTTGACTCTGACGATGTATAAATCCCCCAGGACATTTCTCTCTCTGCCTGTAGTCTATCTTGACTCTGGCGATGTATACATCTCCCAGGACATTTTCTCTCTCTGCCTGTAGTCTATCTTGACTCTGACGATGTATAAATCTCCCAGGACATTTCCAATCTGCCTGTTGTTTTTCTTGACTCTGGCGATGTATAAATCTCCCAGGACATTTCCCCTCTGCCTGTTTTTTTTGCATTTAGTCAAGTTTTGACTAAATGTTTTAACATAGAGGGGGAATCGAGACGAGGGTCGTGGTGTATGTGTGGACGTGTGTGTCTGTGCGTGTGTGTGTGTAGAGCGATTCAGACCAAACTACTGGACCGATCTTTATGAAATTTTACATGAGAGTTCCTGGGAATCATATCCCCGGATATTTTTTTTTTTCGATAAATACCTTTGATGACGTCATATCCGGCTTTTTGCAAAAGTTGAGACGGCACTGTCACACCCTCATTTTGCAATCAAATTGATTGAAATTTTGGCCAAGCAATCTTCGACGAAGGCCGGACTTTGGTATTGCATTTCAAATTGGTGGCTTAAAAATTAATTAATGACTTTGGTCATTAAAAATCTGAAAATTGTAAAAAAAAAATAATGTTTTATAAAACGATTCAAATTTACGTTCATCTTATTCTTCATCATTTTCTAATTCCAAAAACATATTAATATGTTATATTTGGACTAAAAACAAGCTCTGAAAATTAAAAATATAAAAATTATTATCAAAATTAAATTTTCGAAATCAATTTAAAAACACTTTCATCTTATTCCTTGTCGGTTCCTGATTCCAAAAACATATATAGATATAATATGTTTGGATTAAAAACACGCTCAGAAAGTTAAAACGAAGAGAGGTACAGAAAAGCGTGCTATCCTTCTCAGCGCAACTACTACCCCGCTCTTCTTGTCAATTTCACTGCCTTTGCCATGAGCGGTGGACTGACGATGCTAGGAGTATACGGTCTTGCTGAAAAATTGCATTGCGTTCAGTTTCATTCTGTGAGTTAGATAGCTTGACGAAATGTTGTATTTTCGCCTTGCGCGACTTGTTCTTGACTCTGGCGATGTATAAATCTCCCAGGACATTTCTCTCTCTGCCTGTAGCCTATCTTCATCTTCTCCCTGCGCTGGTCGGTCCCGTGGCTCCTGTGGTTATATATATCTTGCCTGTGACGTGGATCCTGTGATTATTGAGCTGTTGGGTTGGCCGTTGAGTATATGATACGGATAAGGGGGGGGGGGGGGGGGTGGTATTTTAAATTTATGTTTTTACTGATGTGAGTTTTGGTCGTGTATTCCCTTTGTAGACTCTCTTAGTATCCCTAGTACTTGCATCAGCGTCTTTACTTTGAGATGTAGACTAGCGTCTATCCGATATCTTTTTTACATGAAGGAAAGTGGTAACAAAACAAATATGTGGATACTATACACTAAGTTCTGCGTCCTCATGTTCAAGACGTCAACGAAGACTGTGTGTGGTTGCCTTGTACTGAATGTCTTCATCCCTCGTCTTTGATTTTCCGCCTGTTGGAGATGTTACTTCTGCATGCCATGGAGGTGGACCATGGTTACCGTTTCTTTTGAAAATGGACACCGTCTCTGTTATTAGCCTACTTTGGACATATATTTAGATAAAATGCGAATCTTGTACTGTTTCGTGAGATAATAAAGTTAATTTGATTTGATTTGATTTGATTTGATTTGAAGTCTGCACATACAGTTGACCCGTGTCCGTCTCGGCGTAGATTCGTACCCATGATCCGAAGAACTTGACGCAAGTCAAGTGCTCCACGAATAGAGCTTCCAGGCACCTTACTTTAATGTGTTTGTTTCCGAGATGACACCTCACGAAAGTCACTGGAACTTATGACGTCATTGCAAAGATGACTCGCTGGGGTTGACGTTAGACGTGACAAGTAGGCCTACAACGATGTGGGGGAGGGGAAGTGAACGCGCATTACGACAGTTAACACAATCATGACGCAAGTGGGTGCGAGAAAGCCTGGGAACCAACCTGTTTCTTCGCGCTCTTTCCAATTTCTTCGTCTCCCAGGGCAGTTACAGGTGGACGAAATGTGTGGCAAAGGGGACCAGACCCAAATGCCGTCTCGGCAACCAGGCATCCCGGAGGCGAGAATTATGACGCGATATTCTCAGCACTGCAGTTGGGGGATGACCGAGACTCTTCTGTTGCCAGGAGTTATACGTTATTCCCGTAACTGACGATAAAATGTGCGAGAGTAGGACTACGCCTGGAGGAAAATGTTGCATATTGTATGATCTCCATGCTAACACGTCATTAATGAAGACGCTTGGGAAAGACCTCAGTGCTAACATTACGCAAAGGTCACGGCAGTAATAGAATGGACACAAAATATGAAACAATTCTGCGTTCCTTTTTCGTCGACGATGAGATGGATGCCCGGAGGGCTATATAGACGTGGCTTCTTTTGGAGATAGCAAATTTGTCTCAATCAACGCAGCAAATGCGCGGGGGAAACAAAACATGTGCGTCATGGAGTTAAGAAAAATTGTATATGTCGCTGTGGCCTGTGCTGAAGGGTTCCAAAGCGGTTAGTGCTGTTTGCACCTGAATGGTCTCATCTATAATCTCATCGATCTATGCGTATGTTTATCCGAGATGAATTCCGGAAATAACTCTGTTAGGGTTGTTAATGGGCTGTGGGGGAGTTGCATTTCTTTCAGGTGAGGCAAGCGGAATTAGGCCCCAAAAAAATAGGTGTGGTTACGGTAACATAGCCCAAATAAATAGGGTAGGAAGGTAGGCAATCACTTTTTTTTTTTAAACTTTTGTTTCTAATGTGTACAAATTAAACCTACTTGACAGGGAAATAAGTGTGCGACTCGGGCGCTTTCGCTTTCATTGCGTTTTCTGCACTCGTTTTCTTGATTTTTGTGGTTTTTTTTTGACAAATGTAATAAAAAGTTATAGGGTCGGCCCCTAAAAATAGGGTAGGTCGGGTTACCGTAACCACACCTATTTTTTTTTAGGCCTTATATATAGCTCAGTGGGAAAAACCAGTGAAGAGTGACACGCCGTTGGTACCAAAGTCAATGATGAGTTATGATGTGCATGTTTTTCGAAGAAAAGTGCCGTGTATGCAGTGTCCGCGCGCTCGATATGATGTATTTTCTTTCGAAAATATGAAAATCAGAACTGAGAAACGAAGGGAAGTAAGCACTCTAGATTCTGCGTACGACACGTGCAACAAGAGTGAGTGAGAGTTTTGTGGAACCAATCACCTGGCATCTGAGAGAATAACAAGCATCGAAATGAACACGCGACTTTCATCCTGAAAACACACAAAAACCAAGATGATGGCCGCAAGCTCATTTGGTACTCATTCTCCAAGGCACTCTCTTTATCAATTCATCGTTCACTGTGGCGACAACGGCGAGTCTCCAGTGGCTATTCTCAATGAGCAATATATATAATTATCTCAGCTTGCATTAGCGTTAAGGAGTACAACTCTTCCACAGCCGACAATACCGGACAGAATTATTTCCGAGCAACGTCAAAATGAGAAAAAAAGCTTTACTTAACATCACCGCCGTTTAAAACAAAACGTATAGAAAGCGTTTTCAAAGTGTAAATCTAGACATCTTACAAACAAAACAAAAACAAAGAAAAACAGAAAAAGAATCTGAAACATTTGATGTTGAGCCCTGCGGTTTGTTGAAGAACTTAAAATCCTTACCCGGGGTAACCTCCTTCTACCCGCGCACCCGACCCGAGTCTTCTTCACACAAATACCCGAGTTCGCAAATCTCGAACAAGCAAAGTCAACGTCACAGGTCATTTTGCTTCTGAACATCTTTGACTGAGCAAACTTAACATCTGAAATTAAGTGTTCACCTTTTCATCATGATTTGTCTGCTGGGTAAGCCTATCTTTCTTGTCGACTTTTAAAGTCATTAGAGCAATCGATATTCTAGTGAATGTTTCGTTATGTGTTTTAACACGTTCCATAAACTAACATCTCTTGGTGTGTGCTTAACTTTTTTCTCTTAAATTGCTGTCTGTGCTTTGACAGAACTCCTACGTTCTTATAAATTGCTCTTCTCCAGACAAACAAAACTACATCCTAAGCTCCCATCTTCCCTATGCACCTAATCGCACCCTACTTAACAATCCGCCGATGACGATGACGACCTTCAGTGTCGAAGAGAAGTCTTCCCAAGGTCACGTTTGCCTCCATCAGCCTATATGACCTTCACGTGCCCTTGCGCTGTTCCCGTCTTCTGAGCGTGCACGTGCAACTTGGTGTGAAGTTTGTGATGCCCTGGGGTGTCGGGACTCGCGCCGTGGCCGTGCTCCTACATCATAATCTGGCTAGCAGCACGGTATCGAATGCATTCCTGCTTGCCGTGAGAGGAATTGGATGGTAATTAGGGAGTTTTTGTATATATTGGCAAAGCTTAGACGGTGACAAACCCCTCCTCCCCCCCCCCCCAAAAAAAAAAGAAGAAAAAAAGGGAAAAAAGGATAGTCAGAAACCAAACAACATACATACCCCGGATAGACTGGACGTTCCAAAACCAAGAAAAAAAAAGAAAAAACCCAACCAAACAAACAAACAAACAAACAAACAAACAAGTTAAGTATATGGAACGTTATCCACTGTAGACAGGCAGAAGTTTATTGCGGGGGTTGTTTCCCTTGGTCAGCGGGGCCGTTCACACCGTTAACAATTCGTGATATCTGTCGGATCGTAACTTCCAATGTGTCGGCAACGCAAAGCACAGCTGTCGGACTTCCAATTCCGACACAACGCCAATGAGTCTACCCTTGAGAACAGGAAGTAGAATTGAAATAGTTCTTTTCGCCCAATTGACGTGTCTCAAATTATAAAGGTAGACAGCATTGATAGAGAACAAGTATTTAATCTTGAAAATCAAATACCCTTTTATTTCAATTTTGCGTATTCATTCAGTGGTGATCCTTGTGCAAAAATCTGGTACCCAATACTCAAGTTTCATAAATTAAGGGCTTAACGCTTCTTATTCTTTTGATCTCTCTCTTATGCCATCCTTGAACTTATTATTTCTGGCCCCAGCACCCCTTAAACTGACAGAAACATTCACCTTTAAAAAAGTATATCTCTTATAATTATAAGGGATAGAACCCAGGCTTGCACAATGACAAAACTTCTTCTTCTTCAGCGTTCCAGAATGTTCTGGTTACGTGTGAGCTCGTTTGCCCATTTGGGTTCCCCAAACTCAATCAATCAATATCAATATGAGGCTCATATCGCGCGTATTCCGTGGGTACAGTTCTATGCGCAGGGATTTTTTAATTTTTTTTTATTTATTTTTTTATTTTATGCAATTAATATTGCGCACATATTCAAGGCGCAGGGATTTATTTATGACGTGTGAGATGGAAATTTGCTTTTTACACAATACATCACGCATTCACATCGGCCAGCAGATCGCAGCCATTTCGGCGCATATCTTACTTTTCACGGCCTGTTATTCCAAGTCACACGGGTATTTTGGTGGACATTTTTATCTATGCCTATACAATTTTATCAGGAAAGACCCTTTTGTCAATCGTGGGATCTTTAACGTGCACACCCCAATGTAGTGTACACGAAGGGACCTCGGGGGAGAAAATTGCTAACGCCCTGACCCAGGGTCGAACTCGCAACCTCTCGCTTCCGAGCGCAAGTGCGTTACCACTCGGCCACCCAGTCCAAACTATACCCTGAGAGCATAGTCAGCTTCACTCCGCTTTCGTTGAGTAGGCATGCTTGGTATTTTCGTGTTTCCAGAACCCACCGAACTCTGACATGGATTACAGGATCTTTTCCGTGCGCACTTGGTCTTGTGCTTGCGTGTACACACGAAGGGGGTTAAGTCACCAGCAGGTCTGCAGTTTGGTTCGCAGGAGAAGTATTAGAAAAAACCTACACACATTGATTGTTTACGTTCAGTAAATTAAGAAGTTCACAAATGACGTAACGTGGATGAGGCATTGATTTGAATGTAACATTATTTGAAAAGACACAGAAAAAAAAAGTTGTATATAATGTTTGTAAAATGAGTAAACTTAAGAAAAACTGACAAAAATCAAGAGAATACCTTCCACTGAACACTTTACATGTTATCAGCAATAAAAGGACTGCAATGTTATGTCACAGAAGGGAGCTCAGGTATGTAGAATGGTCCATTGATTAGGCCAAAAGAAATGTGGTTTTTTTTTCGATGAAAAGGCCCCCCAAAATTAGGGTCAGTAGGTCGGTAACTTTTGCTTTTGTTTAGTTTTTTTTTGCTTGTTGAAGTTTTTTTATTTACACGGGCGCAGGGAGCTTTATTTCGGCAGTACATCATGCGACCTATGTTCCCAGGGTGTCGGAGAAGTGTAACTTTTCTGCTAAAGTCCCCGACGACTGTCCAAATCACAGTCAGGGGACCATGATGACGACAGTCAGCGAAATCGTGTTTTGTTATTTTTGATTGATTTAATCATTGAAAGGTAAAAAAAAAAAGCTCTTTGCTCGGGAGAGAAAACAACACAGGGTCGTTCAGGGAATCGGAAACATAACATTTTAGTTCTTGGCCCAAGGAATAGCAGTGCATGTGTTTTAACTCCGCAAGGAGCTGCCTTTCGCTAAGCTCTTTAACCTTTCTCATCGGTTGCATTATTCTGTCTGATGAGGTCTAGGTTCACTATGTAAGGCTGTCCCACCCCGACCTAAGAGGCTGTCGCTGTGCTGTCACCTGAACGCACGCCTTTTAAGGGATGAGGCAGACAGTGACGTCATTACGGGGTAATGCGTGGCTCTGATGGATGACGCAGACATGGAAGAAAGGTGGTCCATCGCTTTCTGCGCTCAAGGGACGGTGTCATTTGTCGTGCTTACTTTCATCCCTGTTCCCTCCCCCCCCTAACCGTTTTCTTTTTTCCCCCAGTGTTCATGTCTACTTTGATATATGTTCCGTCCCGTCTTGCTCGTCCCTTCTGGCTTGTTACTAAATTAATGGGGAAGAAGCTGTGTTAAGCTGTAATCAATCTAAAGAAAAGCAAACAAACCAGAAAACAGAAGAATGTTTCTATTCCCTATACACTACCATCGCCACATGTTGAACTTCAAGAGTATCCTTAACTATAGTATACCGAAGGCGCCGTTTTGGAAAGTTTTCTGACGATTTGGACCTTAAAAAGTTCAAGGGACATTCGCCGTACTGTAATCTAGAAACGCCTGCTATGCTTTGCTCAAAACTGCTCCAAAACTGTGCCAAATAAGGAATAAAAAAACAAGAAAGGTAGGTTGTTGGAACGTTTGTTATTAACAAAACAATACATTCACAGATATTTCGACCCAACGGTCTTTTAAAGGCATATGTACGCGCTCCCGTGTTTACAAAGTGTAGTTTGCCCATAATCGATGTCAAACGCACCATAAGACCATGTAATGACGATATGTCGCCATGCGCGGACCATAAACATGCATTACAGCTTGTTTTAGAGTCTCAAAAACTTTGGATGTAAACAAAGACGCGGAGTTATTTCCCTTGCGTCAACGCTACCTCTGTTGGCAAATCTATAAATAGGACGATCCAGATCAAAATGAAAATTAACATATCTCAACATTGAAGGGGTCCTAGACCACAATATTTTGCAAGGAACTTAATTTAGCATGTCTCCAGCTGTTGGTAAAGCAATTAGCGTGTATAGTCATCGAGTACATATGGCTTTAAGTGAACAGACAAACAAATATTCACACAAAACTTATAATAATCACTTGTGTGAATATTTGTTTCTGAATTTTGGAACGTTGGCAGTCTCTTTGTTTTTGGATGTGCCAAATAATTAAATGAATTTCAATCAGCGAGCGGTTTGCTTCGCCTAGCTCTCCTGTCAGGATTCCGGACGTCATCATTATTAATTTAGTTTTCATAGATACCCATTCGTCAAAGCAGATTAAGACCGTTTGATTAGGAAGTCAAACCTACAGTCTCGCATACGCATGCAAATTCCTTGCCATACAGGGTTGAAACGCTGCGAATAACAGAAACAAACACAATGTCAGTTGGAGAATATCACGGTCTGCAATAATTACCTAACACAGCAATCAAATTTGAAAAAAATGAACGCTCAAACACTAATTCTAAGACCTTCCTCGTGTGTGTTGTCATCTATTCAACTCCCTAAACGAACTCTGTAGCTCTCGGCTCAATTTCAAACCTGTATCTCTAGGAATAGCGCATGAAATACTCATGGTCGAAGGGTAGGACGAAAATTAGGACTCGCGCCAAAAGGCGTCACAATGAGAATTACAGTCTGGGATTCCTACTCAAAATACAGCCGTTTTCAATTTGAGTAACTCAGCGCTCAAACGCTTATTCTAGGGTGTTCCTGGTGTGTGGTCACATAATTACAACCCCAAACTGAACTGTATAGCTCTTGGAGCGATTTGAGACAGTTTTCTTGTCAGATATAATCCCCTTTAAGCTTGTAGATTACCTCATGTATACTGACCTCTATTTGGGACAAGAGTACCTGCCAGCTCGGACATACATAACAACAGCTTAGCTGTCTCATTCACAGAATGGGATTTTTGTGTGTGGCTGAATTGATTTTGCAGAGTGACATAAACGGCAGTTGCGAAAATAATTCATCAACAAATTCAAACTCTGCATCGAGAGCAACCGGGCGGTAACGGTTGCAATGTGGTACGATTGCGTCAAAGTGGAAGCGTGCTCTTGCCCAAAGCAAAACCCTGGGCAGAGTAATCGTGATTTACAAGGATCATGATCTGATAAACAAAGGGAAGTAATCAGGATCAGGATCTACACGAGAAGGAAAGGAATGTAACTCTTACTACATGTTGGACCTCGTGCTTGCTTCCCATTCATCATGACGTCATCCACACGGCCTGAGAATGAACATCTTCCCTTGACGTGCGAGGGCGAGTGGTGACTGAAACGTTGCATATCAGACGAGAAGGCAAGGACACCTTCCTTCCTTGTTGGTGAAACAGTAGTGTGCACCACCTAATATTCCTCCGGGCTTTTACTTCAGGGAGGGGGGGGGGGGGGGGTGTTGTTTGGGAGGGGGGAGGGAGAGGGAGCAACGAGCAGTGTTTCTCTAAAACACATACCCAAATTCTACGGCCTAACTGATTTCAAAGCAGAACGGAACTTTTTTCTATATCATTTTGTAAACCAGACCAATGTCAATCCGCAAAAACAAGCCATTTTGCACAGTAAGTAGCCAGGCTGGGGATGTTTAGTATGTGTCCAGGTGGAAATCAGTTCTCATTCCACGTAGACGCCGAGACAAATGTGTGGCGGTATACCTTACCATGTACGCGAGAATAGTCGTTCATGTCAGGGACTGTCGTCAATATGCATAATACCCTACGTACGAGGCTATTAGACCTGTATTATACGATGTTCATTCTCAGGCCGTGTGAATGACGTCATGATGAATGGAAAGCAAGCACGAGGTGAAACACGTCTGGGAACACCACCGCGCGGAGGGCTTTTGCCGGCAAGCGATGCAAAGAGAAAGAGGGACATTTGTGACCCTCCACCACGAAATGAGTCGCATGTCACCTTAGCATGATTTTCATATTTTTACATTTTCCTAATGAGTGTTTTATGCTCTATCCAGTGGTGAAAACCGTTTTAGAAAAGAGCGAAAACTTTTCGAGTTTTTCGCCTGTGACTAAGGTGACCCTCACACTGTTACCACAGTTCCCCCGGACTTTTGTCAAGCCTAGCGCAGAACCGCGCGAGGTGACATGCGACTCATGCCGTGGTGGAGGGTCACATTTTTCTCGGGCTCGCGAGGCAGCAAGCACTATGTCTCCATGCTGTAAAGGTGATGTAACTCCCAACATCATGTCCGTCCCCGTGCTTCCTTCCCATTCATCACATTGTCGAGCAAACGGCCTGAGAACGAACATCTGTCCTGGTCGTGCAGCCAAGTCCTCATTTGTCACATCATCTTCCACGGTTGTGTGTGGGCGAGAGATGCAAGAGGTGTGATACAGCACACAAGGAGTTCCAATTTTCTGACAGTGACACTGATGTCAGGTGGGAGACAATGGGAAGAACTTACAGGGACCTGTCGTGCTGCCAAGTCCTTTGTCTCGCTCTCAGGTTCCTTGGTCGCTGACTGACTGACCTTCGTTGCTGCCTGATGAACCTGTCAATCACGCTGTATTTTTAGCGCAGAAACGCTCTGCACTTCTGCATTAGGGTTGGTACAGCTCATTTGGTTTACCACCGGACTTGTGATCTCCGAAATCTAGGCCGGGACGTCCACGGATAAACGTTACGGGATGGTATCCAAGTCCCACAACCCGGGGTGTCACCGCCATGGCTTGCAAAAAACCTCGGCCAATCTGCCTGTGCAAGTGGCTGATTACAGCTACACCCGGTAAACACGCACACACATGAGTAGCTCGTCAGCTTCCCGGTGGAGGAGGAGGGGGGGGGGGGGGGTGGTGAATGGGGGGGGGGGGTGGTGAATGGGGGGGGGGGTGTCTTTGCGATGAGATAACTACTTTAATATGTTCACGCTATCACTTTTCCAAACCTGTATTTTCCAAACCTTACACAGACAGCTTACTTTTCCTAATCATAACCTCTACTAATTTATCTCCATTTCAAGACTCCCCCTTCTTTGACGGCCAGGCCCGTGTTTCTCAGATTGTTGGGGTCCTACCAGAGGGCTTCCATTTGACTGAAACCTGAAAGCATACAACTGCATCTTTGTTTGTAGACTTGACGGAGGGAGAGCAACACGCTCGTGTTCAACTCGGCGTTGTGAAGACCTACAGGATGTCCAGCACAGGACAAATATAACGAGACTTTTAGGCCCCCGTTTCCGTCTGTCAAAATAGTTTTGGCTGTTGCTTTTTCGCTTGGTGTACTTTAATTTTGAGAGTATGTGTGTGTGTGTGTGTGTGTGTGTGTATGCGTGCGTGCTATCGTGCGTGAGTGAGTGTGCGTGCGTGCGTGTGTGTGTGCGTGCAAGCGTGGGCGCGTCCGTATGCATGTATAAGTGCATGCGTGGGGCGGATATCCCGAGAGACAGAATGCGGTTGGCATGTTTCAAAGAATATACAATCATACACACAAATCGGTTGAACTTTCCTTCAGCAAAAGTACTCCTCACGGCATTGATCCCTTTGGAAGCAAGCAGTTATGTGTGCCACCATGTCAGCCGGCGAGGATCAACATCTTATAGATCCGCACGAGTTTACACTAATTAGTTGTGCCCGCTCCAAAGCTCCTTCCTAGGGTGCACACAGCCGTGTAAATGCTCCAGGGATATGGATTGAGACGCGAGGATGAAAAATACTTTTTCTGGAATGATGACAGTGACTAATCATAGCACGCTGGATGAGCTTGTATAGTGCGCTCCCCAGACAGAAGACGCGGAAAATCATAAGAAAAATGGTCAGTTTATGGAACATTTAATTTTACATAAAAGAACGAGATGTGTCGTTTTGTCTGTGATTAGACGTTCCATTCCTGCGCTTACCTTTTTTTATTTTTTAAATTCTTTATTTTGGAACGTTAGTCAGATTTTCAGTGAAACTACGGACTTTTTATTGTAACAGAGGAAAGACAAGTTTTCTTTATTCTTCTTCTTCTTGTCGATCGCCTTTACACTTGGAGTCCAGCTCTGGATACATGATGAAGCTGGTGGTCTTTTGCAGGGCCTCTACGGGACCGTGCAGCTTCTCTTGGAGGGTCGTCGGCCTAGGTCAAGTCTCTGTCCTCAAGGGCTGGACGTTCCTGTAGGACGTGGGATTGTCCTGCCTCTCCACAAGGGCTGGAGGTTCCTGTAGTCCTGTAGGACGTGGGATTGTTCTACCTCTCCACAAGGGCTGGAGGTTCCTGTAGTCCTGTAGGACGTGGGATTGTTCTGACTCTCCACAAGGGCTGGAGGTTCCTGCAGTCCTGTAGGACGAGGGATTGTTCTGCCTCTCCACAAGGGCTGGAGATTCCTGTAGGACGTGGGATTGTTCTGACTCTCCACAAGGGCTGGAGGTTCCTGTAGTCCTGTAGGACGTGGGATTGTTCTGACTCTCCACAAGGGATGGAGGTTCCTGTAGTCCTGTAGGATGTGGGATTGTTCTGACTCTCCACAAGGGCTTGAGGTTCCTGCAGTCATGTAGGACGTGGGATTGTTCTGACTCTCCACAAGGGCTGGAGGTTCCTGTAGTCCTGTAGGACGTGGGATTGTTCTGACTCTCCACAAGCGCTGGAGGTTCCTGCAGTCCTGTAGGACGTGGGATTGTTCTGACTCTCCACAAGGGCTGGAGGTTCCTGCAGTCCTCTAGGACGTGGGATTGTTCTGACTCTCCACAAGGGCTGGAGGTTCCTGCAGTCCTGTAGGACGTGGGATTGTTCTGACTCTCCACAAGGGCTGGAGGTTCCTGCAGTCCTGTAGGACGTGATCTGCGTCTTGTTCTGCCTCTCCACAAGGGCACGTGGGGGAGGGCACGGCACGCAATTTCCTGTGAATGTGTTGTTGGAGTTTTATCGTGCCCTGTTCTCAGGTGGAAAATGGTTACCTGGTAGGAGTTCTTACTATCGGTAATGTTCCTAATTTAAGAAGCTGTTGCAAGTTAAAAACTTTGTTGGCAAAGTGAACCACGGCAGGTGTATGGAACCTAAGGCAAAATTGTGACGAAAAGCGATAGTTTTGATTAAAACTCGATTCATATGTTAAACTTTATGTCCATGATCAAGGGACATTATTAACTATATGGCGCACTGGTGACGGAAAGTTATTTTGGGACGCTGACCTTGAACTAAAGCCAACTATCTCTGACAGTGACATTATTGTGTAACTCATAGTCTCGTCTGCTCGGTCGTTAAAGTTCAGTTTGCTGGCACAAAATATGTATTGTTTTCTTTCCTTTTGGAGCGTCCTTGAATAGCTGTCAGTGATATAACATTCTAATTGTTTAATACATGTAACACACAGGAAGACCGTTTCTAATGGCACTAAGGAAGACAGAACACACAACAAAGCAGGTTTTGGTTGGAAAATGTGATTTTCAGCGTGCTTCGAACTGAAACGAAAAGCACGTATAATTTAAAGGTCCAGTATACAAAACGTGCAGCCAAGACGTGTGCGTGTTTGTGTACATTTTGACTTCCCCCGTACATGTCGAAGAGACTTGGTCCAAATACATACGAAGTGTAGATCATGGGAAACGTGTGACGTAAAAGATTCATTTAATGACGTTACACGAAATTGTACGTATGAGAAAAGCACTTTCTGGACTTCTCGAAGGTTTCATGCAGTGGTAAAACAACTTGAACATGTATACCATTACAGAGTTCTTGTTCCCAGTACGTGTAGCCAAGACGTGTACGTTTAAATTCTCGCCATTAAGTTTCTGGATACAACACATTCAATTCCGCTATTGCTTTCTTTGTTTGTTTGCTTAACGCCCAGCAGACCACGAAGGGCCACATTAGGGCGGTGCTGCTTTGACATATAACGTGCGCCACACACAAGACAGAAGTCGCAGCACAGGCTTCATGTCTCACCCAGTCACATTATTCTGACACCGGACCAACCAGTCCTAGCACTAACCCCATAATGCCAGACGCCAGGCGGAGCAGCCACTAGATTGCCAATTTTAAAGTCTTAGGTATGACCCGGCCGTGGTTCGAACCCACGACCTCCCGATCACGGGGCGGACGCCTTACCACTAGGCCAACCGTGCCGGTGCAATTCCGCTATCGCTTGCCCTACACCTTTTCATGATAGTGTATTGTGGTGGATTGGTACAGACGGGAGAAAATTAAGAAACAAATTTAACGCATTCGTCTTTAGCTCGATCGCTCTCTAGAATCCATTTTGCACGTCATGTAGGCTAGCACGACGTATGGACCTTGGCAAACGTGTGACGTAATAGTGTCATTTGATGACGCTACGCGTACAGGTTGCCGTATACGGTCTACACTTTTTTTCTAGACCTTTCTTTTATCTTACATTGATAAAAACAAAATATTTGTTATCTTATAAATTTCACAAAGATGTATTTTGTGTACAATTAAACGTTCCACAAACTTGCTTTTCTTGGGTTTTTTAAAATAGTTTTTTATTTCAAAGATTTCTGTGTCCACGGCTTGGGAAACGCACTATGCTTGCAAGAAGAGCGGAAAGTAGGTCAAGGGGACAGTAGCGAATCCTGACGTGTGCAAAGCACGTGCAGCACGGGAGCAGGTTTGCCGACAGACGAAAGCACGCGAGAAAGCCAACAAAAGCTTCTGTTTGACAAGTTTGAAACCTGACGGAAATCTTTTAGGGTATTGGGATTGCCTGAAATAGTTCAAGGCAACCCTCAAACGCTTGCAGATTTCGCTTTTTTTCCCTCTTTGATGGAAGTCTGCTTTACACCCCCCCCCCCTCAACCCCCGCCCGCCCTCACCAATTTCAAAATCTCTCCTTGACTCAAAAGTACAGCGAATACTGTGTGATTAGAATTACTTACTTAGCGCAAACTTGTAGTCCTAAAAGTACAATGTATCCTGGTATTAAAGTTGATATGATCCCCATATTTAAGCTACCGATGTGAAGTACACAAAAATGAGAGCTAAGCTTATTCAATTTTAACAACGATGATAGTCCCAGTCATATTCATTTAAAAACACGACAAATACACGCTTTTAGACTGAAACTTTGACATTTTGGAAGTAAGTTAACGATTTAATACCCGAATTAGCCAAGTCGCCCGACTAAAGTGAGCCAAACCAGAGCGGCACACTCAGCTGACCGTCCCCGTGCTTCAAACAGAACCCCAGCACCAAAGACTATGCACCAACACGTGGCAATGACCGTCCCCGTGCTTCAAACAGAACCCCAGCACCAAAGACTATGCACTAACACGTGGCAATGACCGTCCCCGTGCTTCAAACAGAACCCCTGCACCAAAGACTATGCACCAACACGTGGCAATGACCGTCCCCGTGCTTCAAACAGAACCCCTGCACCAAAGACTATACACCAACACTTGGAAATGACCGTCCCCGTGCTTCAAACAGAACCCCAGCACCAAAGACTATGCACCAACACGTGGAAATGACCGTCCCCGTGCTTCAAACAGAACCCCTGCACCAAAGACTATACACCAACACTTGGAAATGACCGTCCCCGGGATGTTAGTATTCCATGCGAAAGCCTGGTCCTATGTCCGATGTGTTGACCCCGAGTCGTTTTCCAAGGGAAGGTCTGTGTCTTTAAAGAATACCACTGCATACAAACACAGCTCTCCGTTTATTATTTCTGTCGAGCAATGCGCACTTTTAGACACAGAAATTCGGAGGCAGCAAGGAAAAAATAGAAGGCAAGGTAGGTGGGCTTCGGGGGTGGGGGTGGGAGACATAGCGGGAGGGGAAAAGGAGGGGAGGGAGGCAAGAAGAAGGGTAGGGGGGGGGGGGGGGGAAAGAGGGGATTTAACAACGCAACCCCAAACGAGCTTAGACGAGGGGATTAGCTAAATCCTCCGTGCTGCTTGGAACTCACCCGTCTCGGAAAAGAGCTGAAGTTGAAGCGGAAAACGATATAGAGCGCAGACGTCCTGCTAGGAAAAGATAGACCGGAGACTGTGCTGAGAGAAGATAGTCCGAGAGGAGAGCATCCTGAGAGAAACAGATAGAGCCAAGACCATACTCCGCTCGCTCGGCTAGCGTGCAAGACTGGATGGGATAAGCCCGATGTCGATGCCACTCGGGGGACTCGATTTACTAGTCCCATCAGGGCTAGAGTTGCAAGCCGTTGTGGACACTCAAACTACTAGGCTGTCGGTTGTAAATCGATGAAGGTGTCGTGTTGTAAACCAGGAAACGGCCATTAATATTCTCTTTAGGTTTGTACCTAAATACCAAAGGGTTAGTGTTACCATTTCACTATTGATGGTACTATGCAAATGGTATCACTTTGTCATTTAGTTCATGTTTCTTTGCACGGAGATCAAGGATTTTAAAAGAAGTATACTGACTGTGAAGGGATATGGCTTATAAAGAACGTTCTGCCTAATATACTGTTATACGCCTTATTCGTATGTGAATAGTATTTGAAGAGTAAGCCAATTACAAAACAAACTAAGCCCAACATTGAATCGGTCTCGCATTAGCCCGTGGTTACGGTTATATACATTCGCCAGAAAACTAGAACTAAATGGCTCCATCACTACTATCATTTTAAATGAGAAAATAATCCTTCCGCTCTATATCTGCACTGGTTCTGGGGGCAGAAGTCTTCGTCAAATCCGCGATGGCAAGAATGTGCGTGAATGCCTTGCGAGAATGACCCCTAATAACCATCTTGTGGACCCTTTTTGCCTACAAAATGACGCAGCCAGATGTCTGGATTATTAGCTCTTTATGCTTAGCTTTGCGTCCACCTGACGTTATTTACACGTTAACATGCTTCTATTTTAAACTTCGAGGTCGTCATCGTGGATTGGCTTCAATTAGACTTTGGGAGCTAGGGCGTCAATCCACGATGACGACCGAGAAGTTTCAAATGGAAGCATGTTAATGTTATTGTAATTCAATCTGACGACGATCTCTTTCCTGCTTTCATGCAGTTGTAAACAGGCAGAATTGGTTCTGTTCTGTTCACACACTACTTTCAGTCCACCTACCTACAAGGGTCAAGTCCCAAGAAATATGTCTCTGTATTCCTATCTTATCACTCTGCTCCTGTTTTTTGTTCTTTCACCAACATTATAAGATGTTTGATGGGTTGTTGACAGACCAGCTTTTTTGTCTGTCCGAGGGGGAGCATATCGTCTTTTGTTTCATATTTATTGACCAAGGCCGAAGGCCGCGGTCAATAAATATGAAACAAAAGTCGATATGCCCCCCGAGGACCGACAAAAAAAGCTGGTCTGTCAACAAACCATCAAACATCGTTTTTGTCATCATTTTGGTAGTGAGAAAACAAGTGCACAATCAACCCAGGGAGCCATGCTTTGAAACACGGGTCCCGTGCTGATAACCACACGGGTCCCGGTTTGATAACCACTGGCAATCAAAGATGGCGTGTGAAAGCAACTTTCTGTGTTTTTGAGTTCATTAAATGAGTTGGGATGAATATGTCAGGTTTGAGGATGCACAGTTCTGTAGGTTCATCTCGGTATTCCACCCCCTCGGCTTTCTGTTGTAAATATTAAGCTGAGCACGGTGATCGAATGTGGAAGCTACGTTTGGTCAAAGGTCACAGAAGATTTGCGTCGTGCAGCGAAGGAAAGAATCGCGATCTTGTTTCCGACTCGGTACCTCTTCGTTTTTCATTAGACCTGTCATTCTGCTTGCTCGGCTTTGTTAGATGTTTGCATATCGTGTTGCTATTTTCTTTGCTTTTATCATTATTTCTTACTTGTGCTTCGTTTATCGATACAACGTCTTGTGCACCGGTCAAAATGTGTGTGCCAGGTGTCGTTTTACTTGAACTTGACGTTCGTGTTTCTCCGAACGTCTGTGTATCGAAACACAGATACACGCACTCCATGACTTTGTAAGAAGACATAACATATCGGTAGGTTTCATTTGTTTGTGACGAATTTATTGAAGTAGTTTTGTTTTTTTGTTTACTTTTGCCAGTTTGCCAGTTGGTTTTTGGAACTTTGCAAAGCAGTGTCTTGTCGTCTGTTTAGGTTTGGGGAAACGCCAATGAAAAGAGCCGAAGAATCCTCGAGCGTTTCTATTGGGTTTGCTTTTGATTATCCATGTAATAGGGCTTCCTGCAACCATGGTAACCGGGGATTTATTAGGAACATGAGATTTATTTCCCAGGTGCTTGTGAATGAAAACTCGTGAAAATGATGACAATGTCCCTTCTTTGTTGACGAGTTTCTGTACAGCAAACTCTAGAACAAATTCTTTTCATCACAAAAGCGATCTTTGTAATTGACTGACGCAGGTTGTTAATGTCTTTTTTAGCGAGTGTTCATCGACAATTAATGGCCGGTAATTTTGAATGAGTTGGGGCATTCTGACCAATCACAGGATCTGTTTCATTAAAACACCAACTTGATTGAATTACAATTTATATTATCCTGCAGTGCCGGACTACTAAGACCCGCTCTCCACAGTGGGTTAAGTCAGGCCCGTATACACACAAAAATGTCTCGCCATTTCAGATCTGGCAAGGATTTTATATGTAATAAGATGAGCCCTCCACTTGGTCACTCACCACGAGTCATCAGTCTGTATGATTTCTGTGCACAGCGGGAACTTTTTCATACTTTTTTTCTTTTGTTTTTAGTTTGTTTGTTTGTTTGTTTGTTTGTTTGCTTAACGCCCAGCCGACCACGAAGGGCCATATCAGGGCGGTGCTGCTTTGACATATAACGTGCGCCACACACAAGACAGAAGACTCGCAGCACAGGCTTCGTGTCTCACCCAGTCACATTATTCTGACACCGGACCAACCAGTCCTAGCACGAACCCTATAATGCCAGACGCCAGGCGGAGCAGCCACTAGATTGCCAATTTTAAAGTCTTAGGTATGACCCGGCCGGGGTTCGAACCCACGACCTCCCGATCACGGGGCGGACGCCTTACGACTAGGCCAACCGTGGACACTATAGTGTGTAACTCTTTATGAAAACAATACAGTACGCAAATCTTGCTCTACACAAATCCAAAAACAAAGAGACTGCCTACGTTCTAAAATTCAGAGTAAAAAATCAAGAAAGGTAGGTTGTTCGCTCTACACAAGACAGAATCCGGATGTTTGTATTTGGTATGTTTCCAAGTGAAGGGTGGTTCTTATTCCATGTGAAAGTCAGGCCAGACCTGTGATGGTGAGCCGAATGGTTTTGACGGGAAGGATGGCGCCTTTACACTACTTGTGTATTATCTTGGCGTGTTCAGGTACTTCGTTGGACGGGCGCAATGGCTTGGTGGTAAGACGCCGGCCTCAAAGGCGGAAGGTCGTGGGTTCGAATCCCGGCCGCGCCTGGTGGGTTAAGGTGGAGATTTTTCCGATCTCCCAGGTCAACGTATGTGCAGACCTGTTAGTGCCTTATCCCCCTTCGTGTGTACACGCAAGCACAAGACCAATTGCGCACGGAAAAGATCCTGTAATCCATGTCAGAGTTCGGTGGGTTATAGAAACACGAAAATATCCAGCATGCTTCCTCCGAAAGCGGCGTATGGCTGCCTAAATGGCGGGGTAAAAACGGTCATACACGTAAACATCCACTCGTGCAAAAACACGAGTGTACGTGGGAGTTTAAGCCCACGAACGCAGAAGAAGAAGAAGAAGAAGAAGAAGATACTTGATTCTTTCTTGCAACTGTCCTACTCTTTGGAAACTCTTTGTACGCGGCGCCTCTTCCCTTTGCCCTCCCATTTTCCTAAAACCACCTTCCCCCCTCCCGCCTTAACTACCTATAAGACGTAGCACACCATCTCATCACTACAAAGCTAGTGTCCCATTATTGGCTCGCTTCTGTTCGCTTTTCCTTGTCTCATTGTTTTAAGAAGTTTATCCCTGCGCTCACGATGCTTGGCACGCAATGTCTAAACAGACTTAGGGTCCACTAAAACATTTCTGAGATTCCGGGTTTTATCTCTGTTTGCCGGGGAGAGAGAGAGAGAGAGAGAGAGAGAGAGAGAGAGAGAGAGAGAGAGAGAGAGAGAGAGAGAGAGAGAGAGAGAGAGAGACAGAGACAGAGACAGAGAGAGACAGAGACAGAGAGACAGAGAGAGAGAGAGGTCTGTAAACACGGCTCATATATAAAACAGACTTTTGGGTGGCGGGGGGATTTATGGTTTTTTTACGGATAACTAACTAAGACACGAATGGCTTCTTAGCAAAATGACAGCGGGAGAGAAACATTCAACATGCAAAGCGCAGATTCGCGGCCCCAAAGTACACGTAAGCACGCGCGTGGAGGTTGAGAAATGACACATTTCCAAATAGACCGTAACATCATTCATAACTCAGGAGATTTTCCCTCTCTGTCCCATGCACGCATGCGCAAGCTCGAGTTCTGCTAAGCTGGATAAAATGAACCGTTTATAGACACACGTGCGCAGTCGTGGGAGCGTTTTGTGTGTGTGTGTGTGTGTGTGTGTGTGTGTATGTATGTGTGTGTGTGTGTGTGTGTGTGTGTGTGTGTAAATGTGCGTGTGTGTGTAAGTGTGCGTGTGTGTGTGTGTGTGTGTGTGTGTGTGTGTGTGTGTGTGTGTGTGTGTGTGTAAGTGTCAGGTGTGTGTGTGTGTGTGTGTAAGTGTCAGTGTGTGTGTGTGTGTGTGTGTGAGTGATAGCGCGTGTGTGTGTAAGTGTGCGTGTGTGTGTGTGTGTGTGTGTGTGTGTGTGTGCGTGTGTGTGTAAGTGTGCGTGTGTGTGTGTGTGTGTGACACCAACGTAAGTCACACTACCACGAACGGCCCAGACAATAGTTTTACTCAAACGCCCGATACTGAGAGATCGGAGACGGGGGTAGCTTTATTTGGAGGGCGGTCACGTGACCCCTCTAAAAGAAATCTTTGATCCGATTAATGTGCCAGACACCCAAGTTGAGTGCCTTTAATGGCATAGACAATTTGAAATAGATGACACGGTAATGAATGCTTTTGTTGGTGTGCAAAAAAGGTGCAACAGTTTGTTTTGCTGAGTTTTTATACTTCTCAGAAGATACAATAGAAGGCCATATTTGTCTGTTAATCGTAAAAGCATGGCTGCATTATCATCAAAAGCATAGCAACGGTACGAGTCTTCCAAATGTAGTGTAAGCCGGTAGATATAGCAACGGAGAGAGCTTTATAACGCATGGAGAGAAGAAGAGAGCTGTGCATTTGATGCTTTTCAACTGCCTTTTCAACCCACAAGACACACAAGCCGACTGTGGGCGGCTGTCCTGGCCAGCCTAATGATCATATCCAGGATTTGCAATGGTATGATAACATCCTTCCATTTGGGAGCATACCCAAACTCAACCGTGTGCCTGTGTCCTGTACCGCATGGGGACTGCTGATTTTTGTGACAACTTTGTCAATCTTCAAAACTGATTCAAATGATTGAATAGGCATGGATAAAAAATGTCCACCCGTGTGACTTGGAATAATAGGCCGTGAAAAGTAAATATTCGCCGTAATGGCTTGAGATTTACTGGCCGATGTGAATGCGTGATATATTGTGTAAAAAAAATTCCATCTCACACGGCAGAAATTAATATGTAAAGCGCTTAGAGAACGTCAAGCGCTATATAAATCTCCCATATAAATAAATAAATAAATAAATAAAATTCAGAAACAAAATGTGCACTGCACAGGAAGAAGCCAGGCTGCTGGTGTTTGGTATGTGTCCAATTGGAAGCATAACGTTATCCCTGGTGTTTGGTATGTGTCCAATTGGAAGAATAACGTTATCCCTGGTGTTTGGTATGTGTCCAATTGGAAGCATAACGTTATCCCTGGTGAAATCATGGACGAATCTGTGGTGATTTACATCATGGTTACATCCATTCTGATAATCATCGCTCCACGGCTATCGCCAGTTGTCTCTCTGACCGGACGCTAAAGTCCTACGCGAATCTATCAAAACAAGAATACAGAGTTATCTCCCATATCGAGCAGTGTTCGCGAGACGAAATTGATTGCACATTGGCCGACTTCGACAGTGATCTCCGTTCTGTTCTTCACAGTTATGATAAAGACATCGTTCTAAGGTCAAAACAAGTCGAAATTTTGGGACTGCTGCCGGAAGGAGACCGTAATATATGGTTGCATCACTGTCAAAAAAATCGTCTGCTCCAGCGAGCGCCGAAACCAAACGGTTGATTATCACGTGACACTTTTGCCATATTTAGAGTTGTTTGCACAGTAAATACAGCCGCGAAAAATAGCTCGCTTGAAACTGTCTTACATATCAATTCCTTTGTAATTTAAAAATTACACAACACCATGAAATATTATTATCGACGATCGCGAATCTGCTTACATCCATAACACATTACGAAAAGATCTAAATATGTAAAAAATCGATTTCCTCGCCAGACAAGGAAAACCAAGGTATCCTGTCAGGGATAGAATAAGCCGAACTCATTTTGACCTGAGTTCAGGATGGGTTACATCATCACAGGAACGAAGACTTCAAAAGAATCTCTTGGGCCTGATAGAATCTGAATCTGTGTGTGAAACCCGAACCAAATACTGTTTGGGGACTGATCGCGACATTGTCCGAAGGTATCTGTACCCCCTGTGCCCTGCCTTGAAGGAGGGATATGATGGAGGTTGCGGGAAGGACGTTCGATGAATCAGTACGGAGTCGAGACAACGATGACGTCCTTTTTTCCCGCCTCAAATTTCCGTTGTGACACCCGTTCCTCCCCCAACAGAACATTCCTGCAGAGGGACGCAGTGGTATGACCCAAACGGGATGTTACACCGGCAGTTTGAAGCAAACGAAAATGACGTCATTGTTTCGGTTCCGTATTGTGTATTCGGTCGGTCTCCCTGTAACCTCTATATTTCCTGTTCAACCCGCGCCCAGGACAGGCTTGGGCTACTGCGATCTTGTCTCGCCTTGGCATTTTGTCCGTGATGTATTGTCTCGCTCGCGTCGGACTTTAATTTGATGAATGGCAATTTATGAGAAGTATCGGCTATTTTCCATTTTGGGGGGAGGTGTGTGAGGGCGAGACTGCGGGAGGCCAAAGAAAAATAAGCGAAAGGAGGGTGGGAGATGGGGGAGGGAGGAGGGGGGGGGGGGGGCTAGGGAGGGAGTAAGTTAGAGTGATGGCGTTGGCCTTGTGGACCGTGTTGTTGTTATTGTCCCTCATGCGGGATATTAAAGGGTTTGGCAAACAGGTCACAGCGTTCAGTACCGAACTGTAGTCTGCACAATGGTCAATAACAGCCACCTGAAACTGGTTTTGAGGAAAAACAAGCTTGGGAGTTTGGCTGCGCCTCCCTATATGGGGTTGGCTTCTATGGCAGGACAATGGTACACCCCCCCCCCTCCCGCCCCCCTTACTCGTAAACAATTATCACGTGACTGCGGTCTCCACAAGCATTTAGTATACACACTTCTGTCTTAGCTTGCTACCCTGTCTTGGCAAGAGGGATATTAACAAAGTTTTCTTTCTCAGTCGACTTGGTACGACCTTACTCGTTAGTTCTTGGCCTGTTGTGTGTGTGTGTGTGTGTGTGTGTGTGTGTGTGTGTGTGTGTGTTTGTGTGTGTGTGTGTGTTTGTGTTTGTGTTTGTGTGTGCGTGTAGTAAAGATTAACGTATGTGCAGACCTGCTAATCCCTTATCCCCCCCCCCCCTTCGTGTGTAAACGCATGCACAAGACCAAGTGCGCACGGAAAAGATCATGTAATCCAAGTCAGAGTTCGGTGGTTTATAGAAAACCGAAAATACCCAGCATGCATCCCCCAAAAGAGGCGTATGGCTGCCTAAACGGGGAGGTAAAAACACGTAAAATCCCACTCATGCAAAAACCCACGAGTGCACGGGAGTTCCAGCCCATGAACGCGAAGAAGAAGAAGAAAAGCGGGTCCAAGGACAGAAACGCAAACTCTTGGCCACGGCTACTGGTGATCAGACCTTGCAAAATGATGGCACCAGACAACTCTGTAACTGTATCGTTAGCAGAAAAAAGTCAAAGTTTTGATCATGTCATTAAAAAGTTCAACGTTCGGCCCAACGTTTTTTTTCGTCAGCCTGGACCATGAATTGTGCTCGTTAAGCAAAAAATGTTACTTCCATTCGGCAAATGGCGAATGCGTTTTACGTTCCTGCTCTTACCTAATCCCTGTACATTTTTACTGTTCTCCTACTTCACTCTGAGATCTGCTTGCGCAAAGTTCACGTTGGTAATAATTTGAATTCCAGGTACTTCAAGGCTCTAGGCATATTGATTGTCTATGCGTAGTCTCTTCTTAAAAGCTCTCCCCCTGACATCATCTGTGTTTTATGGCGTCGTTAGGGAAAGGCCGTGGAGGCAGTTGAAAAGCATCAAATGCACAGCTCTCTTCTTCTCTCCATGCATTAAGCTCTCTTCGTTGCTATATCTACCGGCTTACACTACATTTGGAAGACTCGTACCGTTGCTATGCTTTTGATGATAATGCAGCCATGCTTTTACGATTAACAGACAAAGACGGTCTTCACAACCTGAATACCCCTTCGGGGGAATTGTGACTTTTTTGTGTTAAAGAAAGGAGCGAAGCTGCGTCGACCTCAGTGTACGTTTTGAATATGAACCTGTGTTGTTGGGGAAGGGCTCCTAATATGGACCACTTTCTGTTTCATGCTGATAACTAGCTTGTTTTCTTGCGAAGACGTTTCATTTATGTTAACCGTTAGGCCTAATTAGAGTGAATTAGCTTTGATAGACATTCGTCAAAAATTAAATACAGACAAAAATCACAAATGGTCCATAGTATTATTAGGAACCTGGGCGCCCAATATAGACCAGTGAAGAGACCTTCAAGAATCACTGTAAAAAGCCATGTATACTTCAAAATAACATGATACAACTTAGTGTGCAAGTCAGACTAATTAAAATATATAAGCCCTTCCCCCTATTCAAGTAACTTACTGACTAACTAACCAAGTAAGGATCGAACGAACGAGCACACCAACAAATAAACAATCAAACTGACTGACTTTCTAACTAATCAATTAACTAACTCACTCTTCCAACTAACAAACGGATCTCAACTGTCTATGCGTTTGGAACAACCCAATCAGCCTCATTCCGGATTTATAACTTCGGGAGAGAGAGAGAGAGAGAGAGAGAGAGAGAGAGAGAGAGAGAGAGAGAGAGAGAGAGAGAGAGAGAGAGAACTTCGGGAGAGAGAGAGAGAGAGAGAGAGAGAGAGAGAGAGAGAGAGAGAGAGAGAGAGAGAGGGGGGGGGGAGAGAGTGAGAGTGAGAGAGAGAGAGAGAGAAAGAGAGAGAGAAAGAGAGAGAGAGAGAGAGAGAGAGAGAGAGAGAGAGAGAGAGAGAGAGAGAGAGAGAGAGAGAGAACGCGACAGTTGGTGATAATGAAAGGTACATATAGAGAATACTACATGGCTTCCTATGTGATACCAGTTTTACACGAGTTGTGTTTTTGGCTTAGGCCAAAAAAAAAAAATTGTCTGTTTCTGGTAACATGGCTAAAAAAAATAGGGTCGGTAGGTCGGTTTTTCTTTTTTCTTTTTTTTTTTTTTTTTTTTTTCCCCCCCAAATGTAGACCAATAAAACTAACTTTAAAAATCGCGCAAAGAGACTGGATTCACTATACATAGAGACAAGACACTCAACACATTTACAAATCGTCAGCGGACTTTCGTTTTCACACGTTTTTGTTGTTCATTTTCTCACCCTGTCCTTTACCACCAAAAACAAAACAAAAATTTTTTGAGTTTGGAAAAAAAAAGTTTAGGGTCGGCGCCGAAATTTAGGGTCGGTCGGGTGACCAGAAACAGACAATTTTTTTTTTTGGCCTCACGTAAGTGTAGCCTATGCGATGGTAAACTTTGTCTGTCTGTGCGTGCGTGCGTGCGTATGTATGTGTGTATGTCTGTGGTAGAAACTTTAACATTTTTGGCTAAACACCGAAATACTCATTTCACGTGGTTAATTTTCAAGCACCATCTTCAAATTATTGAAGCAATGATCAACATTGTGTCGGCATGTGTGTAGTTAAAGCGTGTATCCAAAGAAAACGGGTGGTGGGGGGTTTTGAAGGGGTACAAGCAGTTGACTGGTTTGTGTCGTGTTTGGCATGTAGACGGCAGGTCAGGTGTCAAGATCAGGTCAGGGGTCGCGCGAAGGATTGTGGTCCAGTTCTCACCTCGCCGATTCGCCGGGGAAGACGATTTCATGTTGTTCGGTTTCTAAGCTCCAGAAAAGTAAATAAAGAAGATACCAAAGGGAGATTTCCTACAATTTGATCTGCACAGCGTGTTTCCAATGTCCACGCGAGGAAGAGCTGTCGAAAGCGCGGCAGTCAGTGTCGATCTTGCAGCCGTATCCCGGTAAGTTCAGAGACAGATCTAGTGTCTCCCACTCTGATATTAAACGTGTCACCTACTGTTAATCCGTTTTGTTTTAATTTCTTTTTATTTCAGCAGACACGGATGTCAAACACAGTGCTAGGCAGTCACCTTTAGTGAAATGAGTTGATCTAAAGTGCCTGTAATGTTTGGATGTCTTTGCTCGTGGTTCGATTTATGTGAATTTCAAGACTTGCAGTGGAGTCTCAAGTTAAGTTATTACTCTGCCCGAAGAAAAACTGTCCACCATTTACTTGAACATGCAGATATAAGGAAACGGAATGAATCTGTTCTCAAAGTCAAAATGATCACGATTTTTTCCTCAGATTCAAAACATGCACTGTCATGGTTTTGTCTGTACAATTTAGCAAAGAAACTTTTGTACAGTGTTTGAATTTAGTAAGTCTTAAGTACTTTGCAACAACTTCCTTGAACGTGAAAGACAGTTTTTGAATGCTAGATCTGTATCGCGTTTCATTCCAGACTCGATCCTCTCTTTGATTGTAGATCTACTGTTTGCTGTTTACGCACTATCATATGATTCGCTATGTAACGTTTGGTAAGCTTACCTTGCAACAGCTTTCTTGTCTTTGTTGGCATTTCTGGCTGTGTTGACCGTCAGAATTATTTTAAGAACCAGGCTGCTGCAGTCGACATGTTTCGCATATTGTAGGGTTACCATGCTGCATAGGTAAAGTGGCTTGTATAACCTGACTATTCTGTTTCAAAACACTGTTTATATTTGTGCAGGTTGTAGTCATCATAACTAATCGCATTTTGCCATTTGTTTCAGAAAGGAGGTTAACCTACAACAAGATCGACGCTATGTCAGATATATGCCTCAGCCACATGAAGACTTCCGAATTTAGATCTACTCGGCATGGTGACAAGTCTTGATGAAAAGTATAGGACTGAGGACAGCAGTGGAAAAAGTGCCCACATGGCAGGTACCTAACCTATTACCCTAGTCATTTTATCTGTTTGCCTTCTTTTGAAAATTATACATGGAGTTGATATGATGCGTTAGTTTTAACTGTGTGTGTGTGCGTGTGTGTGTGTGTGTGTGTGTGTGTGTGTGTGTGTTACGGAGTGAGTGAGTTTGTGTTATGTTACTGTTTGTTGATTTCTTACGGGAGCCTTGAAGGCTTCGCCTCTTGTTAAATATTGAACTGCAAGCAAAAGCGTGTTCGTTCTTAAGGCTGGAGAACACTTTGGAGGCCCAATTTCAAAGTGATTAGGTAGTTTTAAAAGTTACTTTTTCTGTTAGTTCAATGTTTGCTTTATCAGGAAAATACAAAATATAAAGGGCTTAACGCGCAAAATTTTAAGATAACGACTGAAGTTTAAGCATAGGTATCAGATTTTTTCACGCAAACACTACTGAATAAGTTGCAATATTGTATTGTGAAAATGTAAACAAAATAACAATCAGATGATCACAAACTGAAGAAGAGAAATAGGGAAGCAAAATAGAACAATAAACGTAGTGATTTTACTTGTGAATTCGGAAAAAAATCCTTTTGTATCCATTTTGAAGCTCAATTTGAAGCATGGAACACCAACAAACATTGATTAAAAGTGTTAAAGTGATTACAGTGTTCAGAAATAGTGTTAGATACCAAGTTGAGTTATCCCTCTTTACCAATTTAAAAAAAAATACACCTCTTAACGCGCAAAATTTTGAACTGTGATGCTTTTACTACCCCCACCCCCTTCCCATTTGTCAGAAAAGAGTGCATATTATCTTCCAAATAGAAAAGCAGAGTAGTCAGATGATCAAAAACTTAAGAAGAGAAAGAGGGAAGCAAAATAGAACATCCAACATAATGATTTAACTTGTGAATTATGAGAAAACTATTTTTTTTACCCATTTGTGAAGCTTAATTTGAAACTTGGAACACAGACAAACATGTATTAAAAGTGTTAAAGTGATTACAGTGTTCAGAAATAGTGTTAGATACCAAGTTGAGTTATCCCTCTTTACCACTGTTAAAAGAAATACACCTCTTGTCGCGCAAAATCTTGAATTGTGATACTTTTACTTCCCCCACCCCCTACCCATTTTTTCAGAAAAGAGTGCATAATTATTATCTACCAAATAGAAAAGCAGGGTAGTCAGATGATCAAAAACTGAAGAACAGAAATAGGGAAGCAAAATAGAACATCCAACATAGTGATTTAACTGGTGAATTCTAAAAAAAAACCACTTTTTTACTCATTTTATTAGCTTAATTTAAAGCTTGGAACTGAAGACAGAAAAAAAAAATTAAAAGTGCTAAAGTGGTTACAGTGTTCAGAAATAGTGTTTGATACCAAGTTGAGTTATCCCTCTTCATCACAGTTAAAAAAAACACACCTCTTGTCGCGCAAAATCTTGAACTGTGATGCTTTTACTACCCCCACCCCCTACCCATTTTTCAGAAAAGAGTGCATATTATCTTTCAAATAGAAAAGCAGGGTAGTCAGATGATCAAAAACTTAAAGAAGAGAAAGAGGGAAGCAAAATAGAACATCCAACATAATGATTTAACTTGTGAATTATTAAAAAACAATTTTATTTACCCATTTTTGAAGCTTAATTTGAAACTTGGAACACAGACAAACATAAATCAAAAGTGTTAAAGTGATTACAGTGTTCAGAAATAGTGTTAGATACCAAGTTGAGTTATCCCTCTTTACCAATTTAAAAAAAATACACCTCTTGTCGGCCAAAATTTTGAACTGTGATGCTTTTACTACCCCCACCCCCTTCCCATTTGTCAGAAAAGAGTGCATATTATCTTCCAAAAAGAAAAGCAGGGTAGTCAGATGATCAAAAACTTAAGAAGAGAAAGAGGGAAGCAAAATAGAACATCCAACATAATGATTTAACTTTTGAATTATGAGAAAACTATTATTTTTTACCCATTTTTGAAGCTTAATTTAAAACTTGGAACACAAACAAACATAAATCAAAAGTGTTAAAGTGATTACAGTGTTCAGAAATAGTGTTAGATACCAAGTTGAGTTATCCCTCTTTACCACTGTTAAAAGAAACACACCTCTTGTCGGCCAAAATCTTGAACTGTGATACTTTTACTTCCCCCACCCCCTACCCATTTTTTCAGAAAAGAGTGCATATTATCTACCAAATAGAAAAGCAGGGTAGTCAGATGATCAAAAACTTCAGAACAGAAATAGGGAAGCAAAATAGAACATCCAACATCGTGATTTAACTGGTGAATTCTGAAAAAAACCACTTTTTTACTCATTTTATTAGCTGAATTTTAAAGCTTGGAAGACAGAGAGAAAAAAAATGAAAGTGCCAAAGTGGTTACAGTGTTCAGAAATAGTGTTTGGTACCAAGTTGAGTTATCCCTCTTCATCACAGTTAAAAGAAACACACCTCTTGTCACGCAAAATCTTGAACTGTGATGCTTTTACTACCCCCACCCCCTACCCATTTTTCAGAAAAGAGTGCATATTATCTTTCAAATAGAAAAGCAGGGTAGTCAGATGATCAAAAACTTAAAGAAGAGAAAGAGGGAAGCAAAATAGAGCATCCAACATAATGATTTAACTTGTGAATTATTAAAAAACCATTTTTTTAACCCATTTTTGAAGCTTAATTTGAAACTTGGAACACAGACAAACATAAATTAAAAGTGTTAAAGTGATTACAGTGTTCAGAAATAGTGTTAGATACCAAGTTGAGTTATCCCTCTTTACCAATTTAAAAAAAAATCCACCTCTTAACGCGCAAAATTTTGAACTGTGTTGCTTTTACTACCCCCACCCCCTTACCATTTTTCAGAAAAGAGTGCATATTATCTTCCAAATAGAAAAGCAGAGTAGTCAGATGATCAAAAACTTAAGAAGAGAAAGAGGGAAGCAAAATAGAACATCCAACATAATGATTTAACTTGTGAATTATGAGAAAACTATTTTTTTACCCATTTTTGAAGCTTAATTTAAAACTTGGAACACAAACAAACATAAATTAAAAGTGTTAAAGTGATTACAGTGTTCAGAAATAGTGTTAGATACCAAGTTGAGTTATCCCTCTTTACCACTGTTAAAAGAAAAACACCTCTTGTCGCGCAAAATCTTGAACTGTGATACTTTTATTTCCCCCACCCCCTACCCATTTTTTCAGAAAAGAGTGCATAATTATTATCTACCAAATAGAAAAGCAGGGTAGTCAGATGATCAAAAACTGAAGAACAGAAATAGGGAAGCAAAATAGAACATCCAACATAGTGATTTAACTGGTGAACTCTGAAAAAACCCCACTTTTTTACTCATTTTATTAGCTAAATTTTAAAGCTTGGAAGACAGAGAGAAAAAAAATGAAAGTGCTAAAATGGTTACAGTGTTCAGAAATAGTGTTTGGTACCAAGTTGAGTTATCCCTCTTCATCACAGTTAAAAGAAACACACCTCTTGTCGCGCAAAATCTTGAACTGTGATGCTTTTACTACCCCCACCCCCTACCCATTTTTCAGAAAAGAGTGCATATTATCTTCCAAATAGAAAAGCAAGGTAGTCAGATGATCAAAAACTTCAGAACAGAAATAGGGAAGCAAAAAATAACATCCAACAGAGTGATTTAACTGGTGAATTCAGAAAAAAACCCAATTTTTTACTCATTTTATACGCTGAATTTAAAGCTTGGAAGACAGAAAAAAAAATTATAAGTGCTTCAGTAGTTACAGTGTTCAGAAATAGTGTTAGATACCAAGTTGAGTTATTCCTCTTCATCACAGTTGAAAGCAGCACACCTCTTGTCGCGCAAAATCTTGAACTGTGATGCTTTTACTACCCCCACCCCCTACCCATTTTTCAGAAAAGAGTGCATATTATCTTCCAAATAGAAAAGCAAGGTAGTCAGATGATCAAAAACTTCAGAACAGAAAGAGGGAAGCAAAAAACAACATCCAACAGAGTGATTTAACTGGTGAATTCAGAAAACACACACTGTTTTACTCATTTTATAAGCTGAATTTAAAGCTTGGAAGACAGAACAAATAAATTAAAAGTGCTAAAGTGGTTACAGTGTTCAGAACTAGTGTTAGATACCAAGTTGAGTTATCCCTCTTCATCAAAGTTAAAAGAAACACACCTCTTGTCGCACAAAATTGTATACTGTGATGCTTTTACTACCCCCACCCCCTACCCATTTTTCAGAAAAGAGTGCATATTATCTTCCAAATAGAAAAGCAAGGTAATCAGATAATCAAAAACTTAAGAAGATAAATAGGGAAGCAAAATAGAATATATATCCAAAATAGTGATTTAACTGTAGATTTCAGAAGAAAAAAACCCTTTTTTTTAATCATTTTTGAAGCTGAATTAGAAGTTTGGAAGACAGAAAAAAAAAAAAGTGCTAAAGTGGTTACAGTGTTCAGAAATAGTGTTAGATACCAAGTTGAGTTTTTGCTCTTTATAAAAGAAACACACCTCTTGTCGCGCAAAATCTTGAACTGTGATCCTTTTACTACCCCCGCCCTCTACCCATTTGAACAGAAAAGAGTGCATAATTTCGATGCATCAGAGCCACAACCATGTATCACAAAATTTTGGATTATTTTTTTTTTTGCACAGGATTAAAGTTTGCTTCATCAAGATTGATATCACAAATGCCTAATTTCGATAAGTAAAATATTTCAAAGGTTATGATGGAAAAATGGTTGTTGCACTGGGCTGAAACACTCACAATCTACAAGCAACAACCATGTATACGGCACAGTCCCAGTGTGGCTTGTTGGAAAAGGAAGAGAGAAGCAGATATAAACGGGCCACTACCCAAATACCTCTGTCTTGCTAGATTGTGGTTTGGGGGTAACTCTTGTTGAGAGTGATTCTCCCCATGCCAGGGTGCAGCATTATCTAGTAACATGATTGTTCCCCGGGAGGAGGGATGGGAGCAGTGGCCCTTACTGGGGCAACACTAAATCAGCTGTCAGCACCACGACTGTGGCCTGGGGAGTCTCGGTGCCCAACGGGACGTTTTATCTCAACAACCACGCACCTGGGGGCTCTAATGGTACCCTTTCTCACGCTCTATTATCTGCTAGTTTAATTTCTCTTCTGCACTGGGACATTTGCTTTTCATTTGGATGCTTTACTCGCAACAAACAACAGCCACTTCAAGTGCTCCACAGTTTGCAATTGTACATTGCGGTAACTTGGTAAGTGATTTACTTGTTTTTAATTTTCAGATAATTGAGTTAAGAAATGTATGATTGGTTAACAATTCACCAAATAGATAAAAAAAAAACTTTCTATCAAAATGGAGAGAACAAAACCTGTGCTTAATAAACAAATAAATAAATGACATCTAATGTGTTATCTTTAATGTCTTTTGCCTTCTCTTAAAATGTATTTTATGTATTCTCTCTCTCTCTCTCTCTCTCTCTCTCTCTCTCTCTCTCTCTCTCTCTCTCTTTTGTTATTTTAACATTCATAAAAAGTATTATCAATAGATTAGTCCCTCCCATGGGCCGCGAGGGCTGGATGTAAAAAAAGCACCTGTTTGCTTATACCATTACCCTCGTTAATAAAGAATTCGTCTTCTCTCTCTCTCTCTCTCTGTTTTTCTGGCTCTCTCTCTCTGTCTCTGTCTGTTTGTTTGTTTGTCTGTCTGTCTGTTTCTGTCTCTCTATCCCTGCCCCTGTCTCTCTATCCCTGCCCCTCTCTCTCTGTCTCTCTGTCTCTGTCTCTGTCTCTGTCTCTGTCTCTCTCTCTGTTGACTGTAAGTAAGGCTTTGTTGAATGCTATTCCATTGTTTAAAATGAATGAACAAAACACATTATTTTTCTTGCAGCATTAACGTGATATGGACTAAGACGACTGGTCAGACTCACTGGTCAGACTGGCCAGAATCAGTCGCAGCACCTGTTGACTCTGACAGTGTCTTACTTGGATCACCGCAAAGTCAGAATGAAGATACCATTTTAGATTCAGCTGCAGGTGGTAAGTCACACACACACACATATACACCCACACACACACATCTATAGACACACACACACACGCACATACACACACACACACACACACACACACACACACACACACACACACACACACACACACGTAGCACGCACGCGCGCAACTGGCGAGGGATGGGAGTATGTTGACTAGGCTTGTATGATACTCAGTACCGAAGACAATGTGTTCGTCTGCCTGTGTTCATGTTATTTAGTTCTGGTGTTTGTTTATTGAAGATCAATTGAGTTTTTACACGGTAGAAACCAATGTTTTGCAACTTGTTGGGGCTATTTTTCACTTTCTCTGAAACTATTCAAATGTTTATTACCTGCACATAAATACGTGATTCTTTTTCTTTATTTGGTGTTTATCACAGTGACTGTCAATAGGGGCGTTCAATAATTTCCTTTTACTTTTAATACTGCATAATTATGCAAGATGAAACAAAACTGATTGGACACTGTGACTACTCTTGTGGGCAGATGGTGAACTTGAAGCAGCTCTCAGTGCCAGCCGGAACAACGAAACATTGTACCAGCTGGCCATTCGTCTGCACAACAAAAGACTCGACTGTCGTCTGCATGCCAACGCTATGACAAGGGAACCAGTCTATGCTGATGGAAACTGTTTTTTTTAAAGCGGCATCATATTACGTGACCACCCACGACGATAGTGCGTTGAGGCAGGCCTTATGTGACCACATTTTAGAAAACCTGACTCACTATGAAGGGTTTTTCCTTGAGAGCACAGAAACCGCGAGAAATGCTGTCACTGCCTTGCGTTCTCACGGCGTATGGGATAACTGCGCCAATGACGTCATGCCTCTTGCCCTATCGAACTTCACCAAACGGCAGGTGAAAATATTCATAAGCAGAACATCTCCAGCAGTGATCAACATCACGCCCACTCTACCAGGCTGTCAAGGTGACGCATTCAACCCAATCTATCTGGCCCTGCTGACATCACCTGGTGTCCCACAACACTATGATGGTTGTTTGGCCGCAAGGAGATCTGTGTACACAATAGACCAGAAATTTCTGGAGTCTGGGCACACTCACACGGAGTGTGATTCAATGCATGCCTGCATTGAGAGAGCAAAAAAGAACGTCACTATTCACATTCCTGACCAGTGGAACACTGTGTTTCAAATGGCAAGACCATGAGCGCCATACACGGTGGTCCCTATCCAGCATTCAGACATACAAGACTTTAAAATGCTGGCTTCCTCGTCAATGATGAATACAAACACAGATAGTTCCGGTACTCGCACAGTGAGGACACAGATAAAGTGGATCCCTTATGTCAAGGGACAAACTGACACCTTGTTTTTCAAGTATCGGCCAGGGGATCCATTCAACCTGCTGAAGACAAGCGGGGATCCACTGGACGGCGTGGGCTGCAGCCAGCACCACCAGAACATCTGTCTGCCCGCTATGGCAGGCGCCAGCCAGTGTCGTCAACAAAGAAGGCCTGGACCTGGACCTTTGTCGTCTCGGCATTGTGCCCGAGCAGCACCACAACTTCTATCACAAACTGCCCAGTGAGAACTCCGCCCCTGACCGTTTGGCTGAGCCTGATGCCACAGAAGATACAGACACAGATGAAGACTAAGGCGTTGTTCGTTATACTCAGAAGCTTGCTGATTAATCCACGTCATCGCTGTCGTTATCATCATCATCATCATCATCATCATGATCATCATCATCATCATCATCATCGTCATCGTCATCGCTGTAACTACCATCATTACGTGTACGGGACGCAAACATATACATAAGGATGCTACCATTGACTGTTTTGAGAAAAAGTTCCACCTTGAGTTCAGAGAACACATATTGATCAGGTGACTCGATGTTGTCATTCATGCTTTTCATGTGAAGACTGAACATGCCTAGAAAAGAGCAAGACGATTACTTAAAATCGGAAAACAAACAAAGATTCCTATCTGTGTGATATAAATTGTCAAAAATGTTGCTGTTTGGTTGTGAACATGCAACGAAACACTGACAGTGAAGTGAGAAAACATTGCTGTGTGTATGACTTTATTGTAATTTTCATGGTGGAATGCCAGAAAGATTTCCTGTCGGTTCAAGAAAAAGGTAAGATAAAACCATTTCGTTTCCCTTAAGTTGTACAATAAAAAAAATTACCCTCCATCCTGGCTCTCTAATTATAGTTTTTTTTAATCCTGTCATGTTATATCTCCTATGTGAACCATTTTCTTATTTTTAAACAACTTTTTTAGCACTATTTTTTGACAAACCTATCAGAGGTACATGGTTGCAGAATCCTTCCTGTCAAATGTTAAGAAAATGTTGCATGCCACAACACGCTATACTTTGGATAGGTGGTTGTGTCTCTGATTACTGTACACTAAGTCCCTTTCTACTCACTGCCACAAACATGCATCTGATATTTACATGGTTATGGCCCGTACAGGGCAAGCTCTATCAGACCATTCCTCCGGGCCACAAACAGCTATTACACAGATAGCTGGTTGTGGCCTGTGGAAGTTCCCTGAGTTGTTTCTCGGGATACAGGCCACAATAGTGTAGGTTGCTGTGCACTGTTTTGGCTCAACTTTTGATCGGGTTTTCAGTACAATTCTACACGGAAGATCCCTTTATTGTTTTTATTTTAATTTTTTGGCATGTTATCATTATCTTTTTTTTTCAAGGAGCTTACAAATAAAAGAAAACAGTATTTTGCTTGCTTTCCATGATTTTGGCGAACTTTTACATTAAAGTACATATTTTTTCCTCAGCATCAAAACTTCAATCACAGATTTATAAGAACGTCCATTTTGGAGATACATGGTTGTGGCTCTGATGCATCGATTTGTATTCTCTTCCAATTAGAAAAATAAGTAAAAGCAACTGGACATTTTTAAAATACATCTTTTCTGTCAGTCCAAGGATTGCTTAGTCCATTAAAAACAAACAGACTAGGATTTAACGCACCCATTTTAAGAAAAAGTTAACATGATAATTGATATAATTATCAGACTTTTTTTTTATGCAGTTACTACTGAAGATTCCAGACCAGGTAAAACAATCATTTTATATCCTTTGTCACATCTTTTTTTTTTTTATATAAATCTATCTATAGCGAGTCTTGTCTCTTTGTGTCATTTATTTTCAAGAATTCTATCCTGGCAACAACAACAACAAAAACACCTACCTACCTACCCTATTTTTTTTAGCCATGTTAATAGAAACAGACAATTTATTTGTTTTGGCCTAAAGATCTTGAAACATTTGTTTTAATAGAGAAATAACAAGTACAGCCATTAGCTGTGTCACTCGAATTTCTTTGTCAGGCTGAAACTTAGCTGTTGCGTTGGTGTCTGCTGTGTGTATCTGGGTCCAAAGCAACTTTCACATTCTCATCTACACACTCACGTTACACAAGTATATATTATATATATATATATATACAATTCCACCCACAGAGGCGTTCGGGGATGGGGGTCTCGCACTCGGGCGAATCACACCACAAAATACAAAGTATAACGTACACAGATTTTACTATTGAACCAAAAAGCAAATTAAATCATGAATAAATCAATCAAGCAAAACTTCCACACAATGACACACTCACTCTCGGTTCACACTGCGCTCTGGACGTGCACACTTGGCAGCACGTATACCGTTCCGGCACCGTTTGTCTTCCTGCAAGTCCAGCATAGGCACACGATTGTCCAAGAATCACAATAATCCTCGTGAATGTCACAGCAGGCATAGTAGAAAAGTCCAAAAGGGTGCGTTGATGGTGGTAATCCGGTGTACACACACACACACACACACACACACACACACACACACACACACACTCCGGTTTGGTAAGTTACCTGATAAATAATGTAGCCTGTGGATTTAACGGGGAGACTGGTGAGACAGGAAGAGCATTTCACATTTCCGATGTTCAGCGATAAACTTGTTTTCTTCGAGAGTTCGATCTTCGTGCGATTCTGGCGCGTTGTCACCAAGAACGTAAAAAAAAACCAGGATATCATCATGATGCCTCTCTACAAAAACCAGGCAGTCTAGGAACTCTTCATCTAAAGTCAGTCAGTATTAGCCCCTCAACACAATCCTCATCTTGTCCCATAGTGATTTCTGCCGCCAAAGAACGTGTGGTTCTTAACTCACAAGACGGATTTGTCGTCTTCCATTGCGAAATTCAGATCTACCCCAACTACGTGCATTGATCTGATCAATAAAATGTAGATGCGATAATCTGCAAACATCTCTTCAACACAATCTACATCTTGTCCCATCGTGATTTCTGTCGGCAAAGAACATGTGGTTCTCAACTCACAAGACCGATTTGTCATCTTTCAGAAATTCAGATCTGCCCCAAGTACGTGCAATAAAATGTAGAAGCGATAATCTGAAAAAAAATCTTTTCGCGTGAACGCTGCCACGTTGTCATCAGTCCGATGTCTTTTATCCAGAGCAGGGATGAACACACTTTTTCATCAGTAGTTTGTTATGTTTATCCGCAGACTGCTTTCCATTACTTGTCGTCTGTTTTAGCTTGACTCGTGGGGTTCTTCAGCAAGGCAAAAAGTGCTTGTTTACTGACACGTTCTCACGCACGACATGTCGTAAATGCAAGTTCTAACGATTGTTTTTTATTGCACTGATAGAGAATGTCGATATTTGTAAACGTCTGCCATTTCCTAATGTTTATTTCATTATTTTGCATACGGATATGGCTAGTAAGTGGATAATCTGTTACGACACGAAACGCGTTCTAAATCCGGGAAGGGAGGCTACTCCAACGTAGAAGGGAGGCTACTCCAACGTACTTTCCAAAGTGTGCTCCAGCCTTAAAATTCTTCCAAGAGTTTAAAGAATGACGTTTGTCTCGGTGACAAGGCATCACGGGAAGTCGAAAATCAGGTCCCTGCCAGACACTAACTCTTCACATGCACTGTGGAGTGAACGATATTGTTATGACATGAGTGGTATGTCACACGTATGTGGGATACAGGTTATTTCTGAATACTGAGTTCAAAGAGAAGTACACCAAACAATCATTCAAAACCCTGAAGTACGTGACAATGCCAAAACGAAAACAAAATGGGGATAAGAAGACATGAACCGACACCCGTGAATAAGTAAACACTCGCACAGTCACGATTTCTCAATGGAGAGTAGAGTCCCTTTTTCTCCTGACGCAGCACGCGCATCGCGTCACGTGACCTGCAACAATGGCCGCCAGAAAAAGGAACCGAGACGACCCTCATTCAGTGCCACTCAGTTCCATTCTCTAAGGCGGGACTTAGTGAATTGGAAGCGGCTAGCATTCTCTAATCCGCAATGATTCTGTCTCTGCACTCTTTTCTTTTCTGGCAACAAAATTGGCCCTGGGTCAAGTGTTAAAAAAACGTAGGAAACGGAGATTGATGAAGTAAGGAAGAGAGATACACAAAAACATTCATGGCGGATTCACAGACGTTTCGTGTTTGATTTGTTATTTGTTTGACTGCTTTTGTTCTGGCGCCTGAAGTAAAAACGTGCATGTTCAGAGAAAGTTTATTAGGGACGAAGGGGTAGCTGGTGCAGTCGTCCAAACGTCTTAAATGGTGATATTCATCAAAGAATCAGAGAGAGAGAGAGACAGAGACAGAGACAGAGACAGAGACAGAGAGACAGAGAGGGAGTTTGTTTGTTTGTTTGTTTGCTTGCTAAACGCCCAGCCGACCACGAAGGGCCATATCAGGGCGGTGCTGCTTTGACATATATATATAACGTGCGCCACACACAAGACAGAAGTCGCAGCACAGGCTTCATGTCTCACCCAGTCACATTATTCTGACACCGGACCAACCCGAGTCAGAGAGGGAGTGGCAGAGAGAGGGATAGAGAGAGAGAGATAGATAGAGAGAGAGAGAGAGAGAGAGAGAGAGAGAGAGAGAGAGAGAGAGAGAGAGACAGAAAGACAGACAGACAGACAGACAGACAGACAGACAGACAGAGACCGAGAGATACAGAGAGGAAATGGAAGAGAGAGAGAGAGAGAGAGAGAGAGAGAGAGAGAGAGAGAGAGACTGAGAGAGAGACTGAGAGAGAGACCGAAAGAGAGACAGAGAGATACAGAGAGATACAGAGAGGGAGTGGCAGAGAGAGAGAGAGAGAGAGAGAGAGAGAGAGAGAGAGAGAGAGAGAGAGAGAGAGAGAGAGAGAGGGAGAGAGAGAGAATTAATTTGGTGGCTGATAATGCGGATGATCTTGGCATGGTTTGGTCCTTGAATACGCTGCGGCACAGCTTCTGCCAGCACACACTGCTGTACGTTTCAGATTGTTAAGGGCAGAATATACTTGCGCAGAGTCAGCTGCACAGACGACGCACTGCATATTATTGATGCTGCGAGCTGGGATAATCTGCAGTGCGTCGTCTGTACCGCTGACTCTGCGCAGGTATAATCTGCCCCTTAGAGGTACACATTATTTGGGTACTTGGAGGCCAAAATGATTTTCGAGTTAACATCCACCGGGGTTTGGACACACGGACACGTTATAGTGCAACCCCACATGGATTCTCTCCGCACACGCCGTCCAGAACCTTGGACGAGATGCTAGAACCGTGTGTGTAAGGCATTTAAGGCCCCATACTCATAAATATAACCTTGATAAATATCTCTCTCTCTCTCTCTCTCTCTCTCTCTCTCTCTCTCTCTCTCTCTCTCTCTCTCTCTCTCTCTCTCTCTCTCTCTCTCTCTCTCTCTCTACTCCACCCCTCCCCCCAGCCTCCCCTTCCCCGGTCTGAATACTTGTCCCCAAATATTTGTTCTTAATTTGTTTAATCACCGATTACTATCCTTCACGCATTCTTCTGGTTAGATGTGTATGCGTATTTATTTTATTTTCTTTGGTGTTTTTCTCACCTTCTTTTTCGTCTTTTCTTTTCTCTTTTAAATTTGGTTAATATTTTGTGTAAAATGTACGGATTGTATTTGCTTACTATGTAAGGACTTGTCTGCCATGTTCTTCTTGTACATGTGTTTGAAGACACCACCATAAGCCGTAGGCTTGTTGTTGTCTTCACCCTATGTTGATGTACATTTCCTGAACATGTAAATATGAATAAACATTGTTTAAACCAAATATAACATGGCCTTTCCCCAAGAATTGCATCTTAAAAAGCCACAGTCCTTCCAATGAAAACAGTTTTGCTTACCATCTGAGATTTATCGGTTTTAACACAGGCTAAGGCCATTCAACCAGACATCAGCATCCTTTATCCGCTGACTAGAGGCCTTTTGGTGACACGAATTTATAAAACACTTTCCCAATCTGCGCAGAAAAGCAGTCAGGGTGTTCATGTTTGGTATGTTTCCGAAAGCGGCGTATGGCTGCCTAAATGGCGGGGTAAAAACGGTCATACACGTACAATTCCACTCGTCCAAATAAAACACGAGTGTACGTGTTTACATGGGGAGAATTGTGCCTTTAAAAACCTGACCAGATCTGAGAAGGTGAGCCGAATCGTTTCCAAGGGAAGGATTGTGCCTTTAAAAACCTGACCAGATCTGAGAAGGTGAACCTAATCGTTTTCAAGGGAAGGATTTTGCCTTTAAAAACCTGACCAGATCTGAGAAGGTGAGCCGAATCGTTTCCAAGGGAAGGATTGTGTTTTTGAAAACCTGACTTGATCTGAGAAGGTGAGCCCAATTGTTTACATAAAAGGAAAGAGAGAATGCTTTATGTCCTACATGCTAAATATTTCGCCTCAAGATATGGGTTATATGATTCAAGTATTACGCCTTCACGGCTTTTGACGAGATGCACAAGTGTATGCGTGTTTAGGTGGTACACGTATCAGCCATCTGCACTTATGGCAGAATGACCGAGGTCTTTTACGTGCCATTGTGGTGACACGGGGGTGGGATATGGCTTCCGTTGACCCGTGTCCGTCCCGGCCTGAATTCGAACCTGAAACCTTCCGATCACAAGTCCAGTGCTCTACCTACTAAGCTACCGGACCCCCACCGAATTGTTGACATGGGGAGGGCTGCGCCGGCCTTTAATCAAGACTTACCAATCGTGTTGCGCTCAACCCCGGTCAGCTCCCTTTGAAAGACATCGGAACTTCCTTTTAGGGAGACTGACTTTGGGTCAAGGCGGTCACTTAAGTGAAAACACGACCGACATCTCTCCATCAAGTCACGGTTCAATGCTAGAAGTGTTACAAGTGTGCGTGTCGGACCCTGTGGACCTCGATCACACACATACCAACTTACCCAATATCCCCAACAATCATTTGGCAAGGACCCGGCCTTGACCTGCACTAAAGGTCACGTGAACACAGCCAGTGCAACATCCTTTGTTAGAGTACAGATGAATTCCCCAAGGGTTTTCCAACATTCAACCATGCTGTCATGTGCAACACTTTTACTCTTTCGGCCATGACACCTGGCTAGTGTGATATACCTATTGCGTAAATAAACCACAGACCTGTCTCTGGGCTAACATTTGATCGTCTCATGAGAGTTTGAGACGTGGAAGGCGTAAAGTACAACTGCTGCTTCGAGGGCTGATCAGTGGTTGTATTGTCTATTTGAATTTAAGAGGAACTACAGCAGTAGTCAATAACTGTCAGGCCCAGTCCTTACCCTAAAAACAGTGCTGCTGACATATTAGACATGCCTAGGCCTTTACAGGGGACAAGACCAGCCCTCCTCTTGCACACATAACAACAATCACCATCCTGTGCAGAGATGGGTGTTTGTATGAATCAATTTTGCAGATTGGCACAAGTAGCTGTTGAGTTAATAGTTCAGTGAACAAATACACAATGTGCACAGACAACATCCGGGCTGTTGAGTTAATAATTCAGTGAACAAATACACAACGTACACAGGAAACATCCGGGCTGTTGAGTTGATAATTCAGTGAACAAATACACAACGTACACAGGAAACATCCGGGCTGTTGAGTTGATAATTCAGTGAAAAAATACACAACGTACACAGGAAACATCCGGGCTGCTGAGTTAATAATTCAGTGACCAAAATACACAACGTAGGCTACACAGGAAACATCCGGGCTGTTGAGTTAATAATTCAGTGACCAAAATACACAATGTGCACAGGAAACATCCGGGCTGTTGAGTTAATAATTCAGTGACCAAAATACACAATGTGCACAGGAAACATCCGGGCTGTTGAGTTAATAATTCAGTGACCAAAATACACAACGTAGGCTACACAGGAAACATCCGGGCTGCTGAGTTAATAATTCAGTGACCGAAATACACAATGTGCACAGGAAACATCCGGGCTGCTGAGTTAATAATTCAGTGACCAAAATACACAATGTGCACAGGAAACATCCGGGCTGCTGAGTTAATAATTCAGTGACCAAAAATACACAACGTAGGCTACACAGGAAACATCCGGGCTGCTGAGTTAATAATTCAGTGACCGAAATACACAATGTGCACAGGAAACATCCGGGCTGCTGAGTTAATAATTCAGTGACCAAAATACACAATGTGCACAGGAAACATCCGGGCTGTTGAGTTAATAATTCAGTGACCAAAATACACAATGTGCACAGGAAACATCCGGGCTGCTGAGTTAATAATTCAGTGACCAAAATACACAATGTGCACAGGAAACATCCAGGCTGCTGAGTTAATAATTCAGTGACCAAAATACACAATGTGCACAGGAAACATCCGGGCTGCTGAGTTAATAATTCAGTGACCAAAATACACAATGTGCACAGGAAACATCCGGGCTGCTGAGTTAATAATTCAGTGACCAAAATACACAATGTGCACAGGAAACATCCGGGCTGCTGAGTTAATAATTCAGTGACCAAAATACACAATGTGCACAGGAAACATCCGGGCTGCTGAGTTAATAATTCAGTGACCAAAATACACAATGTGCACAGGAAACATCCGGGCTGCTGAGTTAATAATTCAGTGACCAAAATACACAATGTGCACAGGAAACATCCGGGCTGTTGAGTTAATAATTCAGTGACCAAAATACACAATGCGCACAGACAACATCCGGGCTTCTGAGTTTCAGTATGTGACCACGTGGGGATGGGATAGGGGGGGGGGGGGGGGGGGGTGGTGGTACGGGATGGGTGCACATACGTTATCCCGTGTAAAAGCTAGACCCGATCTGAGATGGTGAGCCGAACGTTTTACACGGCAAGGGCTGTGCATTATACGTTCACGGTAAGGCGCAGTAACTAAGCTCGTGCACATACAAGTATCATTACACCCCCGGTATAGGGGTGTGTATAGGATTCGGTCGATGTGTTTGTTTGTGTGTTTGTGTTCGCATATAGATCTCAAGAATGAACGGACCGATCGTCACCAAACTTGGTGAACAGGTTCTATACATTCCAGAGACGGTCCTTACAAAAATTGGGACCAGTCAAACACACGGTTAGGGAGTTATTGGTGGATTAAGATTCTACAAGGATTTATAGAGGGACATATTAATGGTCAAAGGGAAATAACCTTCTCAGTTGGTGGCAGTGAGAATGGTAAGGACGGGTTTTTTTTTCCTACCTCGGAGGAATTTCTTGTTCTACTCGGTTTCCTGAAAGAAAACGAAATTGGTTTTGAGTCCGGGCATTTAACGATGCACATTGGCTTTTCAATCTTTGTTATGTAGTCCCAACGGTACTTGCTTTGGTTCTTATTTCTCTTGCAAGTAAGTTAATTGTCCTTCCTCAAAAGTCTTCACGGCGTAATGGACTGCGACGGGCGATCCCCCGACACTCGTCTGTATTGGCTGTAAAATCTTTTCGCGTGTGAGTTTGGCATATTTCGCAAGCTTACCGTACAGTCGCAGAACAAGATTGATCTCCAAGTGATTGTGGCCGCACTATTATTATATTCTGCTTGAATACGGACTCATCCAACGGCGGGGTGACCCCTTTACCTCTAAGTCAATCATCCCTTGCAGGAATTGGATTTGTTTGCGCGAGACGCTGCGCTTGGTCTTAAACCTGACCAAGTAACTCGATCATTATTTAACTCCTGACAGGTTGAACTAGCTATGAACCCTCTCACACATCGATTTGCGGCAATTTCCGATGAGCGGGACCCGGCCAGCAGAAAACGCAATGAGAAAAAAATGTTTCGTCTTATTACGCCAAGAAGCGGAGAAAAGACGGAAAGGTCAGGGGAAATGAACAACTGTTGTTGATTTGTGTTTTTGGACACTTGCACGTGTTGTCAAGTCTTCTTTACATCCCCCCCCTCCCCCTCTCTCCTCCGCCGAGCAAGAAGCACACATAAACATCCTCTGTTCTCTCTCTCTCTCTCTCTCTCTCTCTCTCTCTCTCTCTCTCTCTCTCTCTCTCTCTCTGTCTCTCTCAGTTTGTCTGAGATAGAGGACAAAAAGTGAGAGAAAGAAAATCTGAAACGTTGTTGATTTGCATTGCCGGACACTTGCACGCGTTGCTAAGTCTTGTTCTTTGCTTCTTTCCGCTTTGTCTACCCCCCCCTCTCTCCCCTCCGCCCTCTTCCCCCTGATCTCCCCCTCCCCCCTCTCTCTATTCCCTCACATCGTCTTTTCTTGTTTCTTCCCTCTTTTATCGCACTGAGCCTTAGCCCCTCCCGAGCTACCCCCTCCCCTCCTAACGTCTTCTTTCTTATCTGTTGTTTTCTCCTCCTGCTTCTCCCTCTCTCCTTAAGTCTTGTCTGCTTCCCTCCCCCACCACCTCCTCGCACCACCACCCCCACTTGACAAAGTCTTCTTATCTGTTTTCCTCTCGATATCCTTTTCCCTACCAACCCCCGCCCCCCTCCCGCTTCTCTTTATAATAAAAAATAATAACGGGCATTTATAAAGCGCCTTATCAGAAGTTCAAAGCGCGTGACAACAATACATGTATACAAAAATCATACAATCACTGTCAGATTCAAACAACACATCATGCACATCTCACATCCCCAGACTCTATACTGAGGAACTATCCGTAATGTTGTTGGAACAAGTGAGTTTTCAAATTGGACTTAAAAGATGAAATGGATGGAGAGTGACGTAATTGAAAGGGGAGTGAATTCCATAACTGAGGTCCATAATACGAAAACGTGCGGAAGCCATGAGCCTTGCGTTTAAAGCGACCTTGACGGAGAAGTCGAGCATCATCAGAAGAACGAAGGGTGCGAGAGGGAGTGTAGAGGGAGACCAGTTCAGAAAGATAGGCAGGTGCCGATTCAGAGATGATATTGTAGCAGAAGCAGGCAGCTTTATACCTAATACGTTTATACTTTCACCTTTGTTTGCTTTCCCCATTCCCGTCGCGATATAACCTTGAACGGTTGAAAACGACGTTAAACACCAAACAAAGAAAGAATTTCCCCATTCATTGTCTCTCTCCCCTTCCATCCATCCACTCTCACCTCTTCTCCCACCTTCTTGAAAGTTTCAACAGACGAACTCGGGAAATAACTCAGTCGGGTTTGCATAAGTTGTACAAGAGTGAATACTCTTACTTTTAGTGAGGTAAGCTTTCAACACGCGCTCCTTGTGCATGTGTTCCGTATGTGGCCTAAGGTGGAAGTCACCAAAACTGTGACGGAGTTTAAAACATTTTTCGGAATACTGCATAACATCTGCGTACATTTCTGAAATGATCCAATATTTTACCTCAAGTGCGTTATTTTTGTAGGCATATGATCCTGATAGTTTCGAAGCAATCCACGAGGTCATTGTTGAAATACAGCGCTTTTTGTCATGATATCCTTCAAAATTGACGCAAAAACTTCCCGTTTTCAACCACTCATGCGATAGACACCTGCATCTGTAGGAATGGCATAACACAACAAATTCGCAAGATAGTGAAGGGGCCCAAGGACTGTTATGCCGGGGTGGAAGTAGAGATAAGTGCCTACTTCCCAAGAAATGCTCCATATGGCTTCGTGTCTCCAAACACCTCTGACAGTCAAATCCAGCTCCTGGCCTTCACGTGGCGGGGCCTGTCTTCGACTAACAGGAGAAGGGATGCAGGCGGGTCCCTGGCGCCTTAAAAACCAGCTGCTTCGGGCAGATGGGGCTCGTCAACCTTGGATGGTCGCTCATCTAGGAGAAGGACAACTCCGATTTCAAAACCCGCACTGCCTTGTGTGCGCCTTGGGAAAGGCAAAGGCTACGAGAAGGAAAACTTCGACAACAAACCCGGGTAGAGTGGACTCGACAGCCCAGCAAGGCAGCTACTCTTGGGGAGGAGGCAACCCTGAGTAAAAAACCTCAACCACCGAAGACGGAAGACAGCAGCCAACTTGGCGTGGGGAGAAAATCGGCTGTCTACGCTTCCACGATAATATGAACATCGAACGCAGAAGAAGAAGCAAGATAGTGAAACAAAACAACCTGTTCTGGTTAGATAATTGGTTTGGCTGTCCCCTCGTATGTCAACGTGTCTAAGTTCTGCCTATTCTGAATGTTGGTCGATTTGTTAATTGGTACATGTATCTTACGTTTTTGTCAGGTCAATTTTTGGGGTACCCTTATTTAGGAGTTCAGCTAGGTGACCCCTGAAAAGAAATCTCTGATCACAAAAGTGTGCGAGACAGCCAAGTTACGTGTCTTTCAGGCATAGAAAGTTGGAATGAAAGAACACGGGAATTAATGTTTTAGTTGGTGTACGTATATGGGTGCAACAACTTTTTTTGCCGAGTTTATGTACTACGTCACAAAGTGTTGAAATGGGTTCAAGGGTAGAACACTTCTGTTTAGAGTGAAGTTTGAATGAAAGGACGCGGGAACGAATGTTTTAGTTGGGGCACGAAAATGGGTGGAACAACTTTTTTTGCTGAGAGTGTGAACTATGATACTAACTATGTCACAAAGTGATCAAAACTTGTTGCAGAAAATAGGTTCAATTGTGGAACACTTCTGTTGAGAGTGAGAAGTCGAGGTCGTTATGTATACAACTCTCCTGTGTTCACTTTCACGGTCTCGGTCAAGTCAATAACTATCGTTCTGATATCATTTTAAAGTGAAGCTAAAGAAACCTGGTATCGGCACTGCTGTGCATCTCCTATGATCTCAATGGTATCAAGGCACGGGTCATAGAGATCAATTTAGATCTAGATCTATTTCCGGTTGTGTTATTTTCCTTCCACCATTCCTCGATGGAAAAGAGTTCGTGTTGTTTTTGTTTTAATTTTTGTCTTTGTCGTTGATCATTGTATACACAAATTACACAAACGTCATCTTGTGAGGGACCAACAAATATTGAAACTCTCGGATGATTTTTTTGTGTGGTATCAACCTCGACCTACGGTCTCGGTTGATACCACAAAAAAATCATCCTCGAGTTTCAATATTTTTCGGTCCCTCACTCGATGACGTTGTGTAATCTCTATGTCTCTCTCCGGAGGGACGCTTCGTGCACGTTGCGAGACATACAGACGAGGGCTGCAAAGACGTGAACCTAACTGCGGCCTGCACGCATCTCTCTCACTCCCCGGTCCGCTGGGAGCTGTCCGGCTAGCTCCGACACCCCATCAACGTCACTCGGAATGTTACAGTCGTCGTCGTCACCGCGGGGAGAGCCTGGCTGAATAGAGTGCTGGCGTTGGGTAAAGGCTGGGGTGATATGGTTGTGAGAGAGAGAGAGAGGGTGGTATGGTTGTGAGAGAGAGAGAGCTAGAGGGGGGGATGAAGAGAGAGAGAGAGAGAGGGGGGGAGGGAGAAAGAGAAGGAGGAGGGGAGAGGGAAAGAGAGAGAGAGGTAGGGAAGGAAGGAGGGAAATAGAGAAGAAGAAGAGAGAGAGAGAGAGAGAGAGAGAGAGAGAGAGACAAAGACAGAGACAGAGAGACAGACAGACAGACAGAAAGAGAGAGAGATAGACAGAGAGAGACAAAGAGAGAGAGAGCGAGAGAAAGAAGGAGAGAGAGAGAGAGAGAGAGAGAGAGAGAGAGAGAGAGGAGAGAGAGAGAGAGAAAGAAGGAGAGAGAGAGAGAGAGAAAGAGAGAGAGAGAGAGAGAGAGAGAGAGAGAGAGAGAGAGAGAGAGAGAGAGAGAGAGAGAGAGAGAGAGAGAGAGAGAGAGAGAGCAGACATGTGCAGAAAGTGCATCACCTTATTATTCTGAAAACAAATATTAAAAATTCACGAAGTTATCTGGCGACCACTATGTCGAGATGGATGGAGTGGTATCGATGTCCACATCGCTTTTTATATTTAGTCAAGTTTTGACTAAATATTTTAACATCGAGGGGGAATCGAAACGAGGGTCGTGGTGTATGTGCGTATGTGTGTGCGTGCGTGTGTGTGTGTGTGTGTGTGTAGAGCGATTCAGACTAAACTACTGGACCGATCTTTATGAAATTTGACATGAGAGTTCCTGGGTATGAAATCCCCGAACGTTTTTTTCATTTTTTTGATAAATGTCTTTCATGACGTCATATCCGGCTTTTCGTGAAAGTTGAGGCGGCACTGTCACGCCCTCATTTTTCAACCAAATTGGTTGAAATTTTGGTCAAGTACTCTTCAACGAAGCCCGGGGTTCGGTATTGCATTTCAGCTTGGTGGCTTAAAAATTAATTAATGACTTTGGTCATTAAAAATCTGAAAATTGTAAAAAAAAATAAAAATTTATAAAACGATCCAAATTTACGTTCATCTTATTCTCCATCATTTGCTGATTCCAAAAACATATAAATATGTTATATTCGGATTAAAAACAAGCTCTGAAAATTAAATAGATAAAAATTATTATCAATTTTTTTTTTCGAAATCAATTTAAAAACACTTTCATCTTATTCCTTGTCGGTTCCTGATTCCAAAAATATATAGATATGATATGTTTGGATTAAAAACACGCTCAGAAAGTTAAAACAAAGAGAGGTACAGAAAAGCGTGCTATCCTTCTCAGCGCAACGAATACCCCGCTCTTCTTGTCAATTCCACGTGCACTGCCTTTGCCACGGGCGGTGGAGTGACGATGCTACGAGTATACGGTCTTGCTGCGTTGCGTTGCGTTCAGTTTCATTCTGTGAGTTCGACAGCTACTTGACTAAATATTGTATTTTCGCCTTACGCGACTTGTTTGTTTATTTGATTGCTTTGCTGACCTTTAAAACGTTGTGTTGGGCTCAAATGAGGGAGGGAGATAGGTGCATCCTTATTTCCAGCATGTCTGGCTTGAGGTTACCGCTGACGTGAATATCACCGATGGACTGCGCGCACACACACACACACACACACACACACACACCCACATCGGCACACCCATACACACTCACACACTCACTCACACATACACACACACGCCCGCATGCACGCACGCGCACACACATACACGCACACCGGCACACACACACACACTGTCACACATACCCGCACACCGGCACACACACACACACACACACCCCCACACACACTCACTCACACATACACGCCCGCACGCACGCACGCGCGCACACCGGCACACACACACACACACACTCACACACACACACACACACACACACACACACACACACACACACACACACACACTCACACACACATGTACAAAGTTCCACTTTTGCGTGTTCGGGAGGTGAGGTCAGTGTCTGTCCATCTTCGTTCTGGTCTCACGTGCCTCCGATCTCAAGGGGCGAAAACACCCCAGAAAGAAACATTAAGAATAAGTTTTAATTAAAAAAAAACAATATACCAATACGTCAAAACACTCTAACGTAAATTTAAAACGAAAAATGACAGTCTTCAGATTTTGTGGATAAAACATGTACATCTCCACGAAAAAATAACCTGTTAGCGAATATCACTGACAAAACTAATCGAACTACAAGTAGGTTAATAAATATTGACAACTGACTTTACCATCTGGTAATCGTGCTCGCTGTTTGACCTTTGCTTTCTGCGTAGCCTCCCTTTCTGTGAACAACCCGGCGGCCATTGTTCAATCTGTAATATCCGTTTGGCTAGCCCGGGGAACGGAAGCGAGCTTAATCCAGTTTTTCTCAATTACTTCTCCCGTTATGAGTTCGCCGCACTAAACCTCCTTTACGACAGCCGGAAAAGCCAAGTGTATGATTTTATTCTGCTGTGCTTTAATACTCGAGTCTGTTGCCTGTACACGAACGAGAAAAAGGACAAAGGACGGGTAACACGTTAAAAAAAAAAATAAAAAAAAAGAGAGACAGAGAGACACATACACGCCCGCACGCGCGCACACCGGCACACACACACACACACACACACACACACACACACACACACACACACACACACACACACACACACACACACACACACACACACACACACACACACACACACAATCAAATAAAACTAAAAGATTAGCACTAAACAAAGGAAATAAAAATCAGTACAAATACTAATAATAAAACAAACAGCTAGAGAATTGAATTGAATTGAACTTTATTTAACAAGGATTAAGATTTAAGGCTACGCCTTTTCTTACAATCTGTCCTTGGGACGCACAGACACACAATGATAAAATTAAAAAATAAAATAAAAATTAAAAAGTTAAAAAGTTAACAACAAAAGGAGGTCGGAAAACTTGATGATAAAGATGACGATGATGATGACGATGATGATGACGATGATGAAGATGAGGAATGAAGAGCATACATATGTGGTTATTCATAACATTAAATGCATACTATGCAGGTAATCATAAGTACAAGCTGGTAGCAATCGAACATGTAGCAATAGTACAACAAAAATATGTTCAGAATATACAATGCACAGCATATCTTTGTCGTAATACTATAAGTGTGGTAAATCAAAACGCGTAAAACTACTCAGACATTAAGTGTTTTTTAACACATTTTAAAAAACTTTTTAATGACTTTAAGAGCTTAAAGGATGATGGAACCGGAAGTGAATTCCAAACTGATGTACCCGAAAAAGCAAGAGAGAGAGAGAGAGAGAGAGAGAGAGAGAGAGAGAGAGAGAGAGAGAGAGAGAGAGAGAGAGAGAGAGAGAGAGAGAGAGAGAGAGAGAGAGAGAGAGAGAGAGACTAAGAGACTGAGAGAGAGAGAGAGACTGAGAGAGAGAGATTGAGAGAGAGAGACTGAGAGAGAGAGAGAGAGACTGAGAGAGAGAGAGACTGAGAGAGAGAGAGAGAGACTGAGAGACTGAGAGAGAGAGAGACTGAGAGAGAGAGAGAGAGACTGAGAGAGAGAGAGAGAGAGAGACTGAGCGAGAGGGAGACTGAGAAAGATAAAGAGTGAGAGAGAGAGGGACTGAGAGAGAGAGACTGAGAGATAGAGAGACTGAGAGAGAGAGAGAGAGACTGAGAGAGAGAAAGAGAGAGAGAGAGAGACTGAGAGACTGAGAGACTGAGACTGAGACTGAGAGAGACTGAGACTGAGAGAGAGAGAGACTGAGAGAGAGAGACTGAGAGAGAGAGAGAGACTGAGAGAGAGAGAGAGAGACTGAGAGAGAGAGAGACTGAGAGAGAGAGAGAGAGACTGAGAGAGAGAGAGAGACTGAGCATGAGAGAGAGAGAGGCAGATAGGCAGACAGGCAGACAAACAGGGAAAGCCTAACGGGGGGGGGGGGGGGGGGGTGGGGGGGGGGGGGGGCAAAGAGAGAGAGAGACTGAGAGAGAGAGACTGAGAGAGAGAGAGACTGAGAGAGAGAGAGACTGAGAGAGAGAGAGAGAGAGAGAGAGAGAGAGACTGAGAGACTGAGAGAGAGAGAGACTGAGAGAGAGAGAGAGAGACTGAGAGAGAGACTGAGAGACTGAGAGAGAGAGAGAGAGAGAGAGAGAGACTGAGAGAGAGAGAGAGAGAGACTGAGAGAGAGAGAGACTGAGAGAGAGAGAGACTGAGAGAGAGAGACTGAGACTGAGCATGAGAGAGAGAGAGGCAGATAGGCAGACAGGCAGACAAACAGGGAAAGCCTAACGGGGGGGGGGGGGGGGGGGGGGGGTGGGGGGGGGGGGGCAAAGAAAAAAACTCGTCTGCAGCTTGGTTCCAGACTCTTCTTTTGAATCGCCTAATTCAAGCGTATATAAGCCTTTCTCTCTCCTCCACCCCTTTATCACCCCCCCAACCCTATCCCCATATGTGGGCTTTGGGCATAAAGCCTACCTCTCCCTCCACTAAACACAAAGGTGCCCTATCGGCGCGTTTTATTGAATTCCTCCGACTGGAAGACTGGCGTTGGCATTCAGACTCTTCTCGTGGAAGAGAAAGCGGCTATAAATAACTGCGGCCATTGAAAGAGACAACAGCGGGAGTATAAGGCGATGCGCCAGATATGCAGATAAGGCGCAGCTTTGAATGACAGCGTTGCAATGTGTTTGTGATTGTGATGGGCGCTTCCCGGCTATCAGTTACATGCCGTCGCCTCGGTGTCCGAACCAGACTCTGCTTGGTCAACTGAAGGATGCACCACGCTCTGCTGCCGTCAAATGCAGTGACCGATCTTCAGCCCCCCCCCCCCCCCCCCACCCCTCCCTCTTCATTCCTCTCACAGACACCGATCAACTCCCCACCCTAACCTTGCCGATATTTTGTTCCAGAACCCCTCTCCCACCTTCTCGCTTTTGCAAAGGCGACATCGAAGGTAACACGAGGGGGGAGAACAAAATAGAAATAACAAGTAAGGCGAAAATACAACATTTAGTCAAGCTGTCGAACTCACAGAATGAAACCGAACGCAATGCAATTTTTCAGCAAGACCGTATACTCGTAGCATCGTCAGTCCACCGCTCGTGGCAAAGGCAGTGAAATTGACAAGAAGAGCGGGGTAATCCAAACATATCATATCTATATGTTTTTGGAATCAGGAACGGACAAGGAATAAGATGAAAGTGTTTTTAAGTTGATTTCGAAAATTTAATTTTGATCATCATTTTTATATTTTTAATTTTCAGAGCTTGTTTTTAATCCAAATATAACATATGTATATGTTTTTGGAATCAGAAAATGATGAAGAATAAGATGAACGTAAATTTGGATCGTTTTATAAAAAAATTGTTTTTTTTACAATTTTCAGATTTTTAATGACCAAAGTCATCAAATAATTTTTAAGCCAACAAGTTGAATTGCAATACCGAAGTCCGGCCTTCGTCGAAGATTGCTTGGCCAAAATTTCAATCAATTTGATTGAAAAATGAGAGTGTGACAGTGCCGCCTCAACATTTATAAAAAGGCGGATATGACCTCATTAAAGGTATTTATCGAAAAAAAGAAAACAATATCCGGGGATATCATTCCCAGGAACTTTCATGTAAAATTTCATAAAGATCGGTCCAGTAGTTTGGTCTGAATCGCTCTACACACACACACGCACAGACAGACAGACAGACAGACAGACAGACAGACAGACACACACACACACACACACACACACACACACACACATGTATACACCACGACCCTCGTCTCGATTCCCCCCTCTATGTTAAAACATTTAGTCAAAACTTGACTAAATGTAAAAAGTGAGAAAAATATAAGAAAAGAACAAGAAACAATCCGCGCAAAGCATTCGGACAAACTGTCGGCCAAAACATCAAAACTGAACAAATATTCTTCACCCAAACTACTGAGTCTTTGCTAACCGAAATCCGCTGACCGAGACAGCTGTCTTTGTATCGTGTAAACAGGTGATCTAGTTTGCATAAAACATATTTTTTTGCTTTTTAGCATGATATACATTTAAATGCAGTATAACATATCCATAACTTTTTTATTCAGATAAAAATGAATATTGCATAAGAGCCGTTTTAAAAAATGTTCATTGCTATTTCGCTTTCAAGCAAAATGTTGATTTAACACATTAACCTTTGCCGGATGCCGCTTTTGACTACACACTCCCGACGATGCGGGTTTGTCTGAACCCATACATTTGAAAGAGGGTTTTTACCGTTTATTCCTCTAACGACGATGCGGGTTTGTCTGAACCCATACATTTGAAAGAGGGTTTTTACCGTTTATTTCTCTAACGACGGGGTGGGTTCAGGGAAACCCACAGCGCTACTTCAGTGGTTGCATCGAGTTTCTCCCTTCACCGACCTCTTGCAGGGGAGGGAGAGGGGGAGGGAGAGGGGGAGGGAGAGACTGAGAGAGACTGAGAGACTAAGAAAGAGAGAGAGAGAGAGAGAGACTAAGAAAGAGAGAGAGAGAGACTAAGAAAGAGAGAGAGAGAGAGAGAGAGACTAAGAAAGAGAGAGAGAGACTAAGAAAGAGAGAGAGACTAAGAAAGAGAGAGAGAGAGTCTAAGAAAGAGAGTGAGAGACTAAGAAAGAGAGAGAGAGAGACTAAGAAAGAGAGAGAGGGAGACTAAGAAAGAGAGAGAGAGAGAGAGAGAGAGACTAAGAAAGAGAGAGACTAAGAAAGAGAGAGAGAGAGAGACTAAGAAAGAGAGTGAGACTAACAAAGAGAGAGAGACTAAGAAAGAGAGAGAGAGAGATACTAAGAAAGAGAGAGAGAGAGACTAAGAAAGATAGAGAGAGAGAGACAAATAAAGAGAGAGAGAGAGAGACAAATAAAGAGAGAAAGAGAGACTAAGAAAGAGAGAGAGAGAGACTAAGAAAGAGAGAGAGAGACTAAGAAAGAGAGAGAGAGAGACTAAGAAAGAGAGAGAGAGAGACTAAGAAAGAGAGAGAGAGAGACTAACAAAGAGAGAGAGAGAGACTAAGAAAGAGAGAGAGAGACTAACAAAGAGAGAGAGGGAGACTAAGAAAGAGAGAGAGACTAAGAAAGAGAGAGAGACTAAGAAAGAGAGAGAGAGAGACAAAGAAAGAGAGAGAGAGACTAAGAAAGAGAGAGAGAGACTAAGAAAGAAAGAGAGAGAGAGAGAGACTAAGAAAGAGAGAGAGAGAGAGACTAAGAAAGAGAGAGAGAGAGACTAAAAAAGAGAGAGAGAGACTAAGAAAGAGAGAGAGAGACTAAGAGAGAGAAAGAGAGACTAAGAAAGAGAGAGAGACTAAGAGAGAGAGAGAAAGACTAAGAAAGAGAGAGAGAGACTAAGAGAGAGAGAGAGAGAGACTAAGAAAGAGAGAGAGAGAGAGACTAAGAAAGAGAGAGAGAGAGACTAAAAAAGAGAGAGAGAGAGACTAAGAAAGAGAGAGAGACTAAGAGAGAGAAAGAGAGACTAAGAAAGAGAGAGAGACTAAGAGAGAGAGAGAGACTAAGAAAGGGAGAGAGAGACTAAGAAAGAGAGAGAGAGAGAGAGACTAAGAAAGAGAGAGAGACTAAGAAAGAGAGAGAGAGACTAAGAAAGAGAGAGAGACTAAGAAAGAGAGAGAGAGAGACTAAGAAAGAGAGAGAGAGAGACTAAGAAAGAGAGAGAGAGAGACTAAGAAAGAGAGAGAGAGAGAGAGAGAGACTAAGAAAGAGAGAGAGAGAGACTAAGAAAGAGAGAGAGAGAGAGACTAAGAAAGAGCTAGAGAGAGAGAGAGAGACTAAGAAAGAGAGAGAGAGACTAAGAAAGAGAGAGAGAGAGAGACTAAAAAAGAGAGAGAGAGACTAAGAAAGAGAGAGAGACTAAGAAAGAGAAAGAGAGAGAGACTAAGAGAGAGAGAGAGACTAAGAAAGAGAGAGAGACTAAGAGAGAGAGAGAGACTAAGAAAGAGATTGATTAAACTTTATTACAGAGAGAGAGAGAGAGACTAAGAAAGAGAGAGAGAGAGACTAAGAAAGAGAAAGAGAGAGCGAGAGACTAAGAAAGAGAGAGAGAGAGACTAAGAGAGAGAGAGAGACTAAGAAAGAGAGAGAGAGAGACCAAGAAAGAGAGAGAGAGAGACTAAGAAAGAGAGACAGAGAGAGAGACTAAGATAGAGAGACAGAGAGAGAGACTAAGAGAGAGAGACAGAGAGAGAGAGACAGACAGAGAGAGAGACAGACAGAGAGAGAGACAGAGACAGAGACAGACAGTCAGATAGACGGATAGACGGATAGACAGACAGACAGACAGACAGAGCAACTGACAACAGACATACAGACAGAGAGATACGGACAGACAAACAGAGAGACAGACAGTCTCTTGGAGACAAACAGGCAGACAGACACTGTTCCGCCGCTTTGTTAATTATGGGTGTAGCAGAACCCGCGCCGTCGGCAGAGGGATAGTTACAATCACTACTACTCTTTAAAAGTATGGGTATGTGTGAACCCGCGCCATCGGTAGTGTTTATGTAAATTATCATAATCAATTAATTCTGATGTTTTGTCATGTACACACTAAAAATTTACAGACAGAGAGCAAATTAGGTGTGTGAGAGATACTTAAAATTTCAAAACGATACCTTTAATGGTTCCAGAGTTACAATGATTTTAGTGTGTCTCTGGGTACAGGTGAACCCAGGAAGCACGGCAAAGGTTAATCAAACATTTATTTTTAAGCTGAAACGAAAGCCTAGTTTGCACAAAGTGAAAGAATGTTTAACAACAATTTCAATACATTTTATTGAAAAAGTGCGACCGCCACAGTGCCGCCTCAACCTTTTTCAAGGAACGGGTATAACGTCATCAAAGAAATTCACATTAAAAAACCTTCACATTTGTGGGGATATAATTTTGGAGACTTCGATTGCGCCAACCGTACATGAAGACAGAGAGCGTTCCACTCGGCCGATTCCTCTGTCTACGTCACGCGTCCAAGGGAAGTAATATTCTAGCGGGCTGCACTTGCTCGACCGAGCATGCAAACCTTATTCGTTTAAAGGCATTGTAGCATGTCTAAATTCTTGGGACTTGTGTTATCAAGCTTTCAAAATCACCAAGTGACTGTTAAGTCTAGTTTCAGTTACATTATAACTCATTCTGTTGAACGGATTTTGAGAGCCACAAACCAACAGCTGCCCTTTTAAAGCATAATCTGAGGATCGTAAATAAGTACAAAAAATGTATACACCCTAAAACTAAAATGATTTTTTATTTGTTTTTAACAGTGTTCCCGGTGGAATCAGTCGGTGTGAAGAGACTACAAGATAGAACTACAGGTATATGCAATTTTCTTGCGATGAATTACAAGATCGGAGGTTATTCGCAGAGTTTTATAAGTAAGATTCTGATTCGAAGTAATATTGACAATCCAGGGCCGGACCAAATGAGTTGTAAGGGGGGGGTTCCTCCTTTTTTGGGGGGGGCAAATCAGCGAAGTGGCGAAGCAGGCGCGCGAAATAGGGGGATCCGGGGGCATGCTCCCCCGGAAAATTGTTGAAAAACGGTTAAAATCTGTGCAATCTGGTGCATTCTGGGCCTTGTTTTGAGGGTTAAGAGCAGCATTGTTTTGGTGCTAAAACTAGTAAAAGTCAAAGCAAGGTACATGCTTTTTCCAGGGGTGGGGTTCCTGGGTCCGGCCCTGCAATCACCACTGACTGGCCTCTCCAAGTAGTTTCTTTTCATGTGATATAACCATTTGCTTGAGCGCGTGTCCTAGCTGTGTGTTTTGAACTGTTCATGCGAAGAAATTCTGAATAAAATATTGTTTAAACCAAGTAGTTTCTTTACAATTGATTCAACGCACAGTGGCCACAAAGTTCTTGAGGCAAGATCCCCCGATACCCTAGATACCCTGACCCAGTCGATATACATTCTGGTGTCAAATTAACTGTTTCCCTCAAATCCCTACAGATTTAGAAAGCTGATCCTAAATGTACAGTTATTATTATATGAAATCTTATATCGCGCGCGTATCTCCAGACTCGGACTCAAGGCGCAGGGATCTATTTATGCCGTGTGAGATGGAATTGTTTTTACACAATACATCACGCATTCACATCGACCAGCAGATCGCAGCCATTTCGGCGCATATCCTACTTTTCACGGACTATTATTCCAAGTCACACGGGTATTTTGGTGGACATTTTTTATCTATGCCTATACAATTTTGCCAGGAAAGACCCTTTTGTCAATCGTGGGATCTTTAACGTGCACACCCCAATGTAGTGTACAGTTCTTCCCGTAATAACGATTCGGTTCACTGTCTCTGATCTGACCAGGCTTTACATGGGATAAGACAATTTATCAATTTGGACAGATATAAATAGATGTTAATTTTAAGTGCAATCCTTAACTCTTAGTAACTTCTTAGTAAATGTGTAGTATTTTATGTCTGTGATCGCCTGACACTGGATGGCAATTTTCCTTGTTTTTATAAGGACAGTACAATTTTGAGTCTTTGAATCTTTGAGTCTTCGAAATGCAAAATTGTGCAGAATTGGAGTCTTTGTATGAATTCTTTTCTTTAAAAAAAACAACAACAAAACTATGGTGGAATTTGGAAAATATTTCATCAAAACATTGAATCTTTCCACAGGAAGCAGCCAGGTTGTTCGTTTTTGGTATGCGTCCAAGTGGATGATGTTCGTACCCAACGTGAAATGTTTTTACGGGAGACATGTGCCTCTAACTCGGGTCAAAACATATCCCACTTAATGAATCCATAAAACATGCAGGCTTGAGCTAATTCCATAAACCATATTCCTTTACCTGTCTCCGTTCATGACGGTGCTAATGTCACTGTCATTTTTACAGTATCGTCTGTGACCTAGTTGATTTGTATGCTGGTGTGAACTATTGCGACTCACGGAACCAAAGTCCCGATAGAGTTGCCCCAGCTTATATGTATCTTTTTCTGGAAACTATCCTTCCCTCTTGACGTCAATCCCTATAATCATTCATCTGATCAGCGCCAACCATATTCCCAGCTGATCCAAGATGTACTCTCGATTTATACTTGCCCTACTTAATAAACCCCAGCTCCCCGCATTATTATCTTATCTACTGCATCGAATGCAGGTATCGAGCGATCAGAGCCTGTCCCTGTGTACGTGACCTAGTTTCCCGTGATCCGATGTGCACGTGCTTTGATCCTGTAATCCAATAAATACCAGGCCTCTCTCGCTGCGCCCTCAGCTGTGTGTCAAGGAAGTGCTGATTTAGATGATGGCCTACAAGTGGCCGGCCTCAGAGACAGCGGCCAGTATTTCTGGTCACGGACAGTTTATTCGCGGTAATGGAGAGCCGCGACCAGAACAAAGGCCAGAGGGAGAGCAAGCGAAGGTCAATGAAAATATGGGTCAGTGGGCAGAGTGTCACATCATTATTTTGTGTTGCCCGTGGGGGTGTCAGGTCCCAGACCGGCTTCATCGCGACATTTTGTGCTGACTGCGGATAATGCCAACACGAGGCTGTGACATGATATGGCGTGATATTAGATATCATGGAACGGCTTCGCTCCATCCAGAGCGAGGTCACCATGACCTCCAGTGACACATAATATATATCACACTTGCATTTTGTTTTTTTGTTTTTGTTTGATTAAAGAACGTAGTTTGTTTTATCAGACCAACTGTGCAGCTTTTTTTTATAAGAAAAGATATTGAGCCGTCACAAAAAAGTACCCGTCCTAATTTCCCCTCCCTCCGCCCCCCAAAAAAAATTAAAGGGGAAAAGATGAAGACAATTTGAAGCTAACGGTCAAAGAATGAGGGTACAATCGCATCTCTGACATCGAGTCAAGCTAAAAGTGTACTAGCTTATATACATGACGCACAAACATTTTCCAATCAAAACGTATGTTTACTACTTACTCAATTAAAATCACTTTCATCACATCTAATCTGGGACAGGCTGATCTTCCTTAACCCAGTGTGGGATTTTCAGTGGGGCGACCACCCTCAACCCAGCGCGTCCCCGGGTGGCGGATAGGGGAACGGTCTTCAGATATGGAGATCAGCCGCTTGCGGCCGCGGACCAAACTGGCGGTGTTTCCTACCAGGGCGGAGTGGGGTAGCAGGCGGCACTGCTACCCCCTTTGAAATGCTCCATCGTCCATTGACGGGACTCATCTAATGCGATTAAGGGCGCATATAAAACCCTAGCTCCGGTTTGTTAGAATGCGCCGTGCGGCCCGGGTCCTCCGTCTTCAGCATTCGGGGTTTTCTGTCGGGGTTACCTCACCCTTAGCTCATGGCCCGTACGTCCTACGGAAAATTTCCTGTGAGGACGTTAAGGACCCCAATTTTCGGATCCCGGCAAATCCTCCCCCCTGTGCTCTCATGGTAGGACGTACGGCCGGGCCATGAGCTAAGGGTGAGGTAACCCCGACAGAAAACCCCGAATGCTGAAGACGGAGGACCCGGGCCGCACGGCGCATTCTAACAAACCACGGGTACACGCGCTTACGCAAATGATGACACAATCAACCAGCACAGATGGAAATGGCGCTCGCCCACTGAGGACCCCCCAGGGTGGAGCAGTGTCGGGTCCCATGCCTCAAACGGACCCAGCCCCAACTAATGGAGGTCCCTCCCGTCCGTCTTGTCACGCCAGGGGACGCGGGAGGAGAGTGACTGGCACCTCCACAGGGCAGGAAGAAACCCAGTCAGCAGCGACCTTTTCAGGTCATGCACTGAAACGCAGAAAGTATCCTGAACAAGAAGACAGAGTTGGAGCATATCCTGCCTGAGAAGAACATCAACATCTGCTGTATTCAGGAGACGCACCTGACACCCCAAAAGTCCTTCAAGGTGAGAGGCTACCAGTGCCATAGGCCCGACAGAACAGACCGAAGCAAAGGAGGAATCCTGACCCTCTTCAGAAACAACATGAATGCCTGTTTGATAGAAACGCACATGGAGGACTCCGAATATCAGGTGATTCGAATCCAGACGAAGACAGCAGAATTCCATCTTGTCAACTTCTACTGCCCCAACGATAGACATCTCGCCCTTGACACGATCCCCGCAAAGGCCTCCAACTTCATCGTGGTGGGTGACTTCAACAGTCATTCACAGAGTTGGGGAAATGACCACTTGGATCGGAGAGGAGAAGAGGCGGAGAACTGGCAGGACGACAAAGGTCTCATCCTTTTGAACAGTTTCTTTGACTGCCCTACATTCTACTCCAGAAGATGTCACACTACATCAACTCCCGACCTAGCCTTCTGCACGGAAGACATGCACCAGCTAACCAGCAGAGAGGTCGGAGAACAGCTAGGTGGAAGTGACCATTGGCCAGTCTTTTTGACCCTGGGCATGGAGTCCTGCACTGAAGCTTCCTTCCCACGGTGGAACTACAAAAGAGCGAACTGGTTCCTCTTTAGACACCGCACCAGCGAACTCACCAAAGACATCAGAGTCGAGGGTCGAGACATCAACATGGTGGCGAAGGACTTCAACATGAGCATCCTCAGAGCAGCTCGTGAGTCCATTCCCAGGGGTGCCAGGAGAGACTATAAGCCCTACTGGAGCAATGAATTGCAGGAACTGGATGATGATCTGGCAGATGCCAGAAGGGAAGCAGAAGTCAACCCGTCACAAAACAACAACATCCGCCTCCAGGAAGCCAAAGCCAAATTTCTCAAGAAGAAGCTACAGGCAAGACGGAGAAGCTGGCAAGAGAAAACAAGCTCTCTGAATCTTGAGAAGGATGGCAGAAAGCTCTGGAGGCTTACCAAGCAGTTGAATGATGAGAACACCAGCAGAGGAAAGATCACATTAGAAGAGAACGGGAAGGTGCTAACTGGAAAGCATGCTGCCAACCAATTTGCTGAAAAAGTTAAACGCGAAGAAGTCCCCTGGCCCAGACGGCATCACCAACGAGATTTTGTTTGTTTGTTTGCTTAACGCCGACCACGAAGGGCCATATCAGGGCGGTCACCAACGAGATGCTAACCCACCTTGGTAGTGCAGCAGAGAACAAGCTACTCGAGGTCTTCAACAGCAGCTGGCAAGAAGGATCGCTACCACAACTCTGGCGAGAAGCGATCATGATCCCCATCCTAAAAAAAGGGAAGGATCCAAAGAAGGCCACCAGCTATCGCCCAATCAGCCTCACCAGCTGTGTTGTGAAGACCTTGGAGAGAGTGGTGAACGAGCGCCTCAGGTGGTACCTGGAATCCAGGAACCTCCTCGCCCCTGAAAAAGCTGGATTCCGACAGTTCCGCAGCACCGAAGATCAGGTCACTTACCTGGCGCAAGAAGTTGAAGATGCCTTTCAGGAACAGAAGCTGGTCTTCGTCACCTGGATAGATCTTCAGAAGGCCTTTGACAAGGTCTGGAAAGATGGACTCCTTGTAAAACTGCTGAGGAAAGGCGTGTCCAGCAACATGTACCAGTGGATTCGCTCCTACCTTTACAACCGCAGGGCAAGAGTTAACGTCGATCAGACCAAAAGCAAGAAGTTCCTCCTTCGTCATGGCGTCCCTCAGGGCGGAGTCCTCTCCTCCACACTCTTCCTTCTCTTCATCGACGATCTGGTGTCTGAGATGCCCAAGGGGATCAAAGCTGCTCTCTACGCAGACGACCTTGTAATCTGGTGCAAGGAGGAGCACGCAAGTACTGCCACCTACAGAATGCAGCAAGCGGCAGATAGGCTGAACGCATGGGCAGAAGATTGGTGCGTCTCCATCAACAAGGAGAAATCCTCCACCACTCTATTCATACTGTCGCCAAAGCAGAAAGCCGGAACCATTAGGCTTGGTGGAACTCCTCTGAGAGAGGATGAAGAAGCGACGTACCTTGGTGTCACCTTTGATAGACGGCAGACCTGGAAACCACACATTGCACAGGCAGAGACGAAGGCCCGGCGCAAGCTAGCAATACTCAGGAAGCTGGCAGGTACCACCTGGGGAGCGAACGAGAAGATACTGAAGACAGTATACCAGGGAACAATCAGACCCCACCTCGAGTACGGCTCCACAGCGTGGTCAACCTCAGCCAAGACAAACCTGCAGACCCTCGACCGTGTGCAAAACCAGGCCCTCCGACTCATCACTGGTGCAATGAAATCCACGCCCATCAAGGAAATGGAGAAACTTACCACCATCCAACCCCTCTGTCAGAGAAGAGAAGCCAAGACTATGATACAGGCCGAGAAGCTCAAGTGCCTACCCGACCACCCCATGAAGCACAGACTGAGCAACCTCACCAAGAACCGGCTCAAACGGAGCAGTTTTGTACACGAGAGCAAGAGACTTTCTCGACAGTACAGGGAAGTCCTCCCACAGAACACTCTACCTCTGACTCAAGAAGAAGAGGAAACCCCCAAGGCAACAGAGAAACCAGGCATCCAGATCTGCACCAGTGTTCCACATGTTACCTCAGGAGAAGATCAGAATGACACAGCTCGACAGGCACTCACCTTAGCCCTGATCGACGAACAGTACCCAAAAGAGGCGATGGATCAGCAACTAACGCCGTGCTCAATGGAGGTGCTGGCATTCTGATCCAGTTCCCTGGGGGACATACAGCTACATCCAGCGTTGCCATTGGCAAACACTGCACAAACTATAAAGCAGAAGCAGAAGCTCTAATGCAGGCCGCTTCCTTGGTTCAGGACTCCGCAGACCCTTGCTACCAAGTTGTCTTCCTCTCGGACGCCCTTTCAGTCCTTCAGGCCCTAGAGAACGACAAACTCCCACAGCTGGCCAAAGCATTACAGATGGTCAGACAAACCAGAAGAGTTGTCCTCCAGTGGATACCAGCACACTGTGGGATACCAGGAAATGAAAGGGCAGATGAGCTGGCAAAAGAAGGAGCCGTGGAAGACCAACCTGAAAACAGTGTCAGCTTTAGTGAGCAGAAGACAATCATCAAGGCATTGATGAGGCCAAGGACAAATAGAGATGACTACCACACAATGTCCAGAGAGCAGCAAGTCAATCTCATCAGGCTGCGTACTGGCCACAACAGGCTCAATGCTCACATGAACCGAAAGTTCAAGCTGGCGCCATCACCAACATGTGTCTGCGGTCAAGAAGACCAAACAGCGGAACACATCTTACAGCGATGTCCCTTACTAGATGAGGAACGAAAAGAAGTGTGGGCGTCACCAACTCCCTTGCAGACCAAACTATATGGCAGTCGACAGGAGTTGGAGAAAACGACAACATTTATCACCAGTGCTGGACTGATCGTGTAAACTCTGCGAACGCCAAGAAGAAGAAGATCACATCTAATATGCTAATATACAACACCCCGTCATCTACACTTGCTTATTGTTGAAATAATAACTATTAAAAACCAATGATACATTGATTTTAGGAAAAGCCTAGGAATCAAGTTAATGTCAACGCGTTCAGCATTTTGTTCCAGTTCAAACTTCGAAGCGTCTTCTTCAATTCAAAGTTCAAACACATGCAGGCCACGGGAGTGACGTCATCAATTCTCCCATCCATTTGGATTTCCGCAAATGTGATTTTTGACAAGGGCCGAGACCATTACGCCTTATTCTGAGTGGAGGAGGCGAAGATTGGTTTATTGCAAGGTGTGGGTAAATTGTGTTTGTGCTAAACTCTTTAGCATGGGCATTAGCGTAAGACCAACGCGGAGGAGGCGATAGTTAGAGCCGCGAGATTGAATCAGGAACAGAATGCTCTCTGAATGACCACACATCTTGTTCCGGGTCTGGGGGAACTCTCTAAACTCTCTCTCTCTCTCTCTCTCTTTCTCTTTCTCTGACTGTTCCTATGTCTCTCTCTGTGTCTGCCTGTCTCTCTGACTTTTTCTCACTCTGTCTCTCTGTCTCTGTCTCTGTGTGTGTGTCTCTCTCTCTCTCCCTCTCTCTCTCTCTTTCTGTCTATGTCTGTCTCTCTGGCAGTTTCTTTGTCTCTCTCTGTCTGTCGATCTTTTTCTCTATGTCTGTCTGTCTATCTCTCTCTGAAACTCTCTCTCTGACTGTCTGTCTGTCTGTCTGTCTGTCTGTCTGTCGATCTCGCTCTGTGTCTGACTGTCTCTGTCTGTCTGTCTCTCTGACTTTTTCTCACTCTTTCTCTGTGTGTGTGTGTGTGTGTGTGTGTGTGTGTGTTTGTGTGTGTGTGTGTGTGTGTGTCTCTCTCTCTCTCTCTCTCTCTCTCTCTCTCTCTCTCTCTCTCAAGGTCTTTCCGTCATGGTAATTTCACTGCATTTGGTTTCCCAAGGATATAAGAATTCTTACCGTTTCTTAAAATATCATCATACAGATTTATATGACGTTGTCAAGGAAGCGGAACAGGCTTTGATGGCGTTGTTTTTTTCGGAATACAATATTTAAACTCATAAATTCTGTAGTCTGACTCGCAATATTTTCACTTCAGCGGTTTTTTTCAGATCCTGAATCAACACTTGCCGCTAAAACGGGCCAACGTAAACACAAAGCAAACCAAGAAATGGGAGAATAATCCGACATTTTAAAAAGCGAACAAAAAGTGATGAATGTAACGGCTATTCATAGCAGGGAAGCATCTGCTGTTATGCTGCAATTGAAGTTGGCACGGTTTTAAATAATCTGTTTTTGTCGTATGGCGTACAATGCAGTATCAGCGGTGTTTTTGACTCTTTTTTGGGGGGCAGGAAAAAAGTCGAGCACCCGTCTGCAGTCCCCTTTGCAAGTTTTTTTCTAGCCTGGAAATATTTCTTTGGATTTCGTAACATGTGGAAGATTTTATTCCTTTTCACGGCAGTCAAGCCAGAGTAAATTGTCTGTAATTATGGTATGCAGGGCACCATACCTATAGGGGAATGAGTGTCTGTAATTGGGGTATTCAGGGCACCATAATCTATAGGGGAATGAGTGTCTGTAATTGTGGTATTCAGGGCACCATAATCTATAGGGGAATGAGTGTCTGTAATTGTGGTATTCAGGGCACCATATCTATAGGGGAATGAGTGTCTATAATTGTGGTATTCAGGGCACCATATCTATAGGGGAATGAGTGTCTGTCATTGTGGTATTCAGGGCACCATATCTATAGGGGAATGAGTGTCTGTAATTGTGGTATTCAGGGCACCATATCTATAGGGGAATGAGTGTCTGTAATTGTGGTATTCAGGGCACCATATCTATAGGGGAATGAGTGTCTGTAATTGTGGTATTCAGGGCACCATATCTATAGGGGAATGAGTGTCTGTAATTGTGGTATTCAGGGCACCATATCTATAGGGGAATGAGTGCACTACTGGCTGTCAGGTGCACGGTCATACAGTAACACCAGCCCTATTGTTTGTTTTGCTTTTCCATCTTTAACCGACTTAGCTTTTACCTGGCCGGAGATTGATCTGATCTTCAGCACAGCCAGGCTTGTGTGAGTGGGCAGTAACTTGACCTGTCGGCTTTGCTTCCCTTGTTTGTTTCTCACCTCCCAGTGTTTTAACTGAAATGTACATTATTTTCCTGAGTAGACTCTCCACAACTCTATTCTGTTTTGGAACTCTCTACCCTGCATGTGCTTTATGGTCTATTTGTCAATGGTATCTTTGTGTGTGCGCGTGCGTGCGTGCGTGTGTGTGTGTGTGTGTGTGTGTGTGCGTGTGTGTGTACTTTTAACATTGTACGCTAAGTTTTTGCTTAGTGCTTGGGTTCTTGGTGTTATGTCTCAGTTAAATGTATGCTTTGTATGCTGTTGATTTGTGCTAGTTTATTCTATAATGAATTTGTAAAGCGCCTGGAGCCAATTGATGGGACTCGCGCTATAGAAAAGTTATTTATTGTTATTATTATTATTATTATTATTATTATTAAAACCATAAAGTCAACGGCCTCAGATATACCCAATGTTTTGGAACTTACATGTACAATTAATTGTTCTGTTTTGTATATGTTCTTTTGTAAAGGGCCTGGAACCATAGGTTAGGCACTTAAACATGTTCAGTTATTATTTTTATTATTATTATTATTATACATTATTTCTCGTGAAAACCATAAAGTCAACGGCCTCAGATATGCCCTGTGTTTTTCGTGGGGTAAGGGCATTCGTTTTACTTGAACATTTACTAAAACACCAACGCTTCGCTGTGTATGTCTGGAGGGGAGCTTTTCTTAAATTCATTTCGTAACTGACACCTGTCTTCACCCAATACATGATATTAACAAAGAATTACAATTATGTACAATCAGCACCCAAAATCTTGATTTCTTTTAATGTCAAAGTAAAAAGATTATCCTTTGGCTTATCCCACACTACTTTACGTGTAGTTTTGCCAAACGGTGCAACGCCGCAGTCAGACAGAATCCCTTTGAACAGACTTACCCTGTTTTGACAAAAACATGAGTGCGTGCGTGTCGCAGGGCAAAAATCAAGGAGTCGATTAAGGCAGTGGGGGGGGGGGGGGGGGGGTCGTGTAGAGGTCAGGGGAACGGCTACTGGACGGACAGTGGTAACTATCCAGTGAAGGTCTTCCTGACATGGAGCTCGTGCCCCGTATGTTGCACGTGCTAATCTCTCAAGCACTTGTTCTGTCTTGTCAGTTCTCACCATCAAAACAAACCTCAGTGCGCAATTATCTCGGATGCCAGAAAGAGCGCTTACAAATGAGGGCCGAGATTGAAAACGAAGCACAGCCACAATCGGTTTAAACAAAACAGAGATACATGACAAAAGTGCACTCAGTGCAGCAGTGGGTTTGTTTACTAGGCCAGAATGAATTCTTTGCTGCTTCGTGTCCTTTCTTCTTCTTCTTCTTCTTCTTCTTCTTCTTCTTCTTCTTCGTTCATGGGCTTAGACTCCCACGTTCACTCGTGTTTTTAGCACGAGTGGATTTTTACGTGTATGACCGTTTTTACCCCGCCTTTCAGGCAGCATACGCCGATTTCGTGTTTCTATAACCCACCGAACTCTGACATGGATTACAGGATCTTTTCCGTGCGCGCTTGGTTGTTCTCTTGCTCATCTTCTGCACCCAGCTTTGCCATCCTGTCTGCCTCTTCGTTTCCTTGTACACCACAGTGGGAGGGATCCATTGCAGTACTGACCTCAGGCTCTTGATGTTGTGTAGAGCGTGTTCCAGCTGAGGCAGTTTGCTACTGGTCATTGCTTGTAGTACTGACAAAGCGTCAGTCAGGAAGACCACCTGGTTGTCATGGTTGACTCTGTCGTTGATGGTGTATGCTGCATGGATCAGTGCTTGTACCTCAGCTCTGTAGTTTGTACAGTGGAGGCCTGTTGGTATAGCCTCTGCTTGCCACTCTCCACTGGGGTACTGGACATACACCCCCGCTCCTCCATTTTTGACGGCCTCTGTAGCTGACCCATCAGTATACACCCGTATCCATCCTTCTTGGGGGTACCTTTCTTCAAGCATGGCAAGAGTCAGGGCTTTTTTCGTCGCATTGCTCTGCTCGTCCTTTGTTGTGAGGTAGGGGACACTGGTCTGTATGTCCAGGTTTCCTTGTCTGTCTTCCCAGGGTGGGGCGTCAAGGGAGAAAGATGGTGGCTCCACTAGCTCTGGCATCTCTGTCTGATGTTTCTTCTGCAAAGCCCTTGCCTCAAGAGCGAAGCTTGATCTTTTCAGCCTGCCTAAGGACATCTTCTTGAGTCTGTCACTCATTGGATGGTCATGAGTGCACTGGTACTTGGTGGTTTGTACCATTGTTTTGCAGTATCGTCTTTTGCTCAGTGGAGGAATGCCAGTCACCTGTTCCATCTTCTGTATGGGTGTTGATTTCATTGCGCCCGTGATGATTCTAGGCTTTGACGTCATACGAGGTATTTCACGCTACAATACAAGGGCAGATCTTCTTCTTCTTCTTCTTGGCGTTCGCAGAGGTTACACAATCAGTCCAGCACTGGTGATAAATGTTGTCGTTTTCTCCAACTCCTGTCGACTGCCGTATAGTTTGGTCTGCAAGGGAGTTGGTGACGGCCACACTTCTTTTCGTTCCTCATCTAGTAAGGGACATCGCTGTAAGATGTGTTCCGCTGTTTGGTCCTCTTGACCGCAGGCACAGGTTGGTGATGGCGCCAGCTTGAACTTTCGGTTCATGTGAGCATTGAGCCTGTTGTGGCCAGTACGCAGCCTGATGAGGTTGACTTGCTGCTCTCTGGACATTGTGTGGTAGTCATCTCTGTTTGTCCTTGGCCTCATCAATGCCTTGATGATTGTCTTCTGCTCACTAAAGCTGACACTGTTTTCAGGTTGGTCTTCCACGGCTCCTTCTTTTGCCAGCTCATCTGCCCTTTCATTTCCTGGTATCCCACAGTGTGCTGGTATCCACTGGAGGACAACTCTTCTGGTTTGTCTGACCATCTGTAATGCTTTGGCCAGCTGTGGGAGTTTGTCGTTCTCTAGGGCCTGAAGGACTGAAAGGGCGTCCGAGAGGAAGACAACTTGGTAGCAAGGGTCTGCGGAGTCCTGAACCAAGGAGGCGGCCTGCATGAGAGCTTCTGCTTCTGCTTTATAGTTTGTGCAGTGTTTGCCAGTGGCAACGCTGGATGTAGCTGTATGTCCCCCAGGGAACTGGATGAGAATGCCTGCACCTCCATTGAGCACGGCGTTAGTTGCTGATCCATCGGTGTATACATGGATCCACGCCTCTTTTGGGTACTGTTCGTCGATCAGGGCTAAGGTGAGTGCCTGTCGAGCTGTGTCATTCTGATCTTCTCCTGAGGTAACATGTGGAACACTGGTGCAGATCTGGATGCCTGGTTTCTCTGTTGCCTTGGGGGTTTCCTCTTCTTCTTGAGTCAGAGGTAGAGTGTTCTGTGGAAGGACTTCCCTGTACTGTCGAGAAAGTCTCTTGCTCTCGTGTACAAAACTGCTCCGTTTAAGCCGGTTCTTGGTGAGGTTGCTCAGTCTGTGCTTCATGGGGTGGTCGGGTAGGCACTTGAGCTTCTCGGCCTGTACCATAGTCTTGGCTTCTCTTCTCTGAGAGAGGGGTTGGATGGTGGTAAGCTTCTCCATTTCCTTGATGGGCGTGGATTTCATTGCACCGGTGATGAGTCGGAGGGCCTGGTTTTGCACACGGTCAAGGGTCTGCAGGTTTGTCTTGGCTGAGGTTAACCACGCTGTGGAGCCGTACTCGAGGTGGGGTCTGATTGTTCCCTGGTATACTGTCTTCAGTATCTTCTCGTTCGCTCCCCAGGTGGTACCTGCCAGCTTCCTGAGTATGGCTAGCTTGCGCCGGGCCTTCGTTTCTGCCTGTGCAATGTGTGGTTTCCAGGTCTGCCGTCTATCAAAGGTGACACCAAGGTACGTTGCTTCTTCATCCTCTCTCAGAGGAGTTCCACCAAGCCTAATGGTTCCGGCTTTCTGCTTTGGCGACAGTGTGAATAGGGTGGTGGAGGATTTCTCCTTGTTGATGGAGACGCACCAATCTTCTGCCCATGCGTTCAGCCTATCTGCCGCTTGCTGCATTCTGTAGGTGGCAGTACTTGCGTGCTCCTCCTTGCACCAGATCACAAGGTCGTCTGCGTAGAGAGCAGCTTTGATCCCCTTGGGCATCTCAGACACCAGATCGTCGATGAAGAGAAGGAAGAGTGTGGGGGAGAGGACTCCGCCCTGAGGGACGCCATGACGAAGGAGGAACTTCTTGCTTTTGGTCTGGTCGACGTTAACTCTTGCCCTGCGGTTATAGAGGTAAGAGCGAATCCACTGGTACATGTTGCTGGACACGCCTTTCCTCAGCAGTTTTACAAGGAGTCCATCTTTCCAGACCTTGTCAAAGGCCTTCTGAAGATCTATCCAGGTGACGAAGACCAGCTTCTGTTCCTGAAAGGCATCTTCAACTTCTTGCGCCAGGTAAGTGACCTGATCTTCAGTGCTGCGGAACTGTCGGAATCCAGCTTGTTCAGGGGCGAGGAGGTTCCTGGATTCCAGGTACCACCTGAGGCGCTCGTTCACAATTCTCTCCAGGGTCTTCACAACACAGCTGGTGAGGCTGATTGGGCGATAGCTGGTGGCCTTCTTTGGATCCTTCCCTTTTTTTAAGATGGGGATCATGATCGCTTCTCGCCAGAGTTGTGGTAGCGATCCTTCTTGCCAGCTGCTGTTGAAGACCTCGAGTAGCTTGTTCTCTGCTGCACTACCAAGGTGGGTTAGCATCTCGTTGGTGATGCCGTCTGGGCCAGGGGACTTCTTCGCCTTTGACTTTTTCAGAGCTGAGTGCAGCTCGTGGAGTGTGAGTGGTTGACTCATGGCGTCCACTGTCGACTGTCTGGCAGGTCTCTCTCTTTTCTCTCTTCTTGCTTCTCTCTGTTTCTCGGGGCTAACATGGAGGTTGCTCTCAGCTGCATAGCTTTCAGCAAATTGGTTGGCAGCATGCTTTCCAGTTAGCACCTTCCCGTTCTCTTCTAATGTGATCTTTCCTCTGCTGGTGTTCTCATCATTCAACTGCTTGGTGAGCCTCCAGAGCTTTCTGCCATCCTTCTCAAGGTTCAGAGAGCTTGTTTTCTCTTGCCAGCTTCTCCGTCTTGCCTGTAGCTTCTTTTTGAGAAATTTGGCTTTGGCTTCCTGGAGGCGGATGTTGTTGTTTTGTGACGGGTTGACTTCTGCTTCCCTTCTGGCGTCTGCCAGATCATCATCCAGTTCCTGCAATTCATTGCTCCAGTAGGGCTTATAGTCTCTCCTGGCACCCCTGGGAATGGACTCACGCGCTGCTCTGAGGATGCTCATATTGAAGTCCTTCGCCACCATATTGATGTCTCGACCCTCGACTCTGATGTCTTTGGTGAGTTCGCTGGTGCGGTGTCTAAAGAGGAACCAGTTCGCTCTTTTGTAGTTCCACCGTGGGAAGGAAGCTTCAGTGCAGGACTCCATGCCCAGGGTCAAAAAGACTGGCCGATGGTCACTTCCACCTAGCTGTTCTCCGACCTCTCTGCTGGTTAGCTGGTGCATGTCTTCCGTGCAGAAGGCTAGGTCAGGAGTTGATGTAGTGTGCCATCTTCTGGAGTAGAATGTAGGGCAGTCAAAGGGACTGTTCAAAAGGATGAGACCTTTGTCGTCCTGCCAGTTCTCCACCTCTTCTCCTCTCCGATCCAGGTGGTCATATCCCCAACTCTGTGAATGACTGTTGAAGTCACCCACCACAATGAAGTTGGAGGCCTTTGCGGGGATCGTGTCAAGGGCGAGGTGTCTATCATTGGGGCAGTAGAAGTTGACAAGATGGAATTCTGATGTCTTCGTCTGGATTCGAATCACCTGATATTCGGAGTCCTCCATGTGCGTTTCTATCAAACAGGCATTGATGTTGTTCCTGATGAGGGTCAGGATTCCTCCTTTGCTTCGGTCTGTTCTGTCGGACCTAAGGCATTGGTAGCCTCTCACTTTGAAGGACTTTTGGGGTGTCAGGTGCGTCTCCTGAATACAGCAGATGTTGATGTTCTTCTCATGCAGGATATGCTCCAACTCTGTCTTCTTGTTCAGGATACTTTCTGCGTTCCAGTGCATGACCTGAAAAGGTCGCTGCTGACTGGGTTTCTTCCTGGTTGTGGTGGTGCCAGTCACTTTCCTCCCGCGTCCCCTGGCGTGACAAGACGGACGGGAGGGACCTCCAGTAGTTGGGGCTGGGTCCCTTTGAGGCATGGGACCCGACGCTGCTCCACCCTGGGGGGTCCTCAATGGGCGAGCGCCATTTCCATCTGTGCTGGTTGATTGTGTCATCATTTGCGTAAGTGCGTGTACCCGTGGTTTGTTAGAATGCGCCGTGCGGCCCGGGTCCTCCGTCTTCAGCATTCGGGGTTTTCTGTCGGGGTTACCTCACCCTTAGCTCATGGCCTGTACGTCCTACCCTGAGAGCACAGGGGGGAGGATTTTCCGGGATCCCACCCGGAGCCAGTTTGGTCCGCGGCCGCAAGCGGCTGATCTCCATATCTGAAGACCGTTCCCCTATCCGCCACCCGGGGACGCGCTGGGTTGGGGGTGGTCGCCCCACTGAAAATCCCACACTGGGTTAAGAAAGATCAGCCTGTCTCAGTACAAGGGCAGATAAAAACACCCCCCACCCTCCCTCTGACGTTCCCTGTCCGTTATACCCCCCCCCCCCCCCCCCCCCCCGCTTCCTCCGCCCCCCTCCCCCACACCCTTTGTCTGACCAGTCCCATTGAAGCCCCCACCCCACCCCTCTCCTGTCTGCTGGACTAGACTAATAGATAGATAGCTGGCAAAATAATGGCAGCACTAGAGTGTTGTCCGAGTTTGTTGGACCACCTTATGGGCCGTTAACAAGCGCTTCGATGGGGCAAATGCACGCTTCAATACTGACAGCCTGCCGAGAATCTCTGGCATTTTTTCAAACTGTCCATTTTGCGAATCTGAATGGAGGAGGAGGAGAAAGCGGGAGAAGAGCAGAGAGGACATAGTCTTTGAAGAATGTAGCCAGAAAATGGAAAACAGCAAGAAACAAGAAAAGAAACCCAAACAAACAATGTACAAACACAAAGAATAAGGGGAAGAAAGAAAGAAGAGAGAGAGAGAGAGAGAGAGAGAGAGAGAGAGAGAGAGAGAGAGAGAGAGAGAGAGAGAGAGAGAGAGAGAGAGAGAGAGAGAGAGAGAACGAACGATGTACCAACAAACGAACGAACCAACGAACCAACAAACGAACGAACGAACGGACGAACGAACGAACGAACCTTATTACTCAAGGATTGAGAGAGAGAGAGAGAGAGAGAGAGAGAGAGAGAGAGAGAGAGAGAGAGAGAGACAGAGAGAGACAGAGAGAGACAGACAGACAGACAGACAGACAGACAGACAGACAGACAGACAGACAGACAGACAGACAGACAGACAGACAGACAGACACAAACCAAACAACACAAGTGCAATCACCATTAAAAAAAGTACGCAGATTAATTCTACATTTCAAATGATCCAGCTTAAGAGTACTGTCTGCAAGCAGGCACACAGTCGTTAGAACATAACTTTCTTGATAAAACAGGTGAAGATAAGACTTAAACAATCTTTTGATGGACAGAACAAGAGCACGATGCAAAGGTGCAAAATTATTGAAAGGATTCTGATGCTTGTTAAATGAACTGACACACTATACCGGCTCATAACATGACTTGTTGCCAGTTAACCAGACGAGTGCACATAACGTTTCTTGATTGAAACCATTATAATTGTTGTCTCTCCAACATATAAAACAAAATGGTTTAAAAAATGTTAAATAGTCTTGAGAAATTGGAAATTGAGAAAACCCGAGAACACAATTACCACACTGGAGTACGTACGGGGGAAGTAGAGAGTCAAGTTTGATTTGGCGCTTTAAACTATTCTAGGATTTGCGCCATGCATTACGGACGAAAAAAATGATAAGTTCCAATATCCAGTGCCCTTCATTTGACGCACGAACAGGTTTTTAGTCTCGTTTCTAGCTTTCACAGCTCTGGGATAATTCCTCCACAACCAGTTGACATATAATGTCTGTGTGACGGCTCTGGGATAATTCTTCTACAACTGACATAAGCCTAGCTGTCTGTGGGATGGCTCTCCATGGGGAAAAGGGAAAGTCTTGGAATATCTGTTATGAGCATCATAAAAGGTTCAAAGGAAGTTTTTGTACGGCTTCTGCGATTGTTTGATACAGACACGGCGCTGTACCGACGGACCTTTCTACGCTGATGAATATTTGTCTGATTTCGATTTGCTGCGTTTTATCTGTCAGAGTGAAGAGAAATAAACGAAAGAGCTGAAAACATTCTGCGATGTTGTTTGTTTGAATGAGAGAGAGACTGAGAGATAGAGATAAGAGAGAGAGAGAGAGAGAGAGACATAATTATGAGAGAGAGAGAGAGAGAGAGAGGGGGAGAGAGAGAGAGTGAGACAGACAGAGACACAGAGAGACAGAGAGAGAGAGACAGAGAGACAAAGAGAGAGACAAAGAGAGAGACAAAGAGAGAGAGAGACAAAGAGAGAGAGAGTGAGAGAGTGAGACAAAGAGAGAGACACACAGAGAGAGAGAGACAAAGAGAGAGAGAGAGAGAGAGAGAGAGAGAGAGAGAGAGAGAGAGAGAGAGAGAGAGAGAGAGAGAGAGAGAGAGAGAGAGAGATAAATGTACCAGCTAAGAATACTGTGTGATTTTTGTTTTGCAGATAAGACCTTTAAACAAAGAGAGCCCAAAGAGTTTACAAGCAAAGATCATTGTGTGATTTGTTTTCTTTGTGTGTGTTTGTTTCTAAATGCAGACAAACCCTTTAGATATGAATAGACCAGATAATGACATTGATGAGTTTTGTTTTAAGTGCAGACATGACCGGTGCTGCAAAGAACTGAAATCAATAGAACAGCGGTAAACATCATATGTTTTTTGCTGTTGTTTGTTTTGTTCGGTTGTAAATGCAGCAATGACCTTTATCATCGAGAGTGTAAATAAATATACCAGCGAAGGACATTGTAAAACTTTTGTTTGTTCTATATAGATGCAGACAAGACCTGTACCAACGTGAGCGCAAATAAATAAATGTAGCAGCTTAGTACATTGTATGATGTTGTTTCTTTGTGTGTGTGTGTGTGTGTGTGTGTGTGTGTGTGTCTTTTTCAATATGCAGACAAGACCTTTTTATTCTCCATATTTTTGAACAAAGGGCAGAATATACATTCGAAAACTAAGATAGCCATTGGGAGAACTTTGATGTGTTTCAATGAAAGTAACACCCCAAAAGATGCGTTTGCTTGGTTATATCATACGTCATTTGCATATTTAAACAAAATATGATTTACACAGATCGAGACAGTTATTGCTCCCCGAGACCGGATTCAATGTTGAATGCTAGTCTCGAACGAAATAACAGGATATGTTACACAGTGAAACATATTGCATACGACCACTTGCTCGCAACAACGTTAAACAGTGTATCTCTCCCATAAAGTTCCCCCGTACAGTATCAAGGTACCGCGGAACCCCCCCTATTTAGACCCCCATTTTAAGACTCCCTCACTTTTAAGATCGTGTTTTTTCAGATTTTGTGTTCATAACCTGTGTAAATTTACCCCCATTTTAAGACTCCCTCCCTTTTAAGACCATGTTTTTTCAGATTTTGTGTTCATAACCTGTGTAAATTTACCCCCATTTTAAGACTCCCTCACTTTTAAGATCGTGTTTTCTCAGATTTTGTGTTCATAACCTGTGTTAATTTACCCCCATTTTAAGACTCCCTCCTTGTTGAGAACGGATTTTCTCAGATTTTGTGTTCATAACCTGTGTAAATTTACCCCCATTTTAAGACTCCCTCCTTGTTGAGACCGGACTTTCTCAGATTGTAGGAGGTCCTAAAAGGGGGGTTCCACTGTAGCGGCTATAATATTTCCACGCAGCATTTAATGAGAGCTGCGGCAATTTCAAGTTGGGTGAATCACTTTCAATGGCTTCTTAGACTCTCTGCCCTGGATCACTTTCAGGAACGTTTGAGGGCGTTGCATTCTTTGCTGCCCTTTTCCATCAATAATTTCAAACTCTGCAACTTCTGCTAGTAATACAGAACTCAGCTACGTCAAAATGTTCGACTTTCTTTGAAAAAAAGATGGCAAAGAAAGTAAGAAAGAAAGAAAGAAAGAAAGAAAGAAAGAAAACATAGAACGAGAAAGAAAATAAGGAACAAAAGAAGTTGATGCATTGATAAGCGGAGAACTCTATTCTGATAAATGGAGTTTCGCTCTAGCGCCAAACGTTGCACTGTTTTTCCCCCCGATTTGATGATGATTGCCTAGTGACAATCTCGTCCTATTCAAAGATGATGATTTAGTGATCAATTCCAAAAGACTCTGCAAACTTTCAGATATTTCATCACCAGGAGATGAAGTTATAGAGTTGTGCTGTTCGCACTTCATTCCATCCTCACGATTTATAGACGTTAGCTGCCGGTGTCAACTGATTCTAACAGCGAAACTCATCTTCATGATTTTGTTCCGCTCATAGTTGAGTTGATTTATGTTTAACCTTTGACCGTAGATCGACAAGATGATGTCATGTTGCCATTTATTCTTCTTTGATTTAAGCTATTTCATTGATAAACTGATGCGGTTATTGTATCTGGTTTTAATACATAATAACTTAAACCAGCAGTGGTGTTGCGTTTGTCGTTAATCAAAAAGTTGACCCAAACGTTAAAGGCACAGTAAGTGTCACAAGCGGCTTTAATATTAGCATACTTTTATGCTGTGGGGTTAAATGTATTGTATTGGAGCGCCTGTGTTCCTCTATTTCGCCTGTCATAGGTAGACGCTGGTTAACTGCAGGTGTCTCGTGGAGCTCGTGCTCAGGTATTTCACGTGTGTTTTGCTTGTATTTTGTAAGGTGAACTCAGAGCTAAATTCGAGCTCGTAGATACTCCTTTTTATTCATTCGTTCTTTGCCTTTAGCCGAGGGAAGATAGCTTGCGTTCCAAGCGAATCCGTTCTTCGTTGAACGTAGGGTCTGTTTGCGTAGAGCAGATGCCGGAAACCTGTTATCAACGGCAGGGGATATGTATGGCTACTTCAATACAACCAGGATGTGGTATGTAATCATTAAATATTATGTTGTGTGTGTTACAGTTAAATTATTCTCAGGTTTAGATTTGCTTATTGACTTCTGAAAACCGGTCAATCCAAGATGGCGGAATGTATAGTGTGCACGTGCGTGTGTAACTTTGTACTTGAACGGTATGAATTTGTGAGTTTGTTTTGGGGAATGGTTTGGTATGTTGTTGAATGAATATGTTTTGGTTGAAAGGAGAGTGTTTGACAGTTTTGTTTATAGAATGAATTTGGTATTATTCGTTGGACTTCATACTTAGCAGAATTAAATGTATAAGTCCGTTGGTATGTGTGTTCGAGATGCATGAGAGTGAGAGTAAAGAGCTATGTCCATTTAATCCTGCACTTGGTTGTTAAGTTATAAGGACGGGTGGGCGATGTTACTGTTACCGTGAACTAAGTCTTGCGTTCACCATTCCAGGTTGTTGGGTTTTCACCATGCTGAGGTCTTGACCTACTAGAGATGTCTGCCTGCTCCACTTTCGACGACGGCACTGCTCGCCTGGCAAGGACTCGACGTCACCGATGACTCCTGTCGCTTCGCACCACGGCCTCGTTGACTCCGGTTCATGAACGATTTCGGATACGCAAGCACGGTAACATTAGCCTTAGCCCGTCCTAACAGCTAAACGTGCAGGAGCTATAACGTCATAATGAACTGAGCGAAAGTGAGAGGTATGAAAGTTTCTAAATAATTATTCTTTGTTGTTATAGGCTTTAACGCTGGTTGATCTTTGTTGTTGTTGTGGATATTGCCGAAAGAAAGATTTGTATAGTTAGATAGTGTTGTGCGTGTATTTATGTTATGTATAATTGATTGTTTGTAAGAAACGTCCTTAATCTACTGTTCGTGTCAACTTGTGTTTTGTGGTCGGAAGAGCAAGATTGTTTTGAGTCGTGGATGACAGACTGCGTGCGTGTTTTGTGCATGTGTGCGTGACAAATGGGGGCTCGTCCGGGAATCTTTATTATTACATCGTCACCTATGATTTTGCTCTGTTCGTCTGTTTGTTTGTACCGTCTTGTCAGGTTTGATTTTTGAATAGGGATGATTGAATAACATGCTTGTACGTGCTAAGGCTTAACCTGATTTTCACAGCGGCCACCTGTGAATACTAGCCGGTGCTGGGTACATGTCTCGACGTTGTTTATAGCATTTTTCCCTGTTGTAATTTGTCTGGAAATGTTGTAGATTGAGATGTTTTGCTTCAGAATTTTGTTGTGAAGTAGCTAGGTTGCTTTTTCATAGTTGGCGACTTAACCATTTTACATTTGGTGAGAAATCATGTCGGGATCCAAATCTCGCAATGCCGCTCTGGCAAGTTTTTCTACCCCTGATCATGGTAATTCTCCACCCCGTATGACACTTACCACGCCAAAGCATATGGATGGAGCTGCTGTTGACCCTATTGAAAAATCTAGTTCCCTCACGTCAGCTCAAGAAATTATAGCCGCTAGGGGACGTGCTTTGGGCGTTCGATCAGGGGCTGCTTTAGCAAAATACGTTCAAGAAGAGGAAGCAGCTCAACGGAGACTACTTCAAGAAGAGGAAGCAGCTCAACGAAGACTACTTCAAGAAGAAGAGGAAGCTCAACTGAGAAAAGAAGAAGCTCAACGAAGACTACTTCAAGAAGAAGAGGAAGCTCAACTGAGAAAAGAAGAAGCTCAACGAAGACTTCAGAGGGAGGAACAGGATGCTCAACGAAGACTTCAGAGGGAGGAAGAAGAAATCAGAAGAAAAATACTTCGAGAAGAGGAAGAAAACGACCGCCGCCGACGTCTAGCTGAACTGGAAGAAGAAAGAGTTCGTGCAGAGATAGAAAAGACTAGGAGAGAAGAGACTACTTCAAGTTCTCGTAGTAGGGCTATTGAACCAGTTCGTCTGAAAATAGATCCATTTGATGAAGCCAAAGAGGATCTCGACACCTTCCTAGGACGATTCGAGAGAGCAGCAACTCTCAGTGGCTGGGACAGGGAGAGTGACTGGGGAGCTCGGCTGGGAGCCCTCCTGAAAGGTTTTGCTGCCGATGTTTACTTGGAACTGCCAGCTGAGGATGCGGGAAACTTTGATGTCATTGTGGACGCCCTTAGAGGATCTTTTCGCTGGACGGCTGACTCGTATCGTTCTAAGTTTCGACTCGCGGCCAAAAGGGGAGAGGAGACGTTTATACAGTTTGCTACCCGTCTTCGAATCTGGTTTGAACGGTGGAGGAAAGCCGCGAAGAAAGAGGAGACCTATGCTGGAATCCGAGACCTCCTACTGATGGAACACCTGATGGACCATGTGTCTGGGGACCTCGCGGATTTCATCCGGCAGCGCGAACCGGCGAACGTCACCGAGGCCGCCGAACTAGCTGAGAGGTTTGCTGCATCAAAAAGAGCCAGGAAAAACCCGGTTACTGCGACTGGTCGAGTCGAGAAGAACACGAAGGACATTGAAAATCCTGAGGAAGACTCTGCCCCAGTTAGTCCCGTCCACCCCAACGGCCCTTTTCCCAAGAGAAATTGCTACGGTTGCGGTAAAACTGGGCACATCCGTAGGAATTGCCCGCATTCAGCATCGTCCTTCAACGTGAGGACCGTCACCAACGTGAGAACAGTTGTAACGATGCCAGGAACCACTGCTGCCACATCAGAGTTACCTACCCTTTGTGACCCATGTAGCCAACTTTCGTATACTCCTTTATGCACGGTCAGTATCAATGGATCACAAGTATCTGCTCTTCGTGACACAGGCGCCGACGGACTGGTTATTGACTCCTCGCTGGTAAAAGACTGTAATCTCAAGCAGGGAAGTCAAACTATTCGTTTCGCAGCAGGGAACGTTCAGAAGACTTGTCCTACTACGATCGTACATTTAGAGTCCCCATTCTTTTCAGGAAACGTTGTCGCTATTGTGGCTGACCAGCTAACATACCCCGTACTCATCGGAAACCGGATCATTCAGCCTGGAGGAGAAACTCTTGAAGTTCCTGTGTACCGGGCGAAAGCTCAACCTGTCAAGATAGCCGCCATTACTCAAGTCCAAAATACGCGAGAAAAAGAACCTCCTAAAACCCTACGGATGAAGGACTCTGGTCTAGGTGTTACCAGAGAGAAGTTGATCCAGCTACAGACGCTTGACCCAACTCTGTCTAGGGTGCGGGAGCTGGCAAAAGGGAGGAACCCTACACCATCTGGGAAGAAAGGAAAGGTGAAATTCCTTTGGAAGCAGGGCGTCCTGCATCGCCTTTTCATAACCACGGAGAAGACCTTCAGTCAGGTGGTGGTGCCCGAGACTCTTCGTTCGGGTATTTTGAGACGATACCACAATGTTACTAAGACTGGTCATCTTGAGACAAAGAAAACTAAGAATAGACTCTGGCATTCGTTCTACTGGCCAGGGATGGAGGGCGACATCAGGCGTTATGTTCATTCCTGTGATGTTGGCCATCGAGCTTTACCCAAAGGAGGATTACCCAAAGCTCACCTTGGAAAGATGCCTCTCATAGATGAACCTTTCCGGAGAATCGCTGTCGACCGTGTTGGCACATTGACAGTCTCAGAGAGAGAGAATCGCTACAGACTGATCACCAGTCCCTTCAACCTCTACAGAAGACATAGATGACGAACGGAAGCTTGATGCGCTGGGTCCTGTTGCTTCAGACATGCACGTTCCGCATCAGAGCAATCCGAGGATGCGACAACGTCGGAGCAGACTATTACAGCCGCATTGTGTAGAATTTTTGTGACGAACCGTAGTTCGGTTTGAGTAGGGGGGTTTGTCACAAGCGGCTTTAATATTAGCATACTTTTATGCTGTGGGGTTAAATGTATTGTATTGGAGCGCCTGTGTTCCTCTATTTCGCCTGTCATAGGTAGACGCTGGTTAACTGCAGGTGTCTCGTGGAGCTCGTGCTCAGGTATTTCACGTGTGTTTTGCTTGTATTTTGTAAGGTGAACTCAGAGCTAAATTCGAGCTCGTAGATACTCCTTTTTATTCATTCGTTCTTTGCCTTTAGCCGAGGGAAGATAGCTTGCGTTCCAAGCGAATCCGTTCTTCGTTGAACGTAGGGTCTGTTTGCGTAGAGCAGATGCCGGAAACCTGTTATCAACGGCAGGGGATATGTATGGCTACTTCAATACAACCAGGATGTGGTATGTAATCATTAAATATTATGTTGTGTGTGTTACAGTTAAATTATTCTCAGGTTTAGATTTGCTTATTGACTTCTGAAAACCGGTCAATCCAAGATGGCGGAATGTATAGTGTGCACGTGCGTGTGTAACTTTGTACTTGAACGGTATGAATTTGTGAGTTTGTTTTGGGGAATGGTTTGGTATGTTGTTGAATGAATATGTTTTGGTTGAAAGGAGAGTGTTTGACAGTTTTGTTTATAGAATGAATTTGGTATTATTCGTTGGACTTCATACTTAGCAGAATTAAATGTATAAGTCCGTTGGTATGTGTGTTCGAGATGCATGAGAGTGAGAGTAAAGAGCTATGTCCATTTAATCCTGCACTTGGTTGTTAAGTTATAAGGACGGGTGGGCGATGTTACTGTTACCGTGAACTAAGTCTTGCGTTCACCATTCCAGGTTGTTGGGTTTTCACCATGCTGAGGTCTTGACCTACTAGAGATGTCTGCCTGCTCCACTTTCGACGACGGCACTGCTCGCCTGGCAAGGACTCGACGTCACCGATGACTCCTGTCGCTTCGCACCACGGCCTCGTTGACTCCGGTTCATGAACGATTTCGGATACGCAAGCACGGTAACATTAGCCTTAGCCCGTCCTAACAGCTAAACGTGCAGGAGCTATAACGTCATAATGAACTGAGCGAAAGTGAGAGGTATGAAAGTTTCTAAATAATTATTCTTTGTTGTTATAGGCTTTAACGCTGGTTGATCTTTGTTGTTGTTGTGGATATTGCCGAAAGAAAGATTTGTATAGTTAGATAGTGTTGTGCGTGTATTTATGTTATGTATAATTGATTGTTTGTAAGAAACGTCCTTAATCTACTGTTCGTGTCAACTTGTGTTTTGTGGTCGGAAGAGCAAGATTGTTTTGAGTCGTGGATGACAGACTGCGTGCGTGTTTTGTGCATGTGTGCGTGACAGTAAGCCTCCCGTAAACAATCGCAGATACTGTCAGGCTTTTACACACAGTACAAACGCCCTTTCGTTTAAACACTCACCACTTGAGATCATCCCAGGTGCCCTACGTAAAGAGCGAGCAACTTTCAAAGAATTTATTTTCGTGGACCGTCTGATCGGCAAATCAGGCGCCTCGTTTTGGCGCTAGAACTAACTTTTACAATCTAAATAATAAATTGACACCTTGTAACACAAACATTCTTAAATCATAACAGATTTATTTTTTCATCAAGACAAGATCAGTACAATTCGAAGTTTTGAAAGTTTTAACAAGTCGCGTAAGGCGAAATTACTACATTTAGTCAAGCTGTGGAACTCACAGAATGAAACTGAACGCACTGCATTTTTTCACAATGACTGTAGTCCGCCGCTTGTGCAAAACGGAGTGAAACTGACGAGCCTGTTCAGCGCCCTAGTGGTTTCGCTGTGCTGTTTGAACTTTCTGAGCGTGTTTTTAATCCAAACATATCATATATCTATATGTTTTGGGAATCAGGAACCGACAAGGAATAAGATGAAATTGTTTTTAAATCGATTTCGGAAATTTGATTTTGATAATAATTGTTATATTTTTAATTTTCAGACCTTGTTTTTAATCCGAATATAACATATTTATATGTTTTTGGAACCAGAAAATGATGAAGAATAAGATGAATGTAAATTTGGATTGTTTTATAAAAAAATAATTTTAATTACAATTTTCAGATTTTTAATGACCAAAGTCATTAATTAATTTTTAAGCCACCAAGCTGAAATGCAATACCGAAGTCCGGCCTTCGTCGAAGATTGCTTGGCCAAAATTTCAATCAATTTGATTGAAAAATGAGGGTGTGACAGTGCCGCCTCAACTTTTACAAAAAGCCGGATATGACGTCACCAAAGACATTTATCGAAAAAAAAAATCCGGGGATATCATACCCAGGAACTCTCATGTCAAATTTCATAAAGATCGGTCCAGTAGTTTACTCTCAATCGCTCTACACACACACACGCACACACACACACAGACACACATACACCACGACCCTCGTCTCGATTCCCCCTCTATGTTAAAACATTTAGTCAAAACTTGACTAAATGTAAACAAGTCGCGTAAGGCGAAATTACTACATTTAGTCAAGCTGTGGAACTCACAGAATGAAACTGAACGCACTGCATTTTTTCACAATGACCGTAGTCCGCCGCTTGTGCAAAACGGAGTGAAACTGACGAGCCTGTTCAGCGCCCTTGTGGTTTCGCTGTGCTGCATAGCACGCTTTTCTGTACCTCTCTTCGTTTTAACTTTCTGAGCGTGTTTTTAATCCAAACATATCATATCTATATGTTTTGGGAATCAGGAACGGACAAGGAATAAGATGAAAATGTTTTTAAATTGATTTCGAAACTTTAATTTTGATCATAATTTTTATATCTTTAATTTTCAGAGCTTGTTATTAATCCGAATATAACATATCTATATGTTTTTGGAATCAGAACATGATAAAGAATAAAATAAAAGTAATTTTGGATCGTTTTATATATATATTTTTTTTTTACAATTTTCAGATTTTTAATGACCAAAGTCATTAATTAATTTTTAAGCCACCAAGCTGAAATGCAATACCGAAGTCCGGCCTTCGTCGAAGATTGCTTGGCCAAAATTTCAATCAATTTGATTGAAAAATGAGGGTGTGACAGTGCCGCCTCAACTTTCACGAAAAGCCGGATATGACGTCATCAACGACATTTATCAAAAAAATAAAAACATCATCCGGGGATATCATACTCAGGAACTCTCATGTCAAATTTCATAAAGATCGGTCCAGTAGTTTGGTCTGAATTGCTCTACACACACACACACGCACAGACAGACAGACAGACAGACACAGACACATACACCACGACCCTCGTCTCGATTCCCCCTCTACGTTAAAACATTTAGTCAAAACTTGACTAAATGTAAAAAAGGACTTAGAAAGCACCTTCTATTTCCCAAATTTAAAATTTGAAGTTGAGAAAATGTTCTTTTGGGCCGTCGCGATATAACCTTCGTGGTTGAAAACGACGTTAAACACCAAATAAAGAAAGAAAGAAAGAAAGTTCTTTTGTGATTGGAATTTAAGTTGCAGCTAATTTCATGAACGATAAAAGCAAAGAGTTCTATATTGTTTGTGTGGAATTTCCACTGATAGACTAAAATCTACGACAAACACATTGCAAGACCACAGTCAAATCAAAATAAAGTCGTCATTATAGAAAAACAAGTCGCGTAAGGCGAAATTACTACATTTAGTCAAGCTGGAACTCACAGAATGAAACTGAACGCACTGCATTTTTTCACAATGACCGTTGTCCGCCGTTAGTGCAAAAGACAGTGAAAGTGACGATCGTACGAGCCTGTTCAGCGCTGTAGCGGTTGCGCCACGCTGCATAGCACGCTTTACTGTACCTCTCTTCGTTTTAACTTTCTGAGCGTGTTTTCAATCCAAACATATCATATATATATGTTTTTGGAATTAGGAACCGACAAGGAATAAAATGAAATTGTTTTTAAAACGATTTCGGAAATTTAATTTTAATCATAATTTTTATATTCTTAATTTTCAGAGCTTGTTTTTAATCCGAATATAACATATCTATATGTTTTTGGAATCAGAACATGATAAAGAATAAAATAAAAGTAATTTTGGATCGTTTTATAAAAAAATAATTTTAATTACAATTTTCAGATTTTTAATGACCAAAGTCATTAATTAATTTTTAAGCCTTCATGCTGAAATGCAATACCGAAGTCCGGCCTTTGTCGAAGATTGCTTGGCCAAAATTTCAATCAATTTGATTGAAAAATGAAGGTGTGACAGTGCCGCCTCAACTTTTACAAAAAGCCGGATATGACGTTATAAAAGACATTTATCGAAAAAAAGAACAAAAAGTCTGGGGATATCATACCCAGGAACTCTCATGTAACATTTCATAAAGATCGGTCCAGTAGTTTACTCTGAATCGCTCTACACACACACACGCACAGACACACACACACACACACACACACACACACACACACACACACACACACACACACACACACACACACACACACACACACACACACACACACACACACATACACCACGACCCTCGTCTCGATTCCCCCTCTATGTTAAAACATTTAGTCAAAACTTGACTAAATGTAAAAAGATTGGGTGTAGACAGCAACACATATTACTCCGTAAAACAAAATTGTCCCTCCCTCCCGCAGCTAATTGAAATAGAACGTAGAATGACAACCAAGAGTCGTCGCACGTCAGAGAATGAAGATACAAATGACGAATGTCCTCGCTTTATTGACAAGTGAAAACTCCCACAGTTTTTTGCTGCAAGATTTATCTCGTCCACCTTCTGAATCCGCCGGAATGGAGGTCTATATTGCCAGTGTGAGAAATATAGATAGGGAAAGAAAGACAAGGCCAAGAAAATGTCGAACAATATTAAAAGCAGTTATTCACATGATGGACTGACAATTGGACAAGATATGGATTACAATGACCACAGATTTCTACGTCGAGTTCTTATGCTCTGGATCCAAGACGATCTAGGTTGAACAAAAGTAGTTCAAAGCAAAATCGTATCGAATTCTCACAAGTGAAAGCTGGTAAATAACAAGATCCATTTCCTTTCGCAGGAAACAAGCTCTGAAAATTAAAAATATAAAAATTATGATTAAAATTAAATTTCCGAAATCGTTTTAAAAAACAATTTCATCTTATTCCTTGTCGGTTCCTGATTCCAAAAACATATAGATATGATATGTTTGGATTAAAAACACGCTCAGAAAGTTAAAACGATCAAGTTCAATCAACCCACATGTAGCCAGCTCCAGATCGGCACAGTCTGATGACAGAAAAAGAAGCAAAGCGATGCCCCCCCCCCCCCCCCCCCCCCGCATAAAAGAAATAAACAAATAATACTTCTAAAAAGAATGCAAAACAAAATAAAGCAAGAAAGAAAGAAACAAAAATCAACAGTAGACACGCTGACCTGACCACAAAAAATCCTAAGTCGCGTAAGGCGAAAATACAACATTTAGTCAAGCTGTCCAACTCACAGAATGAAACTGAACGCACTGTATTTTTTCAGCAAGACCGTATACTCGTAGCAACGTCAGTCCACCGCTCGTGGCAAAGGCAGTGAAATTGACAATCCAGAATAGCTCGGTAGTGGTTGCGCTGAGCAGGATAGCACGCTTTTCTGTATCTCTATTGTTTTTAACTTTCTGAGCTTGTTTTTAATCCAAACATATCATATCTAAATGTTTTTAGAATCAGGAACCCACAAGGAATAAGATGCAATTGTTTAAAAATCCATTTCGGACATATAATTCTAATAATAATTTTCATATATTTAATTTTCAGGTAAAAACCAAAACATCATGTAGAGAATAAGATACGCCAAACAAACTCAGACAATGGCTAATGGGCAAGACGTGGCATTTTATGGACGAAGCTTTTGGTCGAATTCCCAGGATCCAGAACTGAGGAAGACATCGACCGGTTCGTCCTTCATACCTTAGGGCTATGGAAAAAAAACAACAACAAAGAAACAAAGAAACAAAGAAACCAAAACAAGCAGGCTTCATTTCCGAGACCGTCATCATTTGCAGTTACTGACTCTCACTCTTTTTTTTTCTTCGTTTTGTTGTTGTTGCAAGAATAACGCTATTTCTTGCAGGCCGGAAACAACGGAGGAAAACAGGGTGTTTTGGAGGAAGAAAGCAAGGGAGGTAAAAACATAGTATATTTCCTTAATCGGCGGTGTTCTTCTTTGTTTAGAAAAAAAGGAGGTGGATAGAGAGAGAGAGAGAGAGAGAGAGAGAGAGAGAGAGAGAGAGAGAGAGAGAGAGAGAGAGAGAGAGAGAGAGAGAGAGAGATTGGATTGGATTGTTTACTCATTTAGGCCATAGCCCCTTATGAGGGGGGTGAACATATATACAATGACATAAGGCCATTTGCACACAAATCAAATGATATAAATCACACACACACATTCACACACCATGACCCTCGTCTCAATTCCCCGTCTATGTTAAAACATTTAGTCAAAACTTGACTAAATGTAAAAAAATCAGCATTCCTTTTAACATAAGCTACAGTTGTTAAATAAACATGCCTGCTGACGTGAAACAAATTATATTTGCTCCAAAATGCATCAGCTGCCTAAGGAAAGAAGAATGAAAAGGTAAAGGAGCTGACATGACAAAGCCCTGTGAAAGGATATTTTAGTCATGTTTGAAATAAGTTTTTGCAACCCTTGAAAGATTACATTTTCATGATCAAATATGTTTACATTTAAACATCTATCGCCGTTGTAGAATATTCAACTTTCGGTTTTACCGTATGATGTCTAAAACAACGAAAATCCGATTTATGTGTAGCAAAGTATAGGTCCCCTGTGTACATAATACAATGATAGCGCGCGCTAGCTCGGTCGACGGGTTTCGGTCAGCCACGGCGCAGTCTCGATGAAGACCTTTTTGTTCAGTTTTGATGTTAAAGCCGACTGAATGTTTTCATATTGCTTTACGCGACTTGTTTCTTTGCGCTTTGCGTTGCACCTCAAAAGGGAATTACAAATGTGACCCTCCACCACGGAATGAGTCGCATGTCACCTTTGCATGATTTTCATATTTTTACATTTTCACAAAGAGTTTTTTATGCTCTATCCAGTGGTGAAAACCGTTTTAGAAAAGAGCAAAAACTGTTCGAGTTATGAGCCTGTGACTAAGGTGACTCTCACACTGTTACAAGACACTCCCCGGACTGATATTAAGCCTAGCGCAGAACCGCGCGAGATGACATGCGACTCATTTCGTGGTGGAGGGTCACAAATTAGGAATGAAATAAAGCAAAAGGTCATCAGCAAATCTTGACCGTATGAAAAAAGCTTTAGAGAGAAGCGTCTTCCAAGTTCCGCTGACTATATTCGGGTACGCTCTCAAGCACCACCTTAGCCGCCTCCACGCTTTTTGTCTCCCTCGTGACACGGCGAATCCGACGCTTGATTAAAGTTTGAGTGTGGCAAGTCTTTTAACGCCATTCCGCATCTAAAGCTCCCTAATTTACCCGTCAGCCCAACCAGGAAGAGGAAGACACGGACAGATAAAGACAAGAAAAGAACACGCAGACAGGGGTGAGGGGAGGGGGGGGGGGTGGTTGAGAGGGGGGGGGGGGGGGGGAGGCAGCGGGGTGTCTGGAACTAAGAGGGAGGGGACTGGAGAGTAACAACGCTCAACTTGGGTTTTGGGGTCGACTGAGAATCACTAGGATTTGCATAGCCATGTTTGTATGCCGATTTTGCCTTGCCAACTTTTGAGCGACTCCTCGATGACAAAAGTCGGTTGAAGATGAGTTGAAAATCGGCCACAAGAACGGTAATGAATGGTGAAGGTGTTGACAGTGATGGTAAGAGTTGGCGAGAAAAATACAGTTTCAGACACTCAGACCTCCCGAGCTCTCCGGCTCGCCAAGCCGGCCGACTAACTTTACGAGTTTTACGTCCTCTTAGGGCCAGTTGGGATTTCTTGGGGTGGGGAAAGATACTGTGCTACGTGGAAGGACAACACGCAGGGCTGAGAGACATACAGACGATGAATATGCCGTGTGATCTAATTCGAGTTATGGTTCTTGCTGATTTGCTGTAGCAGGGTTTTTATTCCTTAAGGGAACTACTTCGCCAGGCTCCTAGGCTCTGAATGACTTTCGGGAGCAGCAACACAGACGTCACGAGCAAAAAGGGAGGACATGGAAAGAAAAAGAGGGGAGGGGGGGGGGGGGGAGTATAGGGGAGATGAGGGTGTTGGGGGTAAACACACGGAACTGTAAAATCGAAGACATCAGTCGTGGAGGAAAGAGCGGAAAGGGAAGAGGGACTGAAATCACGCTTCAGCTAATTACTAATCATATCACTGACACTGCCCACGGGCCGGTCTGGAACTGACCATTACCCCCCCCCCCCCCTCAGCCCCCAACCGCTAGGGACACCGACGTCCTCCAGTGCCCTTCGGATTTGCTGGCCATCAGAGGACTGAATGCCTGCGTTTAAAATGTTTGGTGAGATTTGTTCAGGCGCGACTAGCTCTAAGAAAGGTGCATTTGGACTGACGCTACAATCCTGTGGTAATAAAGTTTTACACTTCGAGTGTGTTTATCAGAATAACATGTGTTTGTCACAGAAGCTGACTGCTTATTGACCCGGACATACAATGAACATAAATATGAACAGACAAACCAACGGACATGAAAGCAGTCAGAAACGTGTTTGTATAAGCGACCTTATAAGTGACCTATACTACATAGGTGTATAAATTGACATTTTAATAATAATGGAATTGACAGTTTCATTTTTATATCACAAAATAAATGTATGTGTTGCGGTGTCTTTGCGTCGGCCAGTCTTCCTTCCTCATACACAACTGAAAAATAAATAGACGAAGAAACAAAAACCAGCAATCACACAAGTACAAAAACGTATGGCGTAGCAAAGAGCAACAGAAAACAATGATCAACAGAAAGAGGGAGATGTTTAGAAATATAATATTCGATAACATTCTGAAAAAAAAGAATAGATTGATGAGTAAATGAGTAAATGCATGAACAACAAATCTAACAATACCGTTGCCTTTTTGAAGGAGATCAGGTTTCTTTTTTAAAAAATAAAATTTAAAGTAGCCTCTGGGTTTTTTTAACCACGGAAAAGCGTTTTGCAAAACTTCTTTTTAACTTTTTGAAAGAGATCAGTTGTTTTAAAATAAGTTTTAAAATATCGACTAAGAAAAATTAGCTTTTTAAGAATCTTTGTACCTTTTTCTGTGGTACTCTTTACATGTGATTAGTTTTTATAGAGTATGCCTAGTACACAAAAAGATAAGAAGACCAACGCTGAATTGGCCTTGCATGATCCCTTGGGTTCGAGAGAGAAGAACAAGAAACAAGCAATGCGTTTCACAAATATATAGATCAAATTGATTCCATTGGGGAAATATTTGGCACCCCCCCCCAAAAAAAAACAAAAAAACCCAAATAACAACAACAACAAAACAATAAATAATTAAAACACACTATGCAATGCTAACCGTTATGATGCTCACAACACAGAGCATTATTCAGCTCGACCACATTCGATCGTTCTATCTTTGTTGATTTATTTGGTCCGGATCAGCGCCAGTGTTTGCCCGGCGTTTGAGGGAATGGAAATAGTAAGTCGCTGTCTTTTGGATGGAATCTCGTCTCATCCCTCAGGGAGTCTGTCTGAGCCCGGCTATTTTCATAATTTTTTTTTTTTAATCTCAATTATTCTGACGGAAGTGACTGCTGCACTTATGTATTGTTTCAGTAGGTGTGTGTGTGTGTGTGTGTGTGTGTGTGTGTGTGTGTGTGTGTGTGTGTGTGTGTGTGTGTGTGTGTGTGTGTGTGTGTGTGTGTGTGACTGCGACTGAGAAAGAGAAGACATATTGCTCTAAACTGATCCACAAGGGTAGTTATTCAGATAGAAACAGAGTTTGTGCTTTTCTTGAATTCTTTTACCACACAAAGAATGTATTTAATTGTGATAAGACTTGGACGGTGAATGACGAGACCTCAAGAGTAAAGGTATAATGCAGGAATACAGTTTTCAATTCGTACGTTAACCTTCGCCGGTCGTCGTGGGTCCGTGTGGACCCAGAAGGGTGTTTAATTGCAAATGTCTCTTAAACCAGTTGGAATGTTTTAATGAGCTTTTAAGAATGCCTCAGACACTTAAAAAGCTCTTATGTAATAAAAGATCATTAAATTTCAGCGAGAAGTAATTACAAAAACAAAGGTCATATTTAGACTACACACAGAAGACATCGTGGGGCCGTGCTGACCCATGTTTCTCAAACTGTAGGAACTTACATAAAAACTAGGGAGAGAAGTCACAAACCTTCTGGTATTGGCTCTAAACATCATTTTCTACGATCTGTTTAATTTTGGAGTTAATAAGCAAGTCGCGTGGAGCGAAATTAATACATAACAAGAAATTCCTCCGAGGTAGGAAAAACACCCCCGTCCTTACCATTCTCACTGCCACCAACTGAGAAGGTTATTTCCCTTTGACCATTAATATGTCCCTCTATAAGTCCTTGTAGAATTTTAATCCACCAATAACTCCCTAACCGTGTGTTTGACTGGTCCCAATTTTTGTAAGGACCGTCTCAGGAATGTATAAAACCTGTTCACCAAGTTTGGTGACGATCGGTCCGTTCATTCTTGAGATCTATATGCGAACACAAACACACAAACAAACAAACAAACACATCGACCGAATCCTATACACACCCCTATACCGGGGGTGTAAAAACACATCGACCGAAGCCTATACACACCCCTATACTGGGGGTGTAAAAACACATCGACCGAATCCTATACACACCCCTATACCGGGGGTGTAAAAACATATCGACCGAATCCTATACACACCCCTATACCGGGGGTGTAAAAACACATCGACCGAATCCTATACACACCCCTATACCGGGGGTGTAACAATGTGGGTCCACACGGCCCCACGACGTCAACAGAAGGGTATTCACGTTTTCCACGACGTCAACAGAAGGGTATTCACGTTTTCCACGACGTCAACAGAAGGGTATTCACGTTTTCCACGACGTCAACAGAAGGGTATTCACGTTTTCCACGACGTCAACAGAAGGGTATTCACGTTTTCCACGACGTCAACAGAAGGGTATTCACGTTTTCCACGACGTCAACAGAAGGGTATTCACGTTTTCCACGGCGTCTACGGAAGGGGATGTACGTTTTTGCTTCTTTGGAAAGCATGGGTCTACGGAAGGGTATGCATATTTTGTCTTAAGCATGGGTCCGCACGGCCCCACGATGTCTTCCGTGTGTAGTCGATAACCCGGTTGGGCGAAGGTTAAAAAGAGAGTATATCAGAAAAACGGGCAAATGAAAGTTTTTATTTTGCAACAACGGGTTTTTCACACTTATTAACCACTGTCCTCTCTGTGAACACGTTTTCTTCAGTCAGAATACCAAACACACAGCAATAGGAACAAGTTTTAAAGCGCAGAAGAAGAAGGGATAATGGTTGGAAACTGCTTTGTTTAAAACCGTTCAACGGCAATAATGGGCTTTTTGGAAAGTGGGATTAAAGTATTGATGTCAAAAGAAACGAAATAAATAGCACAATTCTGGGATACTGATGGTATTACGTTCAGAATGTTTCTCTCAAATTAATTATGAATGAACGTGTCATCTGCGTATCTTTTTACCGTGCGACAGCTAGTATTACCGAAGCAAGCGGCTTGTCCTTCTTTCAAAAGAACCCCCCAGAGGATGACGTAAAGAAGAAACGCTGCATGGCTGAAGTAAAACGCCATGAACAACGGAAAGCCCGTAAGTATTAAGATTTCACTGTCTTCTCCGGAAGCCGCGAAGCAATTTGGACAAAGAAAGTGGCTTTAAAATGGCATGGATTACGATTTAAATGCGTTCCCCGGCAGCCCTGGGTGTGATAATGGGTATGGAGAAAGGAAATTGCTTTAACAATGCATGGAGCTGGAACAGAAACGTCTTTTTTCCCGCGGGCTAAGCCAGCGCCTCAAACAGCAGAAGTTGCACGGCTTCGTTTCAATTTGTGGTTCGCGGTTTCACACTTTTGTTTTTCTCTTATCTCCCCGAAGCAAAGCTTTCACAGGGACAGGACCGAAGTGATGACGAGGGTGGAGGAGGTGGCGGTGGCAGGTACTCACCCCAGTCCCACGTCTGTGAGACAACGTCAGCCAAGTTTTTTAACGGGAGGAGAGAGATTTTCTGCTTCCCACTTGTGACGCTTTAATGTGATTGTTCGTCACTGGCGCTGTCTCTCCAGTCTGCCGCGTGTCACGTGCGTCACTTGCCGTGACGCCAGTGGACTAATGGCGGTGAAGACGTACATCTTGTTCCCCCCTGCGATGCGCGCCCCGGGCCTCTCATATCTACCCTACTGGGGGCTTGTCATCCCCGCTTGAAACGAGGGGTGTGATTGGCTAGTCTGCTTGATTGGGGACGACTGACGTCAGAAAGAGTGAAAGATGTACTCCGCTGTTGAACGTTTTCCGGTTAAAAACCGTCTACAAAGAAATCATTGAGTAATGTAAAAAAAACACCTATTCCGACGCGCGTCCCTCGTACTGTCAATGGAATAAAGGTATCGAAAAAGAAAAAGAAATCAAAAGACGACAAGGAGAATGAACCAACTGTTAAAAAAAATAAAATAATTTAAGATATAAACATAATTATAGTTTATGTGCATGGCGACGTAGAGTAATTTACACAAGGAATACAAGACAAACATTGTACATGTAGGTAATTGGAACTTGTGACTATTGACAAAAAACCCAGTTACATTTAAAGCATGTCGACTGCAGTGGTCTTTTAAAAAGACAAAGAGAACAAGAAATTCCTACGAGGTAGGAAAAACACCCCCGTCAAAGGGAAATAACCTTCTCAGTTGGTGGCAGTGACTGAGTGAGAATGGTTATTTCCCTTTGACCATTAAGATGTTCCTCTATAAGTCCTTGTATAATTTTAATCCACCAATAACTCCCTAACCGTGTGTTTAACTGGTCCCAAGTTTTGTAAGGACCGTCTCAGGAATGTATAGAACCTGTTCACCAAGTTTGGTGACGATCGGTCCGTTCATTCTTGAGATCTATATGCGAACACAAACACACACCCAAACAAACAAACACATCGAGCGAAACCTATACACACCCCTATACCGGGGGTGTAAAAACACTCATGGTACAAGTACAAATAGTGAACTTATCTCAAAATCGTCGATGAATCTCGCCTGCAAGAAGCCGGCGACGTAATGCACAAGGACTATTTTGTATGTCCGCGGAAAGCAGACCATGCGCACACATGGCTCTCGAACAAGTAGGCAGCCACAAATCAGTGTAGGATTTTGTGTCCTTTTTAATATAGTTGTAATGAATTAATGTACGATTTTGTGTCCTTTTTAAGTATAATTGTAATGAATTAGTGTATGGTTTCGTTATAAGTAAATTTTAGATATTATTGTGATGGCATGTTTGTTTCAGATATTCTGCTTGAGTGTTGCTCATCTTCCCTATTAGAATTAGATATTGCAATTTTATCTTTGATTCTTGCTGAAGATTAAAACACATACTTTTGATCATCACACCCCCTTCTCAGTTCCACCTCTCTCTGCCTCCCACCGTACGGCCGTGACACACTCCTGAAAACTTACATTCTGTTAGTTTTGAACAGTTCTAAGAACTCAACTTTCACGAAAAGCCGGATATGACGTCATCAAAGACATTTATCAAAAAAATGAAAAAAACGTTCGGGGATTTCATACCCAGGAACTCTCATGTCAAATTTCATAAAGATCGGTCCAGTAGTTTAGTCTGAATCGCTCTACACACACACACAGACACACACACACACACACACACACACACACACACACACATACACCACGACCCTCGTCTTGATCCCCCCCTATGTTAAAACATTTAGTCAAAACTTGACTAAATGTAAAAACCAAAAATTGTAGGTTATTTGAACGTGTACTTATTGATCTACCTCGCCGTAATCGTGCATGCGAGATTAATCGAAGACTGTGAGATAAGTTCATTATTTGCACCATAAGCGTGTGTCTGTCTGTGAGATAAGTTCATTATTTGCACCATAAGCGTGTGTCTGTCTGTGAGATAAGTTCATTATTTGCACCATAAGCGTGTGTCTGTCTGTCTACCTAAACGACCACTGGGTCGACTTACTGTAACGTTTCAGTTGTTTTGTCAATAATTCAAAGTTCCAATAACCTGCAATTCTTGTTTTCTGATTCTGAATTTTAGAAGAGTTAGCAGTCTATCTGTTTTGAGACAGTTTAAGAACAAATAATATCGAGGATCTGAATGCTACTATAGGCTGCTCCGCCTGGCGTCTGGCATTATGGGGTTAGTGCTAGGACTGGTTGGTCCGGTGTCAGAATAATGTGACTGGGTGAGACATGAAGCCTGTGCTGCGACTTCTGTCTTGTGTGTGGCGCACGTTATATGTCAAAGCAGCACCGCCCTGATATGGCCCTTCGTGGTCGGCTGGGCGTTAAGCAAACAAACAAACAAATTCTACTAGGCCTATACCCGATAAAACCCCAGATGAGTGTGAGTTAAGGGACATACGTTTAACTCATTGTCTCCCAGGTTCGGATATATTCGTACCCACTCATATGGCTCTATCTGACCAGGTACGGATATATCCGCACAGACTGTTAGCTTCAGTCGCTTCCTGTAACGTCCTTCTAACGTCTGTATTCCAGCGTGTTGATACACAGTTACTACAGAGTCACTACAATTCTGAGTGACCTGCTGCAGCACAGCTGGTCTCGGCTAAAAAAAACTTGGTCAACATAGGTGGGGTAGAAAGTGTTTTTAAAAGCTGATTCCCGGAATTTTTTCTCTCTTCTGTCGCCTAAAGAGGGTAATAGAGAGAGGCGCGGAGTGAGACAATATAAGCGGCGTGCTTCGGTGTGATGCGCGTTGTGTTGTGGGAGAGAAAGCAAGATGGATGGGACAATAGGGAGCTTCGCAGGCTTCCACTTTTTTGTTCTGCTGTGTGTGTGTGTGTGTGTGTGTGTGTGTGTGTGTGTGTGTGTGTGTGTGTGTTGTGTGTGTGTGTGTGTGTGTGTGTGTGTGTGTGTGTGTGTGTTCCGCTCCTTCTCTGCATCCCCAAACCGTACTCCCTTCTCTCTCCTTCACTCGCCGTTCGTTGTTTTTCGTTTTTCAGGCTTTTCCCCCATTCCAGCATCATTCCCAATTCTAGCGCAATTTATCTCTTGTCTCAGCATCTAACTCCCTCCCTCTCTCTCCACTTTTCCTGTTATTTAGTTTGGCTTCCATTGCGAATGTGGCGTTGACTGATGCCTTTTGTTTCACGATAGAATGTAAAAACAAACGCAGAAAACAAAACTGGCGTGTGTTTTATTAAACACTTGCGTCAGCAGGGACTGTGACTGCAAGATCGTGATCATTTTTGGTTTGTCGGTTGTATGTATTAAGTGAAATTGATGTTCAAAAGGGATTTGAAAAAGAGACAAAGAGGGTTTTATGACAAAAATGTTGAGGTCTGAATTTGTAATGCTGTAACTTTATTTCCCTGTGGTGTTTGAAAATTCATCCCATCTACCACATCGGAGTGGCAAAATGGGCGTGTCGACGAGCGCGTGCTCGTGTGCGTGCAAATGTAAATGGAGGTTATCAGAGAGAGAGAGAGAGAGAGAGAGAGAGAGAGAGAGAGAGAGAGAGAGAGAGAGAGAGAGAGAGAGAGAGAGAGAGAGAGAGAGAGAGAGAGAGGTATTTTTATGTACTTAGTAAACCTCCGACAGCTGAATCCATCAGGACTTCCTTTTTTTCCCTCTTTTTTCGTTATTACATTTCTGCTCGAATTCTCCCTTTTTATATTTAGTCAAGTTTTGACTAAATATTTTAACATCGAGGGGGAATCGAAACGAGGGTCGTGGTGTATGTGCGTCTGTCTGTCTGTGTGTGTGTGTGTGTAGAGCGATTCAGACTAAACTACTGGACCGATCTTTATGAAATTTGACATGAGAGTTCCTGGGTATGAAATCCCCGAACGTTTTTTTCATTTTTTTGATAAATGTCTTTGATGACGTCATATCCGGCTTTTCGTGAAAGTTGAGGCGGCACTGTCACGCCCTCATTTTTCAACCAAATTGGTTGAAATTTTGGTCAAGTAATCTTCGACAAAGCCCGGGGTTCGGTATTGCATTTCAGCTTGGTGGCTTAAAAATGAATTAATGACTTTGGTCATTAAAAATCTGAAAATTGTAAAAAAAAATAAAAATTTATAAAACGATCCAAATTTACGTTTATCTTATTCTCCATCATTTGCTGATTCCAAAAACATATAAATATGTTGTATTCGGATTAAAAACAAGCTCTGAAAATTAAATATATAAAAATTATTATCAAATTTTTTTTTTCGAAATCAATTCAAAAACACTTTCATCTTATTCCTTGTCGGTTCCTGATTCCAAAAATATATAGATATGATATGTTTGGATTAAAAACACGCTCAGAAAGGTAAAACGAAGAGAGGTACAGAAAAGCGTGCTATCCTTCTTAGCGCAACGAATACCCCGCTCTTCTTGTCAATTCCACGGGCACTGCCTTTGCCACGGGCGGTGGAGTGACGATGCTACGAGTATACGGTCTTGCTGCGTTGCGTTGCGTTCAGTTTCATTCTGTGAGTTCGACAGCTACTTGACTAAATATTGTATTTTCGCCTTACGCGACTTGTTGTACTTTGTTTTAGTTTAACTTTTGTTCTTTGTTCGTTATTGTTCGGTCGTTGATTTGCGTTTAGCTTTGATTTGTTTTGTTTTGTTTTGTTTTGTTTTAAGTAGTGAAGCTGGGGTTAGAAACGGCGTGTCTGAAATGTGTGTGTAAGTGCCGGGGAAAACGTCCGATTTCACAATGCACATTTCTTCACTGCAACAGCCACTTCAAAATTCCAGAAAAGAAAAGGAGCAAGTTCCGTATTGATTCAGGCGCCATCCATACCACACAGGCATGCAGAGTGTGACATTCCTCGTTGCGTCTTTGTCAACACCACCCGCCTTTCCACAGCGGTGAGAGGGAAACACGCTTTGTTATCAATCAAAACCGTTACGCCCGTGCATTCTGTGCGTAACGCATCGAGGCTGCAACGGGCGTCACATGCACTTTTCTCAGAGAGTGTTGCCGGGAAGAATAATAGGATAGAATTTTGTCTTGGAGTAGTTTAAACGCTGTGTGTGTGTTTGTGTCGACGTGTGTCTGCGGTAGGGGGGAGGGGGTAGTGGTGCAAGGGACATGCATAAACAGAGAGTCCTTGGTTTTCAAGGCAATACACATGCACGTATCCGCAAGTTCATTTGCAAACCAGTTTGTCTCTACAAAAAGACAATTACTTGCTCTAAGCACGAGGTCGTAAATCCATTCTGATAGTCACGGTAAGAAGTTAAAGGTTTCCATGTTTTATTTCGGCTTTTGGCTCACTGAACTGTTGAACTAACACAACACACAACTAACTCGCACACGTGATGTTCACACAGACACAGCAAACAGTAATCTACACTGAGCAAAAATCAATCAAAATGTCCATCATAACTAGCTAGACAAATACAAAATAGAATAAAGAAATAAAGGAATAAAGCGATAACGTTTTATTTGTCGTCGAAATTCTCTCAGTCAATATATTATCAGCTGGTGGACTTGATCAGTTGCCGATTTTTGTTTTCGGGATTTTCCGATTTCAACCGGATGAAATACCGGAAATTACCTTTTAAGCTGTCGCTTCGTGACGTTAACGCCAAGAACTCAACTCGAAACCAAGTCCAGATACCGATATTGATCGATTAACGGGCGTAACCAAATAGTCGTATTACAGAACGAAATTTGGAGCGGGCACAGTTAAGCTCAATTTTATGGACCGAGAGGCTTGACAGTTTAAAAAACAATCGTGGACATTGAACTACTGTAAGACCGAACTGGTCGCAATAACGCAGACGTGTTGTTTTTCTACGATTCTAAACCGGAAGTCAGCATTCTTTTTGGGGCAAGAAACTCCTAAACATTTATAAAGGTATACTTGTATCTATTTTCGGACATGGCAGGTTGTAAACATTTTAAAATAACGCTTACTTATCCCTCAACATGCATATTTTTCAGAGTACGATTTTTTGGGATCTCTTATGAGGTTATTTAAAAAACCCAATAGGGGTAACGGTACGTTTTGCAGGTCTGTGCAAAATTGTCACCGTCAATTTAAAAAAACAATGTTCTAATATGTAATTGTGTGAACTCTACATTGTCTCATCTTGTTGTTGAAATCCCACGGATATTCCAGGAAATATTTTCATGCGAATTGAGAAACTGATCTAATTTTAGCCTAAAACAAACGTCATGTAATTACGCGATTTCCAGCCATATTGAAAGACAGTTACAATAATTCAAACAAAAACACAATACAACAAACGTAAACCAGGGATTCATACCACTTACACAATAGTTCCTGTGTTTGTTATTGATCGGTCAGATAGCTCATCTAATTACTCAACCCTCGTTTATATATGATTCTTGGCATATCATCATATTAAAAATGTTTATATCATCCTATTAAACATTTTTATATCATCATATTAAACATTTTATATCATCATATTAAACATTTTATATCATCATATTAATTTTTTTTATATCATCATAATAAACATTCGGTATTATAATGTCCAGTGGATTTCTGTATTTTTTCACAACCGTTTCAACACAACAAAACATATCACAGACAAAATGTTTGCTAAATATTGATGATATCGATTTTCGGGGTAAATCGCTGTCGTATATTTTAAAGAAGGAGGAACACAAAGAGTGTGATGACAAAACAACAAACGTCACATCTGTCCTCTTATTTGAATCTAATGACAATCTGTTAGTGTTATCTGCTCATCAAACAGCAGTGCAAACATACTCCCACATCATCCTTTTTTGTAAAAGCTTGATAGATTTTAGTTGCATTTACCTTTGTGTTTCAGGTGATTTTTGTGTGTGCTAAAAGTCTGTAATATGATCGTCATTGTGTTTGAGCCTAATAACAATGGAATCATTTCATAGGTTCTGAAACCAAAACTTCGTAAAAGAAAAGAAAACAACTTTTGGAAGAGACCTGGTAGGCCCTATTCATCGGAAAACCTCACTACTCAGAAAATACTTCCCGTTTGTTTTTCTTCCACTTCCTATCACCCGAGCGATTGGTCTGCCTATATATAACTATGACTTCCATCGCAAACAGTAAATTGGTTTTGGCACTGTCCCACTCCCCTGAGGGCACACGGTTTTAATTCGTCTTGGAGGGAACCGTCCAAGCAGAGGCCAAGTACCCACTGCGGGGAATTCTCTGGGAAGCGCGAGTACCGCCAGTCGGTTACACAACGTTATTACAGCCCCAGGCAAAACGTACTGGGGAGACAGCGAGCACGTGCAATTTGGTTTTGATGTGTTGCTCCGTACAGGCGTCAGGATGTTTGTGTGCGTTGACTGATTGGTGGAGATGATCGTCCGTAAGCTGCTTGCATCGCCTGGCGGAACACTGTGCATCCACGTAGTAATCTGGAGTGGCACATTTTTATGTTTTTTCTCCTCTGTGTGCGAAATTGGTTTTCTTGTTTTTAGCAGATTGGAGGTGGATACCCAGTTATTTACATTTTCTCTATGACTGTTCTTCTTTTATTTCGTACACGGTTATTTACATCTCTCGATTAGTTTTCTTGTTTTTGTTTTGTACACGATTATTTACATTTTCTCAATGATTTTTCTTCTTTTATTTTTGAGAGGGCGCATGGAGGCGAGGATGCAGACAGAACTGTGTTTTATTCTCTCTCCATCGCGTGTTAATTGCTTTCTGTCTGTGTGTTTGTAAAGACCTTGGCGTCTTTCTCGACTCCACTCTCTCCATGCAGACACACATCTCCTTCATCATCAAGACCTGTTTTTTCCACCTACGACGCATCGCCTCCATCCGTCGCTACCTCACCCACGACGCCTGTGTCAAGCTGGTTGTCTCCCTCATCTTCAGTCGTCTGGACTACTGCAACTCCCTTCTGGCTGGCCTCCCCGCCTCATCCATTCATGGCCTACAACGAGTCCAGAACGCTGCTGCCAGGCTGACGTTGAGGAAGACAAAGCAATACCACATCACCCCCCTACTTCGCTCCTTGCACTGGCTCCCTGTCAACACCCGAATCTCCTACAAACTGTCCACTCTGGTCTACAAGTGTCTCAACGACTCTGCTCCCGAGTACCTTCAATTCTCCCTGGACCTGTACACCCAGCCCTCCGACCGTCCCCTTCGTTCTGCTGCTGACCTACTGCGCCTTCACATCCCTCGCTCGAAACTCGCATCTGCTGGTCAGCGTGCATTCCCCTCCGCGAGCCCCTCCGTCTGGAATTCCCTGCCGCTTGAGCTTCGCCAGAGCCCCTCTCTTGACACGTTCAAGAGTAGGTTGAAGACTCAGTTCTTCCCGTAGGTGGCTGCGACTTTCATGTTCGACGTGATGTGTTGTGCCCCAAAAGACATTCTTGTGCTGTGCTCTGTGAGAGGTGTTTTCTTTGTGTTTAATATTATTTTGTTTGGACCTAGCTATTGATGTGTACATTGTTGTTAAACAGTTGTTTGTTGTATGTTTATCAGGGTTTGCTAGTGTGTGATAGGGTTCGTGTCCGTCTGTAGATGTTAGTTTCTTTGTCAGTCCTGTGTTGACAACTCTTCGACAAGCGCTTAGAATTGTACCCACGGAATACGCGCTATATAAGCTTCATATTGATTGATTGAAGAAAGCAGTTAACAGTGAACGAATTGGGGTTGTGGGGAACTGGGCTGTCTCACTCTATTCTTTTCACAGAAACGGAAGTCTGGGGACTTAATACAAGTAAAATTCCATTCATCCATTGGAAGAAAAGTTGATACCATTTTGCTTACTAAGTGTTGTCTAAAAAAATCCTGTTTGGATTTAAATAAGCAAACTAATAAAGAAATGAACAATTGAATACTTGCAGTAATGCGTTAGAGACTAACTAAGAAGAAGAAAAAAAAAGAACAGAAAAAAAAGAACTAACCTACTTACGAACAATTCAACTACCTGAATGAAATAACGAATAAATGAACCATCAAGTGAATAATTAATGAAAAAAGAAACTGAGGAAAAAGACGAGCAAAGAAAAGGTACTGAAGGGCTGCGTAAATAAAGTTTCTGCAAATAGCGACGCACCTTTCTTGGCACTGAACATAATTATCGACGTTGTACGCCGCTATGTGTGCATGCATGTCTGTATTGCAAAATAATTCTTGTATAGAATATAGTCAGTGTTTGTAAAGATTTTAGTCAAGCAGTATGTAAGAAATGTTAAGTCCTTTGTACTGGAAACTTGCATTCTCCCAGTAAGGTCATATATTGTACTACGTTGCAAGCCCCTGGAGCAATTTTTTGATTAGTGCTTTTGTGAACAAGAAACAATTAACAAGTGGCTCTATCCCATCTCCCCCCCTTTTCCCCGTCGCGATATAACCTTGAACGGTTGAAAACGACGTTAAACACCAAATAAAGAAAGAAAGAATTGCAAAATAAATGCTTTGGGGCGAGAGGGGGTAAGAGCTATACAGGTTGGACATCTTTGGTCAGTTTCTGGCTTTGTTGATAGCTGGGTTTGTTTGTTTGTTCTAGAAACCTGTCTTCAGAAAAAAAAGTAAGAAACCGTAAATATACAGCTAGCTAACAGTGTAAAAACGGCAAAATGCAAAGTTCATTTATTACTACATTTTTCGTACCAAAACTTAATTATTCATTCCCGTGTCTTTTCATTCAACATTCTCGTGCCATCAAAGGCAATTTGTCGCATAGAAATCTTGTTTACTTACTGCCAACATTGTCATCGCGTGTTTCCGAAAGTAATTTTGCAAACTGGCGTTTGTCAAAGTAAACGTTTTTGCTTTTTGTGTTTGTTTTTGTTTGCTTGTTAAAATTCATTCGAAAATTCCACTATGTCAGGCTCAAGGCTCTCGCAGGTTGTTATCCCAAAACGAATATGTAGTTTTCAGAAAATTCCTTGTCGGCTGTAATGTCTGAACAAGGAACAGTGACCGCACGTGCGCGCGCGCGCGCGCGTGTGTGTGTGTGTGTGTGTGTGTGTGTGTGTGTGTGTTTGTGTGTGTGTTCTCGTGATTGCGTGTGTGTGTGTGTGTGCGTGTGAACGCGCGCGCCGCAGGTCGATATTCATCAACATGTGCGCATGCAATAATTGCGGAAAATAAAGTACATAGTAGGAGAAGTTGAAACAAATCCGGACTAGTAAATCATGAAAATAACCATCACTGGCGTCAATGGCAAGTGCTGACGTGTCCGAACCGAAAAGAAATCGAACAACTCTTTTCTAAGTAAGTCAGAACGATAATGCACAAAGCGGAGAAATGTTTGTGTCATACATCGATCTTATTTAGAGTCGTTTATTTTTGCTTCAATCGTTTCAAGTAATCCACCCTCCGGGTATAACGACGATACGCATCCCAGGTAGCACAGCACAATGAGGCATGTCTCCCATCATCATCATTATAACCATTACCCGCCACTCTTCAATTTTAGCAGATTAACCGGTGTCAACGGAGGATTGATGCCCCTTTTGTTTTATAGTCCGACGTAATATAATTCGTTGTAGATATTGTCTATTAACTAAATCAAGAAGCATGTTTATCATATTTACTGAAAGGATTATGTAATTTTGGAAACAAATATACCATAAAGATGTGTGCGCTTAATGCCTGGGTCTCACATATACGATTTTTCGGAAGTGTCGGGGATAGTTAAGTCGGCAAGGTCGGAAGTGTCGGATGCAAATTCGGCTCCAAATTTCACTCCCGACCTGTCTTTACGACTGATCCGACCATGTAGCCGACAAGCAGACGACAACCACCCGACTTTAGGGCCGACAAATCCGACATGTGTCCAGACACTTCCGACTGCAGTAACGACAATTCCGACTGCAGTTACGACAGGCCCGATTATTAGCTGAAAAACTTCCGAACAATAGCCGACTCTCACGACCAGTGTAACGACTAAACCGACTAGCTAACGACTGTCCTAACGACAAATCAGACTGCCCTAACGACAAATCAGACACCATTACGACTAATCCGAACGACACTATGCTACCGACAAATCCGACCACCCTTACGAGTCTTCCGACTACCGTTACGACTAATCAGAATCGCCTTACGACTAAACCGACACGCTTACGACAACCACCCGACAAATTTCTATTCGTCTGAGTCGGGAGGCTCTTCCGACTGTTTTGAACATGTTCAAAACAGTCTGAAGGGCCTTCCGAACTAACCGACTTTTCAAAAACAAAATTGCTAATTCTCACGAACTCTCCGACCTCTTCCGACTTCCAGCCGACTACCTAAAGTCGGGTGACATTCGTAGATGTGAGACCGGGGCATTAAGCATACTAGCAATCCAGTCATCTTTTTGATTTCGACTTCCAATCACAGTCCTTTCAATGTAAACCAATCTGCTCAGGATCTTAGATTTGACTAGGCGTTACGAGGAATATGATCATACCTCAAGTTTGATACATACCAAAATGGACAACCTGTGTGCTTGCTGTGAAGAGTGAAGATTTTTGATAATGTACTTACTAAACTGACACTTCTGTCAATCTTTTATATCATACTAAACTGACACTTCTGTCAATCTTTGATATTATACAAAACGGACACATCTGTCAATCTTAGATATCATACTTTAACTGACACATCCGATTCTGTCAATCTTAGATATTATACTAAACTAAACTGACACTTCTGTCAATCTTAGATATCATACTAAACTGACACTTCTGTCAATCTTTGATATTATACAAAACGGACACATCTGTCAATCTTAGATATCATACTTTAACTGACACATCCGATTCTGTCAATCTTAGATATTATACTAAACTAAACTGACACTTCTGTCAATCTTAGATATCATACAAAACTGACACTTCTGTCAATCTTAGATATCATACTAAACTGACACATCTGTCAATCTTAGATATCATACTAAACTGACACATCTGTCAATCTTTCATATCAATTAATATGGTGGGGTTCTTTATTCCCACGTAATGTTACGTAGGAATGAACGAGAACGATTATTTTGGAGATTTGATTTCCACATTGTAAAACAAGTTATTTTATATTTTATTTTTTTCAACGGAACTAGTTTATTAGTATATATTGATGGAACCTGCATTCCTCTCTTTATTGTTCTTGTATTTATTTATTTATTTTATTTTTTCCATGTACTCCACCCACCCCCCCCCCCCCCCCCCCCATGGGGTTTTCAGAAATAACATTTGACTTGACTTGACATACCACGAATCCCACTCGGCGCAGAAAGCAGTCACTGAAGTGGACGGATGGCCTCATCTCATATTCAGGGCTGGACAGATCTGAGATAGATGGTAACTCGCGGAAAGCAGTCACTGAAGTGGACGGATGGCCTCATCTCATATTCAGGGCTGGACAGATCTGAGATAGATGGTAACTCGCGGAAAGCAGTCACTGAAGTGGACGGATGGCCTCATCTCATATTCAGGGCTGGACAGATCTGAGATAGATGGTAACTCGCGGAGAGCATGGAACTCGGTGGTTCGCGCCTCATAAGCTTTCATAGTTATTATCTGTCTGGAATAACATGACCTGCTGAAGAGACGATAAACAATAATAACCATCATTGTTATTATCAATATTATGGAGTGTTCTCACGGTGAGGACTGCGCCTTGAGGAAGATGATCAATCAATCAATCAATGAGTCTTATATCGTGCATATTCCGTGGGTACAGTTCTAGGCGCTCTGCAGTGATGCCGTGTGAGATGAAATTTTATACGGCCAGTAGATTGCAGCCATTTCGGCGCATATTTACCTTTCACGGCCTATTATTCCAAGTCACACGGGTATAGGTAGACAATTATTAACTGTGCCTAAGCAATTTTGCCAGGAAAGACCCTTTTGTCAATCGTGGGATCTTTAACGTGCACACCCAATGTAGTGTACACGGGGGGAGGTTCGGACACCGAAGAGAGTCTGCACACAAAGTTGACTCTGTGAAATAAATTTCCGCCGAACCTGGGATCGAACTCACGCTGACAGCGGCCAACTGAATACAAATCCAGCGCGCTACCAACTGAGCTATATCCCCGCCCCATGTCCTCACGTCATCAGGTTTACGCTTGATCGACTGGCGGATGAAGGAACGTCTCTATGCAGAGAGCCCCCTTCACAAAATCCTTTTTTGTTGTTGGACAGATTCTACGGTTAACACCGGCAAGATTGGAACTTGTTTTCCTTCTTCGAGCACGCGCTTGTGCCTGCTGCGTTATTATAGCTCCTGCAAAATTCGAGAAATGAGTGCTCACAGTCCGTCCACTTAATTTGATTGCCACGCACCTGTTTTGGCTTTAAGTCAATCGACTTGAAAGCAACGATGTGACCTCATTGTGCATTTTTGAAAAGTGGATGTTACGGGCGTTGTCCCATGTGAACATGGAATTGGATTTGACGAACATACAACTTGGACAATCCTCGCCAAGAATATTTTTTAGAACGTTTTGCAAAAGAGAAAGGGCGTAGTAAAACTGCTCGTAACACATCGAAGAAAAGAACCTGTACTTGAACTTTGTTTCCATCACTTTCCTCAAGCCGTTCCCAATGTGCATGGGCTCACATTAGGCACAAAAAAAAGGTGTGGTTACGGTAACATAGCCCCCCAAAATAGGTGTGGTTACGTAACATAGCCACACAAAAAAGGTGTGGTTACGGTAACATAGCTAAAAAATAGGTGTGGTTACGGTAACATAGCCCCCCAAAAATAGGTGTGGTTACGGTAACATAGCAACAAACAAAAAACAAAAAAATAGGGTAGGAAGATAGGCAATCACTTTTTTTTTTAAACTTTTTTTTCTAATGTGTACAAATTAAGCCTACTTGACAGGGAAATAAGTGTGCGACTCGGGCGCTTTCGCTTTCATTGCGTTTTTTGCACTCGTTTTCTTGTTTTTTTGTGTTGTTTTTTGACAAATGTAATAAAAAGTTATAGGGTCGGCCCCTAAAAATAGGGTAGGTCGGATTACCGTAACCACACCTATTTTTGTTTTAGGCCTTACGAGATAACTTTGCCGGTTCTTCTTCTTCTTCTTCGTTCATAGGCTTAGACTCCCACGCTCGCTCATGAATTTAGGACGAGTGGATTTGTACGTTGACCGTTTTTACCCCGCCATTCAGACAGCATACGCCGATTTAGGGGGAGTCTTTGCCGATTGAAAGCTGAATTTACCGGAAAAGGAATCGAAAACCGGTCAGACCTACGATATAGATTGTATTTCGTTTGAACAATTTTTGTATGTGGAGAAGTCACCATGTGTTTTGGTAGGGCATGGCATGGCTTGCCGGAATCAATGGTCCGGTTTCTGAAAGAGCCAAAAAAAGGAATATTCTTGCCAATGTTGTGTCATCGATGTTGGCACTCTTTACTTCAAAGTATACGGTGTGTGTGTGTGCGTGTGTGTGTGTGTGTGTGTGTGCACGCGTGCGTGTGAGTACATATATATGTATGTGCGTGCAGTGCGCGCGCGGCGCTTTCGTCAAACATGGAAATGCAAGCAAGAATCGTTACACTCAGCCGCATGTTCAAAAACGTTCGATTTCCTGAGCTGCCGGTGTAACACGAAATTTTTACTCCACGAAAAATGTACTCTGGAGTAAATATTTCGTACGAAATTCTTACTCCGAGTACACTTTTCGTACGAGAAAAGAACTCCCCAAGGCACGAAAAAATTACTCCCTCCACGAAATTTTTACTCCCCATTTTATTTTACTTCCAGTAAAAATATCGTACGCAAAAATGGGATGCGGGCGAAGGGATAATGCCAATAAGTGATCTCGCGCACACGAATGTCGCGCTACCCTCCTTCCACCCCTTCCACCACCAAGACTAACAGGGGACAAGGGAGTCAAAATTTCGTACACCTGGCATGGGAGGTTAAATTGCTCGTGTTGGGGTGAAGTAATTTATTCGTTATTTATTCGTGAGGGGAGTAACATTTGTGTACGAAATGTTTACTCGGAACTCACCTGTCTTGGGGAGTAATTTTCTCGTGCAATGGGGGAGTGCTTTGTTTCGTAAAGGGAGTAACTTTTTGTACGAAATGTTTACTCCGGAGTAAAAATCTCGTGGGAGTAATTTTCTCGTGTTACACCGGCGCTAGTCATTTGTTTTATCATTCGTTAAACTCTGAACGACCTTGCTCCAAGACGGCCTCGTCCCTCCCCTGTCAACCTTCATCATCAACACACTTTCGCCAATTGAATTCTGCCAAGGTTACCAGGGTTTTATTTTTACATTTGGCATTCTTTTCCAGGACAGCGGGGCCTCGATAAATAACGTTTTTATTGTACTTTCTTTCTCCCACTGGTTGGATCCATTGTATCGGGTACATTCATTCCTAGTTTCAATGTTCGCTTTTCAACTGATTTATCGGACGCAAATTGCAGACATTTCTAACGCAGAATTAGTTCGTTTCGATTCTGTAGACCGTTTTAGAATGCTTGCATGCATAATCCGTTTTGACAAATATTTCAACTACATGCTTACATTATCCTCGGAAAAATTCAAATCCAGACCTTGTCAGAGCTCTTGCTAGAGAGAGAAAGAGAGAGAGATCGAGAAGTGTGAAGAGAGAGAGAGAGACAGAGAGAGAGACAGAGAGAGGGAGAGAGAGAGAGAGAGAGAGAGAGAGAGAGAGAGAGAGAGAGAGAGAGAGAGAGAGAGAAGAGAGAGAGAGAGAGAGATGGGGGGGGGGGGAGGCAGCTTTGATCTGGCTTTGGTCTGAGCCTCTTAGCTAGAAATGTGTCATCGAAGACATTAATTCCAGACCTGTTCAGGGCTCTTGTGTCCTTAGCACATGTTGAGAGAGAGAGAGAGAGAGAACTCAGAACTCAGAACTCAGAACTTTATTACATAAGGATAAAGGTTTTAGGCTTAGCCTAATCTTCCAACCTGTCCTTGGAACATATACAGAGAATAATTGTAAACAAAAACAAAGACTGCGCACATACCTCATCAAAGTATTAAACTAATAAAACATCAAAATAATGGTCGAGTATAAACATACAAAATATTGGACTCACAAAGTCATATAAAACAAAACCAAATACAAACAAACGTAAATGTTTTTTACATTTCTTAAAAAAGTACAGCAATGTATTGCCGAACAGGGCCATATATACAGGCAGCTAAAGTTTCAAGAAGAAGGGGGAGGGGGACGAGGGATTACACATTCAGATTAACTACATATACAATATTTAAAAAAACAAACAAACACTTAAGAGCATTGCATACATTATCCGAGTACACAATGGAAACTAAACATCAGGGACAGTTTATAGTGTGATCAAATGTGTGTGCAACTGCCTTTTAAAGGCCTTTAATGATGCGGATCGTTTGATTTCTATTGGCAAAGAATTCCACAGAGATGATCCTGAAAAAGCTAAGCTGGATTTATAAAGATCAATACGAGGAATTGGAGGAAGTAAATTTTGAGACCCATACCTCTTCGTAACATGTGTAAAATAGGATTGCACATAACTGGGCACATCACCATGAACTAATTTATACATAAAGACAGCCTTATTGTATGCAAGGTGGGTTTTTAGGGGAAGGAAATTAAGGCTGTTTAACTTCATTTCTGTAGACATGTGCGATTCATACATGATAAGTTTTGCAGCACGACGGTACAAAGAATTGAGTTTCAATAAGTGAACATCACTGCAGCCATCCCACAATGTCGAAGCAAAATTAATATGAGGCATTATATGAGCATGAACGAACATTTTTAATGTTTCAGACTTCGCATAATGTTTGAGTTTTGACAACAAATACAAATTCCTTGATAACACTTTGCAGAGGTTGCTTAGAGAGAGAGAGAGAGAGAGAGAGAGAGAGAGAGAGAGAGAGAGAGAGAGAGAGAGAGAGAGAGAGAGAGAGAGAGAGAGAGAGAGAGAGAGAGAGAGAGAGAGAGGGAGAGGGAGAGCGAAAGAAAAGAGAGAGGGTGAGAGAGCTAGAACGAGAGAGAGAGAGATGATGATGATGATGGAACTTTTTTTTATTTTAGAGAGTGAGAGAGAGAGAGATGATGAGGATAATGATGATGATGGAACTCTTTTGTTTAAGAGAGACGTAAGACGTAAGACATTTTATTGATTAAACACACAAGGTTCATTTCAACGGGGTGTGTGGGGGGGGGGGGGAGGGGGGGGGGCAGAAATACATGCCGTGTGTTTGTATTCATTAAGAGAGAGAGAAACATCTTTGATCTATTCTGGACCGGGTCTGAGCCCCCTGGTTAGCTGTAACTGTGTCACCAGGCCCTCGACCACCGAGCGTCATCAGAAGCAGCCAGGTCCCTCTGATGTATGGGCCCGCAGTCAAGAACACAGCAACGCGCCGTAAAATAACTGTCTTTAGCTCCCAGCTCCCCCTCTGACGTCGATAGTTCTACGTCAGCAGTGACGTGTCGAATCAGCCGCCTCGCGCCGGGCCGGGCCTCGCGGGGCTCCCTTTAATAACGGGCCTTGATGCACAAATTGTTCTTGCTGCCAGTTACCGTTCTCCCCTCTCTCGTTCACACATAGAAAATTAGTCTGGGAGAGGCACTTTCTTACTCGCTCCCCCCCCCCCCCCCCCACACACACACACATACACATTCCCTGTTTCTTTCTGTCTGTCTGTCTCACTCCCTCTGTCTCTCTGTCTGTCTCTGTCTCTGTTTCTCTCTCTCTTTTCTTTTTCGGGGGTTGGGGTTGGTGCATTGTCCTGGAGTTTATTCGCTTCTCTTTTGCCGTTGCTTCCTGAGACCAAAGCCCTAAAACTCTGTTCATTGATTGCCTCCCTTAAATACCCAGTTGCTTCCCTTGTGGAACATTTCATGAGCCCCGATGCTTGATATTTGGCGCTACTGTGAGGGCGGCTATTGGATAAGTTTTCATGAGGTAAAGTTGATAACTCTGCCCCCCCCCCCCCCCTCTCTCTCTCTCTCATCCCTCTTTCTCAGCATCTATCGTTCAAGAGAGAGGTTTGAAGTCTGAGGGTGATGGAACCTTTTCATCTTATTTTTCAGTTGTTTGTTTGCTTGTTCTTTGTTATGTGTTTACTTACTGGTTTGTTTGTTTGTTCGTTCGCTCTTTTGTTTATCATATATCAGAATTTTGTTTTGAAAGTAAGGATGCGTTCGCACGCACATACTTAACCCAACGGCAAGAAATTACAAACATGAGCATTCATAATTATGTTCACATTCACGCACTTGCCTGCGGGCATACAATGCAATGCTTTTCTAAAAATATGATGCATTTTTCCCCTCGGATTAAAGAAAGAAACGGCCTAATTATTTCTTATATCCGGAGTCTCCGGATAAAAAAAACCCTCTGATATGAGAAAGCAAACAACATTTCCCCTCGGCTTTCTTATAAGCGGGTTCCCCTGTACTTAGTTTTCCAGTAAACTTCATCTCTCGATCTGTCTCTCTTTTCATGTGTGTTGTTGTACTGGGCAATTCAGTTAGGCCTACCCTTGTTTCTTTAATTCCAAGATACAACTTCTGACAGAGACTGAAACAAAATTATAAACAAAAACAATCAACAACGTTTGCCAAGCCCAACCCACACCCTCCCGCCTTTGTGTTTGGTTGTTTAACTGTGTTCCAACCCCTTTCTTGTCGCGGCGGCCATTTATTTCACCAAATAGCTGATGGGAATTTTGACAGGTAATAACAACACTGGGCAGCAACGGAATGATAGAAAAACAAAACGGAACCTGAGCAGGATTTCATTGCACGAAAACGTGTGTGTGTGTGTGTGTGTGTGTGTGTGTGTGTGTGTGTGTATATATATGTGTGTATGTGCGTGTGTGTGTACCCCCGTTTCCACAGGTTTGGTTGCCTAAATCACCATAAGGCAACCATCCACACGTGGATGGGAACCTAAACTCTGGATGGCAACCTAATTGTGTGGATGGTCGCTTCATTTAACACCGTTAAATTGACTTTTTTTGACGGAAAGAATGTCATAACAATGTTCAAAATGACATTCTTTCCGTCCTCTATAGGCGACGAAATAGGTCAAATTTTGTGCATTTTTTAGTGCAAAATTCTTCGATGCCGGAGCGAGTACTGCACCCAGTGCTGTTGTAGTGCAAGTGCACTAGAAAGGCACTGCACCCAGTGCCGCCTCTTAGGTAACCATCCACACTTTAGGTGCGTGTGTGTGCGTGTGTGTGTGTGTGCATGGGTGTGTGTGTGTGTGTGTGTGTGTGTGTGTGTGTGTGTGTGTGTGTGTCCCGCCTTAAATGTCAATAGTTTCACAGAGTAGGCGAGAACAAAACGAAGAATAAGATCAATGCTGAATCAGTCTCGCATAAACACTGTATTCATCTTGAGACAAGAAGCAACAATATACAAGTTTCTGCGTTCCTGGGGTGAAACTCCCACGTGCCCTCGTGATTTTATTGTGCATAAGCGTTTTTACTCCGCCATTTAGAAAGACATACGCCGATTTCGGGGGATGCATGCTTGGTATTTTCGTGTTTCTATAACCCACCGAACTCAGGCATTGATGACAGGATCTTTTCCGTGAGTACTTGGTCTTGTGCTTGCGTGTACACACGAAGGGGGATAAGGCACTAGCAGGTCTGCACATAAGTTGACCTGGGAGATCGGAAACATCTCCACCCTCCCACTGGGCGTGGCCGGGATTCAAGCACTCAACCTTCCGCATTGATTTGCCGGTGTAACACGAGAAAATTACTCCCACGAGATTTTTTACTCCGGAGTAAATATTTCGTACGAAAACGTTACTCTCTTTACGAAAAAAGCACTCCCCCATTGCACGAGAAAATTACTCCCCAAGACAGGTGAGTTCCGAGTAAACATTTCGTACAAAAATGTTACTCCCCTGACGAATAAATAACGAATAAATTACTTCACCCCAACACGAGCAATTTAACTTCCCATGCCAGGTGTACGAAATGTTTACTCCCTTGTCCCCTGTTAGTCTTGGTGGTGGAAGGGGTGGAAGGAGGGTAGCGCGACATTCGTGTGCGCGAGATCACTTATTGGCATTATCCCTTCGCCCGCATCCCATTTTTGCGTACGAGATTTTTACTGGAAGTAAAAAAAATGGGGAGTAAAAATTTCGTGGAGGGAGTAATTTTTTCGTGCCTTGGGGAGTTCTTTTCTCGTACGAAAAGTGTACTCGGAGTAAGAATTTCGTACGAAATATTTACTCCGGAGTAATTTTTTCGTGGAGTAAAAATTTCGTGTTACACCGGCGTCTTATTCTCTATAGGCCATTGCGCCCCAACAGATAAACAAGCTGTCTGTCTCTATCTCTGGTTGTCTCTGTTTCTGTCAGTCTGTCTCTCTTAAAAATCTGCAGAGAAAAGTAGCTTGATTGTACCTTGGCATGGAGTCAACGGACAACGGACCTCTCTGATTGTGTTTAAAGCATTGTTGTCTGACTGTATCTGTCCGGCCTTAATTCTCCGTGACTGTCCAGTTAGCTGGCTGGCTTCTACTTTCCTTTGCTCGCTGAATTTCCCTTCCCTCCCCAGTTTCTTCCTGGCTCTGTGACTCGCCTACCCGTGCTCTTCCTCTTCCTTCTCAATATCCCAGCCTCCTCCCCTCTTGTCCTCTCATCCAAAGGCTTGTCAAAAAGCTGCTATGGTGGAGATCAGCGCAACCAGAGTTCTATTGAACGCAACCCGGAAGTTGTCCACAGGCAGCATTCATGGCGGAAAGCCGTGTTAATTAACACTCTCGGGCAGTTTTAAGTGCTGTCTTCAAAAATCGTTCAGGCAATGAATTTTTGCTCCAGAAGTTCCCGGCATTATATAAATAGATCCCTGCGCCTTGAGTCCGAGTCTGGAGATACGCGCGCGATATAAGACTTCATATAACATTACCGGTGTTTCCGGCAAAGAAAGCGAGACCTCGCATCATTGAGGTCAACGCGGGAAATAATAACAGTGGCTACAGTAATTAGGAGACGGGTTAAGCTTCTATGAATCTCTTTAGCCAGGTGTCACCTTTCAAGGGAATCATCTTTGTGAGGATGTTAATTTATGAAACCAACATCTGTTGATAACTCGGGAACCCCTCGCTGTGGAAGTAGGCCGTGGCAAGAATACTATATATTGAATCATGTCCCTGAATGAGCTTGGTTATTGTCCTATAACGTTCTTTCCACTGAAATGGCTATGCGGAAGAACATAATGCACTTCTTCGCCTACTGCGTTCATTGGCTGAAACTCCCACGTATATTCCTGTTCTTTGCATGTGTGGGTTTTTAGGGGTATCACCGTTTTACCCTGTCATTTACGGCAGCCATGCGTGCGCCGATTTCAGGGGGTAAAAGGAGAACAGAAATGTTGTTAAAGTAGAAAGTGTTTTTTTTAACCTCAAACCAATGCCCCTTGCCGCTGGTGGTGGTGATGATGATGATGATGATGATGATGATGATGATGATGATGATGATGATGATGATGATGATGATGATGATGATGATGATGATGATGATGATGATGATGATGATGATGATGATGATGATGATGATGATGATGAATAATTCTTCGAAGAAGAAAAATACGATCAAGGTTTACTAAGCTCTGTGTCCTCATTTTGAGGTCATTCACAACCTCAACCACTTGCCCTTGTCGGTGGTGATGATAGTGATGATGATAGTGATGATGATAGTGATGATGATGATGATGATGATGATGATGATGATGATGATGATGACGTTGATGATGATGACGGTGATGATGATGATGACGGTGATGATGATGATGACGGTGATGATGATGATGATGATGATGATGATGATGACGGTGATGATGATGATGACGGTGATGATGATGATGATGATGATGATGATGATGATGATGATGATGATGATGATGATGATGAATAATTCGAAGAAGAAAAATACGATCAAGGTTTACTAAGCTCTAAGTCCACATTTTGAGATCAATCACGTCTGCGTCATAAAACGGGCAAATGCTCGGTCTCTACGTCACTGCTGACGTTTGCGCGTCAGCGTCACACACGCACGTGTGTGCGTAATAATAAACCTCAGACGTTGTTTGTTGAACGAATGAGATGAGGAGCAGTCTGTAACACACAAAAACATCATCATCAAATAAATTTAACAACCTGCAACTCTCCCCCGACCAAAGACGCTTGTTTGCGTGCGTAATGACACATTCAACATTCCACTTTAAGCACTGAAGAAAGCACTTGAACACAAAACAATCAACTCTCCTTGCCCAAGTCCGCCAATCGTACATCCGACAAGCAGGTTAAACATTTTGCACACTTCCTCCAAATAGCGCAAACAACCAATCCTCCACCCCCCCCCCCCCCCCTTAAATTCGTTGAACTCCTTTCAGCCCCCCCTCCACCGGTTCCGTCTCCCACCTGGTTTTAAAAGTCGATGGTCGAATTTTATAGCGTTTTTCCAACCACAATTACGACATTCGTGTTTTGTTGCTGTTGGCAGGCTTGGTTTTATTTTGGAAAGCCTCGTTGTTGTTGTTGTTGTTGTTGTTGTTGTTGTTGTTGTCTAAGTGTTGAAACTTAGAAAAAAGGTCCAACGGGGGGTGGGGGGTGTGTGTGTGTGTGTGTGTGTGTGTGTGGGGGGGGGGGTGGGGGGGTGGGGGGAGGGGGGTCAAAGTAGCAAGGTTTCCGGTAAAGAATAGGAAGCCTCAGAACTTAGTCTTTGTGAAATAACATAACCTAATTCAAACATTTTCAATTGTGTTTAATCGTTTCCCATGCATGTATTGTGTGTTTATTGCATTTAGTGCAGTACAGCAACAACAACAACAACAACAACAACAACAACAACAACAACAACAACAGCAAACAGCAACAACACATTAACAAAAAAACAACAACCAAACAACAACCAAACAAAACAACCAAACAACCAAGTACAGTTAAAAAAAACAAAAAAAAACAAAAAAACACATAATATAGTCAAGGTCAACGGCGGTGAAGTCGAGGTGACCTCGTGATGTGTTAATGTCACTCCGATTAAATAGCCAACTTTAGCACACACAAAAACAACAACAAACCTTCACAGAAAAATAAACCCCAGCAACAGCAAACAAATAAACCCGATACAGATTGAATGCTTACATTGATTCCAAAATACAAACTCAAGAAGCAAAATAGGTTATTGGAAGAAATAATACGCTGCAATACAAGCGTTCGCAAACGCCTGGACATACCGGTGTAGGATCCGGTCCGGTCCCCCCTCTGAAGTAGTCCCCCGGGGGACCAATTCGTGGCAAAAACTGCTCTATAATGGTCCCCCCTTAGACATCCAGCCTCGTTTTTCTTGTTACAGTGTTAGTAATGTTACCAGCAATTTCAGAGAAAAGAAAGGAAAGAATCAGAGACTGCTTTCATTTCTTCTTATCAGTATTTATTTATTATTCATTTTATTTCATGTGATTTTTCTTTTGAACGGCATTATAAATCAGATCTATTTTATTTTCTGCAAAATATAGTCAAACAAAGAGATTGCTGTCTGTGCACTACATAATACCGGACGAAGATATAGATTGAAAATGGCTTGAATGCCTAAGAAAAACGAGGCTGGATGTCTAAGGGGGGACCATTATAGAGCAGTTTTTGCCACGAATTGGTCCCCCGGGGGACTACTTCAGAGGGGGGACCGGACCGGATCCTACACCGGCATTACCTTGTGAACAAACAACACATTTCATTTCACTTCCATCTTCATTCTCCTACTGCGGGGACAAATAATAACGAGAAAGTGAGAAATGAAAGCTTAGCTTTGGTTACTGTCATTTAATTTGTATTTCCGAAAGATTGAATTATGCATTATGCTGCATTGCGGGAAAAGCTCTTTTGAGATTTTTGTTGTCAATTAAGCAAGTGCGACCTTTGTTATTTGTTACTGCGCGTGCGCAAGATTAAAAAGAATTTCACAGCAAGTAAATAGACCATGACCGTGACCAAAAGAACGGTGGCATTTAATGGAACAACCGTGGTGCCACAATTGATCACAAGTGTCATTAACAGCCCGTGATCACATGCATCATAATTATCGCATCTTCGACGCATTTAATGATTCATTTTATATGTCAGCTGTTATACATGTGGATTTTTTTTAGTATTGTTTTATTTGTGGTCTATTCTTGATACTCAAACTGCGGAATTCCCTATTCGAAAGAACAATTGTCTTATTATAGAGATGTCGCCAGATTGAACGGCTTGCTGCTCCAAGTTCTGCAATGAAAAACCCTTTAATTAAAGGCCCTTAAAGGAGTCGGAAAAACTGCCATGTTTTTTACAATTTATTTGCATCATTGTACGGACAGGAAAGCGTAAGCTTCGATCAGGCCCTGCACGTAAACTAATTACGTTAAAAGCCTACATGGGGAAGTCTATGCTTTTAATTAAGCGTTGTTGACTATGAATGTAGATGTAAATGCTTGTATAACTGTGTTTTTAATTTTAAATGTGTCAAGCGCAAAGAGCACAAGGAACTTAGTCGATAAATATCGACAGGGGGCCGACAAATGGTTTAAATGGGAAATGTGTGTATATGGGTGTGGGTTTGAAACAAACAAACAAACCAACCCATGTGAACCCCGGGCCGCAGGCCTTCGATGTAGTGATTGAAAAAAAAGGATGTTCTCAAATGGTTCAATTCTCATTTGGTCTGATTCTCAAATGGTACCGGTATACTCCCCCCCCCCCCTGGCCGCAGGCCTAGGAGTAAAATTTTATAGACACTGACCTTCTTCCCAGGGGTCATTGACCCAGTTTTAGCTATGAGAGGTGGTTCGCCCAGAGGCTGTAGAGTATACTGGGGCGGTCTCTTTGATGTCTTGAGAGGAAACTTGGCCAGGGTAGTACATGCACCAGAACTGGTGGACACCAAGGACAAACATGAAATCGAAGCAGTTTGCTTTCAGAGGGAACGGTCGTCAGCAACTCAAACTTCTCTGTTTTCTTTTTTTTTTTAAATCTGACTTTCTTTGTGGCCCCCTGACTCCGCCCCCCTCCCTCTGTAAGGACCCCCCTCCACAAGGACCGATTTTTGTCAACATTTTAAAGGTCGCTAGAGAGGGGTTCCACTGTATGACCTAACCGCTACTGGCAGACGGCCTCAATCTTCACGCGCAAAGACGAGATTAATAGGTGCTCGGTTTTGGTATTTTGAATTACATTACATTAAACCTTTGTTGGGTTTCATGGTCATGGCAACAGCCATAATAATATTACATGATGTATAATATCATATTTCAGCATATGTGAATTACATGTCATCATACTAAACTGTCATACATTTTTATTCCTACATTATTCTGATTGATCACAACCAAACCTACTATCATTGGACACATCCAAATGCAAGCGCCTGTTCTTGACAATTTAGATCAGTGCAATTTCCTGGGTCGGGCTTTGCCACAGACACTCACGGTTTGGCCTGTAGGTAAAATGTACAATGTATTTTCTGATTTGTGCACAAAAGCTTTTTTTCTTTTTTCTTTTTTTTAACATAACAATGTTTAATGTCACTGTATGTTTAAAAGACCATGGTCATATTTGTAAAAAAAATGTTAAATTAGAAAATAAATAACATTTTGGTTCATGATTTTTCCTACACCTGTGCTAAAAATAAGAAATAAAAATGTCGGGTATATAAGTCACTCAAATACAGCTAGGTATGAATGGCTCGGTTTGAGTTTGTTGCAGTTGACCCTGCACAAAGCGACATATCATGTTTTTGTTGAACAATTTTGACGTCACCCCTCCCATAGGGTGACGTATTTCACAACTTCCTGTGTTACACAAACTCTGTGATGACCAATTTTGACGTCACCCCTCCCATAGGGTGACGGATTTCACAACTTTCTACAGATGAACAATTTTGACGTCACCCCTCCCATAGGGTGACGGATGTCACAACTTCCTGTGTACACAAACTGATGACGTATTTCACAACAAAATGGCGCTGCCCATGGTCAACCTCGAAACTATCCGTATAGAATGGGGGCGTCCTCGCCCCCATAATAATTGTAAAGTTATGATGTTGCGCTTTATAAATGCTCATTTATTATTATTATTATTATTATTATTTAAGTTATTGAGACATCCCAGTGCACTAAGGGATTTATAGAGCAAATCGAGAAAATTCATTATTGAACGAAGCGCATAGCGCTGAGTTCAATAATTATTTTCGAGATTTGCTCTATAAATCCCTTAGTGCACTGGGATTGTTTCAATAACGATATTGTCAGTACCGCCATAGAAAAAAGAAGATTCCTAACGCACATTTTGCAATGCGCATTTGAATAGGCATAACTGTGTGGTCAGGTCGTGCACAGTAAAGATCTACTTTTGTGTGGGGTGTCTCAAGTGTGTCGTGCTTTCGTCACACGCATTTTAATTTCTGTTGGTAAATTCCAGTGTAGCGTTAATCTGAACAGTGATGATCTTTCAGAGAGACCTCATTTGAACTCGGAGAAAGGCTCTTCATTATTTGCGATTCGAAACCTCCAGTCGAGCTTCGACGGATTGACTATGCGGAGTGACTCCCCTTGAATTGACTCAAAGCGGGACTCGACGGTTCGCACATTTTCAAAACAAATGTGGCATATTTCTCGTGTTCTATGATCTATCTTCACTCATCGGGGAGTCTGATACTAAATATGAACGGTAAGAATGCTCTGAACCCTACACGTATTATATCCCCATCGTTTTTTCGTTCACATTTGCCCAACATGTTAATTTGCTGAGCGGGGTTAATGTCGTCTGCTAGGCTACCTGTCAACCTGGGCAATGGAACGACTGCAGTCTGCACTGAGTCTGTACGCATAAGGCAGGCTGCTAATAAATCTTATATATGGTAAGAACGTTCTGAACCTTACACGTTTTCGATTACGATTGTTCTTGCTTTGAAATAATAATTCTGAAACCATTCATTTACTGAACTGATGTAGTCGTATTTCTGTGTTGTCTGCTACAGAGTCGATCGAGTCAGTCTTCCAAACTGGTCTTGCTGGTACGTTATCGGAATAACACTTGTGTTTTCTGTTAGCCGCTGGGAATTGTATACTAACTCATCATTTGGTAATGTGGATGATAAGCTACATGCCACTAACACGGCATATGAGAAGAATCTATGCAAGTCGGCGAAAATTAGATGAAACACAGCGGCTTCCATTTTTTTTAGATCACTGGCACTGGCACAGGCACATGCAATCTGTCAGAAAAAAAACCACTTCTGCTTTAATTGAGAAGCAGGGAATTTATGGTCATTTGGTATTGTGGAGAATATAAGCTACATGTCATTAATTAATTCTGAGGATGAGAGCACAGTCTTGCTTAGGCAAAGGGCGCAAGAATACGCTCTGTGGAAAAGTTAGCGCACTCCAAGAGTGCGCTAACAGTTTTAGCGCATCGCCATTAGCCAATCAACTGGTTCACATCAGTCATGTGACACCAGTACTTACTGACAATTATTATTATTATTATTATCAGTCTGGAGGAAAGACAGAATTCTTTCTATCTGAGGTAGTTTACGTCAAGACATTAGGTTTTATGACGTAAGAAAATTGTAAGACATGGTATTTGGTTCCATTTTGGCATACCCCACACAGCCTCTAGCCCCAAAACGTGATCACGGGAAATGTTGATTGAATTTTAGTGGGAAATGCGAACTGACAAACCGCGTAAAATGTCGTTTGGCTGCCAATACTAAAGGTGCGTGTATAGTCATCTGTGGGTTAGTTGTGTAAATGTTTTGACTGTTTATATCCGTCTCTGCGACAAAAAGACAAGTTGTTGCTTCAACATTGGTCTGATCGTAGCAGCATCTTTAAGACCTGATTTTATATGTTTGTAGGACTGTGTCTGAAAAGGGGGTTGCACTGTTCACCCACCCTCCCTTCTTTCATGCAGCCTCCCTCCCTTCTTTCATGCAGCCTCTTCTAAATGAGAAGATTCATGGAAAAATTCTTTGAGTTTTTCATGTGCAAAAGTAGTGTGTCAGTTTTCCAGCCAGAACAAAAAATGATTGAAGTAGACACCTTGATGAGGTAAGCAAAGAAGCCAACACGTGTTTCAAACTCCATTGTAGAACATAAAACTTCCCGCTCTTCCTAACCGCGGCGAGCAATACTGATGAGCTGCAGTGTCTGTTTGCTGTCAAGCAAGTGTCCTTGTTCTTTACGCACAAGATGAGGTGCTATTGTGCGAGACGCGAACACTTGAGTGTTCTCCTGACTCTCCTCAAGGAGGTTGCTATGTGCACACAATACCGCGCCGCGGCCGTGACTTGAGCACGTGAAATAAAGAGGCACTTGAGACGGCACGACACACTGCTGGCATGATTACCCATACAGAGGGCGCTGTTTAGAGTTCCGCAACATCATCATGGCGGCTAAAATCAGGCCAAACATGAGGTCCTCATCATCTTCCGCTTTGGCCCTGACACCACGCGAGAACCAAACGGGAAGTCAATGATTTTTATGACAGCTGCATTTTTATTTTTTATTTCTGTTATTTTTTACCTTTGTTGCCCTAGAAACGGTGCAAGCGATCGCAACTGACTCAGACAATCAGCTTTGTGCTTGAAAAATATAATTGACTTTTTTGACGTTACAGGCATGTTTTTTTGATGAACAAAAATTGACCGAGCGAGAGACGGCAGACATTACATTAATAATTTGTGTATATTTCATTTGATCTGTACCGATTGTATGTAGTGTGCTGACATACAGAACGACAACGACAACGACAACAACAACGTCGATAATATTCAACGAGAAAGAGAATATTTCTCGTCTATTCCCTAGCTTACCCGACACACACACACACACACACACACACACACACACACACACACACACACACACACACACACACACACACACACACACCCGCGCGCGCACGCATTTGTTAGAGAAGTGTTGTTGATGATGATGATGATGATGATGATGATGATGATGATGATGATGATGATGATGATGATTATGATGATGATGATAATGATGATGATGATGATGATGATGAACAACTTTGTTTCAAAGCATATTGTTCCGGACTGTTGTTACATCAACTAAAGAACACAGCAGACATTCAGGAAGTGATTTAGAAGTGAAACAATACGCAAAAGAAATCCGCCAATCTAACGAAACCTTGATAATCTGAGAGAGAGAGAGAGAGAGAGAGAGAGAGAGAGAGAGAGAGAGAGAGAGAGAGAGAGAGAGAGAGAGAGAGAGAGAGAGGGAGAGAGAGAGAGAGAGAGAGAGAGAGAGAGAGAGAGAGAGAGAGAGAGAGAGAGAGAGAGAGAGAGAGAGAGAGAGAGAGAGAGAGAGAGAGAGAGACGTCATCAATACTTATATCTGTAGACAACTCGTCTGGGTTCGACACAGGATTTTGGGATCCGTTAAACCAGCCTGGAATAATCGTGTGTCGTTTTTTGTTTCTGACGCCAAATACGTCTTTCCGTTTTAACGTGTAATGGCAGAAGATATACAGACGAACCTGACTAAGGGCAGGTTTAACAGTATGCAAGCCTGTTTTATATTTATTTTTTGTCGAATTGCAGTTTCTTAGGAAGGTACATACCTTGTATATAAAATGTGTGTCAACCATAAATAACTGTTGACTAACACGGGAGCACGAGTAATATAACAGCTAGAAAGCAGCGCGCGCGAAAATCAGCAAATGATAAAAAAAAAGCTTTTTATTTTTACCCTTGCGCGTTTGACGTCAAATCTGTCTGGTAAAATGTGTGCAATCGAACCTAATTTCGGACATTAGTAACCGGATGCACACCCCCCTTGTTCTAAACACGAAGCATAAAAATCTCTTCGCGCAAACTTGCATAACTCGTCTCTGCATAACGCATGCACTACAAACAGAAACAAACCAAAATCAGGAGGCGTATTTAACGGTAGGCTACGCTTTTGATTCAACCTCACACATTTGTTTCTTTCTATTTTCTGACGTCAAATCTGCTAACCGGTGTTGTTATAAGCCTTCAAGTGGTACAAACGCCAATAAATCAGGGCAAATATTGTAGGCCTGTTAATTTATTGTGTGCTTCTGCCAATAAACGTCACACATTTTCACCGGTATTAAACTATGTTCGCACAACTTTGCATAGACTGTCGACGTAACTAATCATCAATCAATCATCAATCAATCAATCAATAGGACGCTTATATCGCGCATATTCCGTGGGTACAGTTCTAGGCGCTCTGCAGTGATGCCGTGTGAGATGAAATTTTATACGGCCAGTAGATTGCAGCCATTTCGGCGCATATTTACCTTTCACGGCCTATTATTCCAAGTCACACGGGTATAGGTAGACAATTATTAACTGTGCCTAAGCAATTTTGCCAGGAAAGACCCTTTTGTCAATCGTGGGATCTTTAACGTGCACACCCAATGTAGTGTACACGGGGGGGAGGGTTCGGACACCGAAGAGAGTCTGCACACAAAGTTGACTCTGAAATAAATTTCCGCCGAACCTGGGATCGAACTCACGCTGACAGCGGCCAACTGAATACAAATCCAGCGCGCTACCAACTGAGCTATACAGGAAACATGGACAATTACGAAGTACATGTAATTAAAACGGCGCATTTTTTTGTTTGTTATCTAACTCACAGCAATTTACATGACTGTATGTGTTGAATATACCTTATTCTCTAACGTCTGCTCTGTCTGCGTTCCGTACGGTTCAAACTAACTTAAATCAAGGCAAGACTAATGTTATGTAGACCTACTATTTACACTCTAAACTGAAGTCTTCCACGTTTGAACACCCTTTTTGTGACCAGTTCTGAACACAGTGTGACAGTCCATAATTCTACTATCAAAAATTGCACACATGAAAAACGGTAGTGTTCAACTTTTCACTCTGTGTGCAAAACTGGTTTTAAAAAAGGTGTTAGTTAAAGGCTGACATAGTCCTATTTAATTAGTTTAATTACTTCCAGGGCTTTTCCCATCGTTGCGGGGATGTATAAATTAAGCTTCCTGCAAAGTTTTAGGTTTGAAGTCCTTACCAATTACGAGAAATAATTAATTCTTTATTGCATTGTTTAGCAACAGTTCGATCTCCAGGACTTGGGCTATTTTTAGACCGTTGACGTCACTTCGTGACGTTTCGTAAACCAAAGACGGCGTTTGAGACTGTTCTGTTTACATTCGACACTATCAACACCACTTTGCAACACTGAACTAATTTTTTCTGTGTTCGAAAGCTACAGCCAATCGTTATTATATCTCCTTAGGTACAGTTTTATAACATTATTGGCACATGTAAACAATATGAATTAATTAATGAACGCTACGAATATGGCAGCCTTTAAAGGCACAGTAAGCCTCCCGTAAACCATCACAGAGCTCCCCGAGCGTCTACATACAGTACAAGCATACTTCCATTTGAACGCTCACCGAACGGGAACATCCTGGCTGCTTTCTGTCGAGCGTGAGAAATTTTCAAAGAATTTATTTTCGTGGACTTGGTCTTCTACAACAATGGCGCCTCGTTTTGGTGCTGGACGGCTGTTATGATACCGGAAATCACGCCCTGACAGTAAGCCTCCCGTAAACCATCACAGATACTGTCAGGCTTTTACACACAGTACAAACACCCTTCCATTTGAACGCTCACCAAACGGGAACATCCTAGGTGCCCTACGTAAAGAGCGAGCAATTTTTAAAGAATTAATTTTGCAGATTGTCTCGAACACTTTTTGGACCCATCCTGAACTCAGGTCAAACATGAGTTACTTCCCTTCGGGTCTCATTCTATCGATGTAAACTGGCGATAGCCGTGAATCGATGATTATCAAAATGTTTTTGGACCGTGGTGCGTTTTTGCACTAGACCTAACTTTTAAAATCTAAATAATAAATTGACAGCTTGTTACACAAACATTCTTTAATCATACAAGAATTCTTTTTTCATCAAGACAAGATCAGTACAATATTCGAAGTTGTGAAAGTTTGAAAAAAGAAAAGCCCGGAAGGGTCGTAGCAGACGATGGTTTATGCATATCGCCGTTCCTCTCAACAGTCAAAAGCCATCGCTAGAGTTCTTGTGAACCACAGCCGTTTGTTTTGTGCATAAAAACGTGCTATTGTAAATAAGCTCACATCGAGTCGCATTCAAATAACTAACTGACGACTACATTGTGAAAAAGGGAAACTGGATCACACGGGTTCACGATGGCTCAGGGAAAAATAAATTCTTTGAAAATTGTTCGCTCTTTACGGAGGGCACCTAGGATGTTCTCAATCGGTGAGTGTGTTTGTACTGTGTGTAAAAGCCTGACCGTATCTGTGATGGTTTACGGGAGGCTTACTGTGCCTTTAAGGGAATCTTAAAAGTTAAGAGTGTGTATTTGTGCTCCTGGCGATAGTCCTGACTCATCCACCTGTATTCAAACCCGTTTATACAAGTACAACCGTGCGTAACCTGTCACTGTTTAACTAATGTATGCAATGCATTGGAAAACCGATAAGCGGAAAGCGATTAAAACGATGTACTTTTAATTTATTCATCACACGTGCGTGCTGCCCTATTTTCTGACGTCAAACCTTTTGATCTCGGAGCTGGCAGCATGGTATGTGGTACCAACGAATCTACTTCATCACATAATTGAGGCTAATTCATTTGTCGGTTCTTTTTGTGTGTGCTTCTAGATCTATCACACATTCAGAGGTGAATTAAAGACTGTTCACGCAGCCTTTTGTATATCCTGCCACTGCATTACAAATGTACAAAATGCAAAATGAAATAGTAAAAATCAAAACGATACGTGAGAAAATGTTCCTTTAAATCCCCACGTGTAAGTGATACTTAATTTTCTGACGTCACATCAGTGTATCCGGTGTAACATTGTACCAAATTAACCTCGATCTGGGGCAAGACTTTTGCTGTGGAATCCTAGAACTTGTATTTCTGCTTCTGCTCATTAACGTCAAGAAATAGATATCTCTGCTCGTAATGTAATACGAGACACGCATTGCAAGAAGTAAGAGGGTTAATTGTGTATTAATTACAATGTCACATTTAATTTGACCCTGGCATTTTCGTGTCTTGTCATTAGGTGGGTAATTGTGAAAACTGGTACAGACGAACCCAAAACTGGTACAGACGAACCCAAATCAGGGACAGACTTTAAAGTAATGCAAAACTTCCGCTCAGTTTTACTTGTAAATGTTTCGCATTACTTTTGAGTTAGGATGCTTCTGTTCACGCACCATTAAATAACCTGCTACTGTTAAATACAACGGGTCCAATGCAATAGGAAACAGGGGAGTCAGGAAATCAATCGGCAATTAAAACCGCATTCTTTTAGCGTAACCCTCACACCTTGCAACGACCACGAGGAAATGAGATCGTTTGGACACAAATGAAACTCTCCCAACTTATGGCCTACGACTAACGGAGGTTTTGATGAGCTTGTTCGCTTCCGGGTTGTCAAATGGTTTGGGGATCAGTCTAATGTCCGCAGCCACAAACACTGAGCCCCCGGAATTCGTTAACTCTCTTTCCATTCAGCCGCCCAGTTCGCTTTAAATCTGCCCCAATACTCTTCAATTTTCCCTGTGCACAATTACGTACGAGCCAGGCTCTGTATGTGTGTGTGTGTGTGTGTGTGTGGGGGGGGGGGGATAAGAAGAAAGGAGAGGAGATAATAATACCGGGAAGGGTGTGGAAGGAGGTGAGGTGTGAATGATGGCGGGAAGGAGATGAGAGATTTGAAGGAAGGAGATTTTTGCCAGAGAGGCGGGGAAGGGGGTAGGAAGGGGATTATTGCCCCTTTCCTTGCTCCAATCGTTTGTCTGCCTGACTTGTCGCGGTGCTTCCTGGGAAATGGTTCATGCGCAGGCGACAGCTAACGTCATCACAGCTTGGAATAACGTTGCACAAAAACGCAGTTTATAAAATATTTTTTAAAAGACTTCCTTCTGCCAGTGTGTGATACTGACATGTTATTATCTCGCTCGTCAACATCCTGCGTTGACCTTTCCGTGTTGGAGACACGCCATTCGCAGCATCTGTGTTTGTTTGTCGTGTGTGTGTGTGTGTGTGTGTGTGTGTGTGTGTGTGTGTGTGTGTGTGTGTGTGTGTGTGCCAAATTGCCTTCAGCTCAAATGTACTGGTTGAATATTTGCATTGAAAGTTACCATCCGAATTGGGACTTAGAATTTGTTTCTCGTAGTATCGACCTTTTAGCACAGAGTCAGTCTTTTGGTCCCGTTCTCGCAGTGCCCTTACTGTGCAGACGAACGATGCGATTTAGGCACTTGTAAGAAGACTCACATTTGGCATCAACCATGTCACGTGATTAAAAGGCCACTTTTGTCAGTACCTTAAAGGACCATAACAGGCACTTTTTAAGGTCAGATAAAGCAGTTGGGGTTGATTTAATGATATAGGTAAGCATCTACAGATGCAAAAACCGATCAGTAAATCTCAGGTTTTGTGTTGCATCAGTCTAATTTTACACAAAATGCATGCTCAAAAAGCGACCAAATTCGTCTGCTACGCGAGACTTCAAATTCCCCGCGGCGGCAAGCCCTTGGCTGTGACGTCACAAGGGGGAGCCAGAAACGAAAGTAGCAACGCTCGGTGTGCGTCTTTAATGCAGCTGTGGGTGCGCGCGTGCTCCCGAAATCATGCCGAGAGAGTGTGCTGCTGCCGAATGTTCGGAGTTGCAAAAAAAAAGAGACTCAGGCTTGAGTTTTTATTTGTTTCTATCCGACTGGGTAACAACTACAACGACGACAATAACACTGACAACAACTCGAAAACCAAGAACAACTACAATGTCAACAACAGCTTTACACTGATAAACTGTAGGTGGAACACGATTGATTTGACACGTTACAACCTTGATTTCATCTACGACGACAACAACAACAACATCAACTTAAATTCGAGAACATAAATTATACGTCTTCAACAACAAAGCCAACAACAAATCCGATAGAACTTCAACTACAATGACAACAGTGATCATGGGCTGCCTAATCTATTTGTTGAGTCTGGCAGACATTTTACTTCCACCCTTGAGAGAGAATGTTTTTTCTTCGTACACTTTGTGCCTCAAACCTGACTAAGAGGATACAATTCTACATTAATCCCCGATTATCAACCCAAATAGGTAGGACACTTCCGTCTCAACTCGGACGCCGCTGTAAGAACGATCTCCAGTAACAGACGCTGATAACGATACAGCTATCTGCTCGCTCCTAAACCACTCCCCCAGCCTGTATGTCTACACACTGGCACCAATTAAACCTCCAACTGAGCTGTTAACCCGTGGTTTGTAAAAATGTAAAAATATTGTACAAATTACGTCGAACCTAAATCCGCGATTTGTAAAAGAAAGAAAAAATCTCTATTCAGCCTATTGCCCCATCGCTGGGAAATTCAGATGGCTTCCTCCCAGTGGAAAGCTAGCAGCAACAAAGTCGCGCTACCCCAAAGTCAAGGGATCCATTAGATTTGTTTTTCTTTCTTTTTCCATTTCGTTATTTTTCTTCATCGCTGGCGAATTCGGATCGCTTCCTCCCAGTGAAAAGTTAGCAGCAACAGAGTCGCGCTTGTGGTCCAAGTTGTGGAAATTTCCAAGTTGTGGAATGTGTCCAAGTTGTGGTATGTGTCCAAGTTGTGGTATGTGTCCAATATGTGCAATGTTGTGGTATATGTCCAAGATGTGGAATATGTTCAAGATGTGGTATGTGTCCAAGTTGTGGTATGTGTCCAAGTTGTGGTATGTGTCCAAGTTGTGGTATATGTCCAAGATGTGGAATGTGTTCAAGATGAGGTATGTGTCCAAGATGTGGAACGTGTCCAAGATGTGGTATGTGTCCAAGATGTGGTATGTGTCCAAGTTGTGGTATGTGTCCAAGATGTGGTAATGTGTCCAAGTTATGGTATGTGTCTCATATGTGGTATGTGTCCAAGTTGAGGTATGTGTCCAAGTTGTGGTATGTGTCCAAGATGTGGAATGTGTCCAAGTACTGGTATGTGTCCAAGTTGTATGTGTCCAAGATGTGGTATGTGTCCAAGATGTGGTATGTGTCCAAGTTGTGGTATGTGTCCAAGTTGTGGTATGTGTCCAAGCTATGGTAATGTGTCCAAGTTATGGTATGTGTCCAAGTTGTGGTATGCGTATAAGATGTGGTCTGTGTCCAAGTTGTGGCATGTGTCCAAGATGTGGTATGTGACCAAGTTGTGGTATGTGTCAAAGACGTGGTAATATCGTCATGTGTCCAAGTTTTGGTATGTGTCCAAGTTGTGGAATGTGATGGGATAATAAAGAAATGGAGAAAAAAAATCTAATAGATTCACTGACTTTCGGGTAGCGCGACTCTGTTGTTTCTAGCTTTTCACTCGAAGGAAGCGACCCAAATTTTCCAGCGATGGAACAATAAAGAAAAGGAAGAAAAATCCCATAGATCTCCCTTGACTTTGGGGTATTGCGACTCTGTTGCTGCTAGCTTTCCACTGGGTGGAAGTGATCCGAATTTCCCAGCGACGGGACAATCTAGTAATGATATGGAGAAAGAAAACAAACTCAACGGAGTCGCGCTACCCCAAAAGTCAAGGGATTTTGTTTTTGTGCCTTGACTTTTGGGATGACAAGAAGATATCGGGAACATTAACGTGATTTGTAAAAAAAAAATGATTACAAATCACGGGGCGCGCAGACCCTTGATTTTAACTCCCAGGCTCAAAACTGTAAGGATCAGCAGCTAAAGTTGCTTGTATGAATACGGCTTCTGACGTCATCGAAAATTTTACCCAGAATTCACCACCTCCGTACTCTTGCGGACGTTCGAGATACAATGGCCGCCAGATCGGAACGCGAAAACGCTTCGCTTCAGCAACGAAATTCGTCGGATTATGGCCTAAACGATTCCGAAATAAACTAAACAGGTGAGAAAACAATTTCCTACGGCATGCATATGTCTGGTTAATCTAAGTCACGCCAAAACGCAAATAAACGCGTTTTTGACACCAAAAATATCCTGTTGGGGTCCTTTAAAGACACTCAGCTTCACGAAAACCATCAGTTTCTGATCACAGACACTGTGAGGCTTTTAAACACAGTACAAACACCTTTTATTTTAAACACTCACCGCTTGAGAACATCTCAGGTACCCTCCGTAAAGAGCGAACATTTTTCAAAGAATTAATTTTTGCGTGGCCAGCCGGATTGTCTTGTCACATGTACCACTATCGGACGCCTGGTTTTGGCGCTAGACCTAACTTTTAAAATCTAAATTACAAATTGACAGCTTGTAACACAAACATTCTTAAATCATAAAAGATTTCTTTTTTCGTCAAGACAAGATCAGTACAATTCGAAATTTTGAAAGTTCGTGTTTCCCTAAGCAGACGAATTGTTTGCATATCGCTTGCTTCTTTGAAAACTTCCGCCGATAAGTTTGTGTGACTTCCAGTCGTTTGTTGCATTTTAGATTCAGAGGTACACAATAACGTGCTCTTGCAGATACAGCGAGTCGCATTGAAATCACAAACTGACGACGAAACTGTGAAAAAAGGAAAGTGTGTGACACGGGTCCACGATAGCTCAGTGGTAAAATAAACCACGAAATCTAGTGTGTGGTTTACGCAAGCTAAATAGCTGTGTCATTTAATGCTGTTAAATGCTATTGCAAGTGTGTTCCATAAGGTTAGAACTGCTTTTTTTCGTGAGAAGATTTAAATCGTTCTGAAAACCATTTGAGGCAGACTGGGGCTATAAGGTAACGCTTACAAAAAACAAAACAAAAAAACACACAGAAAAAGCCAACAAAGCTACAAAGCAAACACAAAACCAAATAAATTAACAAACAAGCCGAGATGTAGCCAATCTTACTCCACCATCTCTCGTGTTATAAAAACTACAAGCCAAGGAGGAAAACATAGGGGAAGGGCTCCTAATATGGACCGGCTCCTAATATGGACCACTTTCTGTTTTGACAAACTAACGGCGCTAGAGCACTCAAAACAGTTTTATTCGCTGTATTCACCCTCTCTGGATAACTTGCACATGTCAAAACAGTCGCTGAAACAGAAATCTCAAAACCGTTAGGCTTTTTCTCTTTTTTTCACTTTTGGCAGCGTTCACTCTAAATTTGCCGCCTAAAACGGACTCGTTTCTGTCCACAGCCAAAGCTTTTATCACACAAAAATTGCTATATAAGACAGCTAAAACCGTATTTGTTACATTTTAGGAGTGTTGACCCCGAGTTTCTACTGCAAACAAACATTAATAGCAAAATCTCAAAGTATGTGCGAGTCCCCTAATATGGACTACCTTCAACAAATCGAAGAAAATAAAAGCTAAAGGCTATTTTCATTAATTCATTAAGAAGCTTGCTGGAAATAACCTATAACTAGCCCTCGAGATTTAAAAAAAAATGCTACAAAAAGTCTTCTTTTCGTGGAAGTTGATAATTTCACTTATTTTCACTCTGTTTTTGATAAGCTTCTTTAGTTTCCTGGTGTGCTTCAAATAATGCTCTCATCATCCCGAAACAGATAAATCTAGAGCATATTTTAATTAGGCTGACTTGTACACTAAGTTGTATCATGTTATTTTGAAATAATAATAATAATAATAATAATACGAATATTTATAACGCGCACATATCTCACCAACAGGCGACTCAAGGCGCACATACACTCATTCACACACACGGAGACTTAAAGTCACTAGCACACACACACCATCAACCATTATAATATGTACAGTTATTCAGGGTGGGATGGGGTGGGCAGTGTAGAATGCATGGATTATTTGGAAAAAAGGAATGTCTTGAGTGCAGATTTGAATGATTCGAGGGACTGTTGTTGACGGAGGGGGAGAGGTAGTGTGTTCCATTGGCTAGGTGCTTGGAAAGAAAATGAGCGTTGACCTGCTGTTTTGAGTTTGGTGTGGGGGATGTTGAGCTTGAGGGAGTCGGCAGATGATCTGAGTGCTCGTGAAGGGACATAGAGAGAGAGAGAGTCGGAGAGATAGGCAGGGGCGAGACCATGGAGGCATTTGTAGGTGAGAGTGTTGATTTTGTAGGTGATACGGGCAGGAACGGGCAACCAGTGGAGCTGATTTAGGAGGGGGGTGATGTGATCTCTCTTTTTCTTTCGTAAGACAAGACGGGCAGAGCTATTTTGAATGCGTTGGAGACGAGAGATAGAAGAAGAGGGAAGACCCGCCAAGAGAGAGTTACAATAGTCAAGACGTGAGAGAATGGTGGAAGTGACCAGTTTGGCGGTAGCATCTGTGGTGAGGTACTTGCGGATAGTGGCGATGCGGCGGAGTTGGAAGTAGCAGGTGCGAGAGACAGAAGAGATGTGTTGTTTCATGGAAAGGGTGTTGTCTAGAGTGACTCCGAGGTTTTTGACAGCAGAAGACAGAGGGACAGAAGAGTCAGAGAGTTGAAGAGAGTCGGAGGTGGCTTTGGAGAGTTTGGATGTAGTGCCTATTAGGATAGCTTCAGTTTTGTTGCTATTGAGCTGAAGTTTGTTTTCTGTCATCCAATTCTGCACCTCAGTGATAGTGTCAGAGATAGAGGAAAGAAGAGATTCAGACTGGTCAGGGGAAGAGCTGTTGTGAAGTTGAGAGTCGTCAGCAAAAGAGTGGCGGAGAACGTTGTGTCGGTCAAGGATGTGATCAAGAGGTTGAGTGTAGAGAGTAAATAGTACAGGCCCAAGGACTGAGCCCTGAGGGACTCCGCACTCAAGCCTGATGGGGTCAGAGTTCAGTTTGTCAATCGAAACAATGGTAGCGGTCGGTAAGATAAGAAGAGAACCAAGAAAGATAATGTGCTATGGATACCAAAGGTGTGCTGAAGGCGTTGAAGGAGGATGTTGTGGTCGACTGTGTCAAAGGCCGCTGATAGATCAAGTAGAGCGACGGCAGAGATTTCAGCTTGGTCAGTGGCAAGGAGGAGATCATTAGTGATTTTGAGAAGGGCAGTTTCGGTGGAGTGGTGAGGACGATAGGCAGATTGAAGCGGAGAGAGAAGATTGTTGCAAAGAAGGTGAGAGTTGAGTTGTTTCAGGACGACTCTTTCAAGGAGTTTGGAGATGAAGGAAAGGTTTGAGACAGGGCGGTAGTTGCTGAGGGTGTTTGGGTCAAGCGATGGTTTCTTAAGTAGAGGTTTGACAATAGCAGTCTTAAAGGAGTTGGGGACAGTGCCTGTTTGCAGAGAAGTGTTGATGATTTTGAGAATAGAAGGGAGGAGTTCAGGAAGACAGTCAGAGTAGAGTTGTGTGGGAAGAGGGTCAAGGTCACAGGTTTTCAAGGTCATTTCTTTGAGGACTTTCTCCAGGTCAGTGAGAGTGAGAGGCTGAAAGTGTGTGAAGGGGGTGCCTGTAAATGCAGGAGGAGTTTCAGAGTTTTGGTGTGAGATTTTGTCTAGTTTGTCACGGATGGTTTGGATCTTGTTATGGAAGTAATCAGAGAAAGCTTGCGACAGTTTGGAGGGGTCGATGTTGTTGGGCAAGGGAGAAGCAGAAGAGCAGCCAAGAAGGTCATTCAGGGGGCTTTTTACAGTGATTCGTGAAGGCCGCTTCACTGGTCCATATTAGGCGCCCAGGCTCCTAATATGGACCCTTTGTGATTTTTTCTGTATTTAATTTTTGCTGAATGTCTATCAAAGCTATTTCACTCTAATTAGGCCAAACGGTTAACCTAAGAGAGAAGGACTACCAAACACAAAATGAAACTTCTTTGCAAGAAAACATCTTTCTTTATTTGGTGTTTAACCTCGTTTTCAACCACGAAGGTTATATCGCGACGGGGAAAGGGGGGAGCCACTTGTCAATTGTTTCTTGTTCACAAAAGCACTAATCAAAAATTTGCTCCAGGGGCTTGCAACGTAGTACAATGTATTACCTTACTGGGAGAATGCAAGTTTCCAGTACAAAGGACTTAACATTTCTTACATACTGCTTGACTAAAATCTTTACAAAAATTGACTATATTCTATACAAGAAACACTTAACAAGGGTAAAAAGAGAAACAGAATCCGTTAGTCGCCTCTTACGACATGCTGGGGAGCATCGGGTAAATTCTTCCCCCTAACCCGCGGGGGGCCGCAAGAAAACAAGCTAGTTATCAGCATGAAACAAAAAGTGGTCCATATTAGGAGCCCTTCCCCTACTAGCAGTCTTCTATTCTCCCTCTCTCCCCTAGACCAAAGAGTGTTACCCTTCCTAGACCTCCAGCATCGCAGTCTCCGCTTCTTCCGATCCTGCAACTACATTTTTTCCCGTTCTTTCAATATGACGCGCGATCTTCAATAGAACTGCCCGAGCGGAATTAAGTTCAGACCCAAGTCACAGTGGCTTGTTTCGCGTTTTAACGCGCGGGGAATGACGTCATAATGACAGGGCTAACGACGTGTTGTCAGCCAATCAGATGATCGATCACGTGGCAGGGAACACTTTTACGCGTCCCTCCTGAAACATCGCGTCCGTAATGAGTGTGTGTTTTTTGGTGTGTGTGTGTGTGTGTGTGTGTGTGTGTGTGTGTGTGTGTGTGTGTGTGTGTGTGTGTGTGTGTGTGTGTGTGTGTGTACCCCCGTTTCCACAGGTTTGGCTGCCTAAATCACCATAAGGCAACCATCCACACGTGGATGGCAACCTAAACTCTGGATGGGAACCTAATTGTGTGGATGGTCGCTTCATTTAACACCGTTAAATTGACTTTTTTGACGGAAAGAATGTCATAACAATGTTCAAAATGACATTCTTTCCGTCCTCTATAGGCGACGAAATAGGTCAAATTTTGTGCATTTTTTAGTGCAAAATTCTTCGATGCCGGAGCGAGTACTGCACCCAGTGCTGTTGTAGTGCAAGTGCACTAGAAAGGCACTACACCCAGTGCCGCCTCTTAGGTAACCATCCACACTTTAGGTATGTGTGTGTGTTTGTATGTGTGTGTGTTTGTGTGAGTGTGTGTGTGTGTGTGTGTGTGTGTGTGTGTGTGTGTGTGTGTTGATCCACCTCTGGCAGTCATGGCCAATGATCAACAACAACAACAACAACAACAACAACAACAACAACAACAACAACAACAACAACAACAACAACAACAACAACAACAACGACGACATAAAAACATCAACAGAAAGGAACATTCCTACTGACAGAAAAATAGTATAATTATGTATCCCTATCTCCCTCTCTATATGCCACACTTTGACTCCCTCCACGAAGAAAGAGAAGCTCTGAGAGACACTGACTAGCACTCTCTCTCTCTCTCTCTCTCTCTCTGTCTCTCTCTGTCTGTCTGTCTGTCTGTCTGTCTCTCCCCCCTCTATCTCTCTCTATCTCTCTATATCTCTCTTTCTCTCTCTCTCTCTCTCTCTCTCCTTCTCTTTCTGCACAGGCTAAGCCTAGACACTTTATTCTTTCGTAATCAAGCTATGAGTTCTTTCTATCTCTTTCTCTCTCTCTATTTATCTGTCTGTCTGTCTGTCTGTCTGTCTGTCTGCCTCTGTAACAGGAAACGCATATGCAACACACACACACACACACACACACACACACACACACACACACACACATACACACACACACACTGTCTGTCTGTCTGTCTGTCTGTCTGTCTGTAACTCTCTCTCTCTCTCTCTCACTCTCTCTCTCTCTTTGACTCTGAGGAACGCACACGCCGGTACCCTATCCTCTCCTTACCCCTCTCAATCTCATCACCACCTCCCCCTCCCCCCGCACACTTTCAAAAAAATAAAATCTCTACTTGTAGCGAATCCATCAGGGGTTCTTTCGCCCGCAACATACATACCAGATAAATGTCAGAGAGTAATGATTATCGGGGTGCGCAACTAGGTCATCAATTATACGTTGTTTACTGTTGTGTTTAGCCGTGTTTACATCAACAGCATATTTGGTTATTAATAGCGTCATTTCGTGTGCACGTGCATCCTATCTTGGTGATCAGCTTACTGCTAGCTCAATTACGCCATTTTTGTGTCACGTCATGTATCGCTTTACTTGGCTTTCAATCTACTTAGGTCATTATCCTCGGATTAATCTATCTTGCCTTTGTTTTGTTCCATTACATGCCTGTGTTTTTGTCAGTGAATATGTGTCCAAGTTCGTTTGATCTTTGTTGGCGTTCGTGCGTGCGTCACAGCCGATGTTTTAACTCATTAATATCTTCCGTAGCATTACGTTAGTCTACTCCAATATTCGCACACAGCTTTTTGTGCTTGGATTAAAAAATGATTGTGATGTGTGTTCTCGCGTCATTCGTTTTTGTCCGTTTTTACTAACATACGAAGTATTAAGTATATTGTCATGAAGTATTAATAGCTCTCTCGAATGTGGTTCGGCCTCGGGTTTGCTGCCTACGTACATTTGTGACGAACTCTCTAAAAATCTGCGTCCAACTTTTGTAATTGCACGCTCTGATCTTTTCATGTGAACCCTCTTTACAAATCTCAAAGGAATCCGTTGCGTCTGAAAATGCGTCATTTTAGCGTCATGCTTAAAACAGTTCGTGTTTCTCTAATGATACTAGTCTTTGTTCTATCACTTTTAGCCAGAGAGAGAGAGAGAGAGAGAGAGAGAGGGGGAGAGAGACGGTGAGAGAGAGAGAGACAATGAGAGAGAGAGAGAGAGAGAGGGGGGGGGGGAAAGAGGGAAAGAGAGAGAGAGACAATGAAAGAGAGAGAGAGAGAGAGAGAGAGAGAGAGAGAGAGAGAGAGAGAGAGAGAGAGAGAGAGAGAGAGGGGGAGTAAGAGAGGGAAAGATAGAGAGACAGCGTGAGAGAGAGAGAGAGAGAGGGAGGAAGAGAGGGAAAGATAGAGAGAGAGAGAGAGAGAGAGAGAGAGAGAGAGAGAGAGAGCGAGAGCGTAACAGAGAGGGGCGAGAGAAAGTCATCAATCAACTAATATGAAGTAGGTCGCGCTCGGGGGATTACACGCCTCGATAAACTGATTAAATTACTCCTGAATATTTCAGGTGTTTCATGCTGGGTTAATTGCATCGGACGCAGCTACAAAGCCGCACACACACCAGCTACAAAGCCGCACACACACACACACCAGCTACAAAGCCGAACACACACCAGCTATAAAGCCGCACATACACCAGCTACAAAGACGAACACACACACACACCAGCTACAAAGACGAACAAACACCAGCTATAAAACCGCACACACACCAGCTATAAAGCAGCACATGCACCAGCTACAAAGCCGCACACACACACTTCAGCTATAAAGCCGCACATGCACCAGCTACAAAGCCGCACACACACACCAGCTACAAAGCCGAACACACATCAGCTACAAAACCGCACACAACAGCTACAAAGCCGAACACACACCAGCTACAAAGCCACACACACACACCAGCTACAAAGTCGAACACACACCAGCTACAAAACCGCACATACACCAGCTACAAAGCCGCGCATGCACCAGCTACAAAACCGCACATACACCAAATACAAAGCCGCACATACTCCAGCTACAAAGCCGCACACACACCAGCTACAAAGCCGCACACACACCAGCTACAAAGCCGCACACACACCAGCTATAACGCCGCACATACACCAAATACAAAGCCGTACATACACCAGCTACAAAGCCGCACACACATCAGCTACTGAATGTTGTCGAACAGCGCAACGATAAACAAGTCACGTGAAGCAAAATAAAAGCACTGAGTCAATCGGTAGGCATCAAACTAAAAGATCAACCCCAAAAACCGGTCATCGGCAAGATAACATTCAGATAGTCTCGGCTAACAATACCCGAAGACCGAGACGGGTCACGCTCGTGCCCGCAAAGAATGCGAACATTATACTCAACCTATTTTCTTTAATTTTGAGCGCGTTTTTAAAGTAAACATATCATATCTACATATTGTTGAATCGTGGAGACGATGATGAATACAATGCAATGATTTTTTGGCTCACGTAAGTGTAGCCTATGCGATGCTAAACTTTGTCTGTCTGTGCGTTCTTTTTCACCATTATGCGTAATTCTTCATGTTCATCTATTTGTTCATCTTTTCCTATTATCGTTCTCTTGTTTCGAAAATAAATGTTTGCCTCGTTTGCATCACTAGTATACTGTGTGTGTGTGTGTGTGTGTGTGTGTGTGTGTGTGTGTGTGTGTGTGTGTGTGTGTGTGTGTGTGTGTGTGTGTGTGTGTGTGTGTGTGTGCGTGCGTGTGTGTGTGAGTGAGTTTGTGTTACTGTTTGTTGATTTCTTACGGGAGCCTTGAAGGCTTCGCCTCTTGTTTTTTATCTGTTAGTAAAAATTCGTTTTTAATGACAACTTTAATGAGCAAACTAATCAACTAATTGTTGAGCTTCCCAGCTGAAATGCAATCCCAGTGTCCGAACTGAGTCAAAGATTGCTTGACCAAAATTTCAATCAGTTTGGTTGAAAAATTAAGGCGTGACAGTTCCGCCTCAACTATCACTAAAAGCCGTCATCAAAGACATTAATCGAAAAATGAAAAAATCATCAAGTTTCATTAAGATCGGTCCAGTAGTTTTCTCTGAATCGCTCCACACACACACACACACACACACACACACACACACACACACACACACACACACACACACACACACACACACACACACACACACACACACACACACACACACACACACACACATATATATATACACCACGACCCTCGTCTCGATTCCCCCTCTTTGTTAAAACATTTAGTCAAAACTTGACTAAATGTAAAAAGAAGAGCTATGCGCCCTCCTGTCCCCTGTGGAATATGTGTGTACTCAATGAACAACTTGATTGCACGAGTTCAGGAGGACACTGTTCAGTGAATGCTCCCCCATGCTACCTGCAGTGAATTAATCAGTCAGGTGTGTTAACAGGGATTAAGGGCTCTTTGAAGTCAGTGTGGAGGTTGTCGCGTCATGTCTCACTAGTCAGACAGTGTGTGTGGTCGTTGTCGTATAATGCTTTAGAATCAAAAAACAATAAAGGTAGGTTGTTGGAACGTTTGTTATTGACAAAACAATACATTCACAAATTTATCGACCCAACGGTCTTTTAAGTGCACAGACAAACAATTAATAACGAAAACGTATCTGTTTAAAAAAAAACCCGTTCCAACAACCTACCTTTCTTGTTTTTACATTTAGTCAAGTTTTGTTTGCAGTTAGTCAAGTTTTGACTAAATGTTTTAACATAGAGGGGGAATCGAGACGAGGGTCGTGGTGTTTGTGTGTGTGTGTGTGTGTGTGTGTGTGTGTGTGTGTGTGTGTGTGTGTGTGTGTGTGTGTGTAGGTGGTTTTACCGACAAATGGGGACGATTGTCACTGGAGAGCAGTCAAATGGGGACGCTTCCGACAAACGGGGACGTCCCCATTTGTCGGCCCGTGCGACCCCATTTGACTGGATTTGAGCAGATTGAGCGACCCCATTTGACTGCTTCCTAGCATCCCTGTGGACAAACGGACTGGATTTTCACACAGATTCATACACATATTTTAGCTCTGCACTTTGTGGTCTGCTCAACTAAACCATGTGATTTTTATCATGTGACTTCAAATGACTTTACAGTAACTGCTTTCATCAGAATTCAGTTTCTATTCAAATGCAGTCAAACTAAAACATTTATTTGAATTAAAAAAAAAAAAAGTTATTGCATTTAATATATTTTATTCAGAGTATTTTGAAAGAGTTCTGATTATTTGATCACGGGTTTTTTTGTATTAAAACAAAAACAAACACAGAAACATATACATTCCTGTAAAAAAAAAAATGATCACAATTATTTTGTTATGAGATTTATTTTAGGTTAATTCGAAGTGTTGTGTCTTTGTCATTTGTTGGTTTGTGCAGTGCAGTTGTTTTGTCAGTTATTC